>NC_071580.1:20440833-20784166 GCF_024509145.1 Vidua macroura | reverse complement strand
TGTGGCTTCAATCCGTGAACAAGATTTCAGAAACTTTTGGGGGCATTGGGAAAGCTGGATGAGCCTGTGACCCTTGAGACAGCCAGCCAGGACCTCACAGATTCCATCCCACTCCACCTCCTTTGCCTTCCTGCCCATGGTCAGCTAAACCTCCTTGTGGAAATACAATTCTCCCCTGGCATCATTTTACAGGGCTTGGACATGGTCTCATAAAAATTCTGCGACAGTTCTGGCTGAAGATCTTGCCAGACCTCCAAGAGCTGGGAAGCTGGAAGTGCTGAGGGTCCCCTGGGGACATTTTGGTACATTTTTGCTTCGGTTGTTTTCCAACAGCTTGGTGTCCATGAGTGTGAGATGCAAGGGGATGATGGCTTCCTTCCTCTTCCCTCCTCCAGATCCTCCTGCTCTCTGCTGTTTGCTGCAGTCAGCATGGAACCTGTTTGGATGTGGGTAATAAATGTATGTAGGTCATAATCCCCAGGGTCCTTAAGCTCCCAATAATAGGAATAAACAACGGCAATTTTTGCTGTGCTCCTTCTCCCCAGTTCACAAAAGGAGGAGGAAGAGGAGGGGAATGGAGCTGAGGAATAGATGTGGGCTTGACTATCCAGACTCAGAAGAGAATTTCTTGGTGCTCACACTTTTGGAAGGGAGGATTTGAAAGCAGATTCATGAGGTTCTGCAGAGATAAAGCAAAACTTGTCAAAGGGGTGTTGCTGCTTTTATGACAACACAAGAATCAACAGGGAAATGCCTTCCTGTGGTTGAAGGAAGACACTTTCCAACTGCCAAAATATTGAGTTTCTTCTCTATTTCCATGTTAGTGATTTTACAGACAGCCTGGGGGTTTGGAAGGAGCAGGGTTGGAGCAGCATTTTCCTCTGGCCAGAGCGAGTGCAAATCCTGAGTCTCCTATAAAGAGTTTCTGACAAGGGTATGGAGTTGGCAGTGAGCGTTGTTGCTCCTTGCCTCCCAGAGCTTGCATTTGATTTTTAAGGAGAAATAAAAGGTTGCTCAGAATTCATAGTTGTGCCCAGGGGTCAAAGCTGTTATGACAGCTTTCCCTGGTGGATTCTAGGAAGCACTGGATTTGGGGTTTCTTTTCTTCCTCCTCTAATTTAAATATGGAAATGCAAATTGGAAATGAACGGAAAACCCTCAAAGGTTTGTGCCTGGAAATCCTCGGAGGTTTGTGCCTGAGCAGTCTGGTGTAGGGCAGAGCTGGTGGGAGAGGAGGATGGCCGAGTTCAGCAGGAAAGCATCCTATTCCTTCTTTGTCTTCAGCCAGGCCCTGGCTGTGCCCCACGCTCTGTGGAGCCCTGTGAGCTGATCCACTCCCATCCCTTTAAAAGGCTTATCCCAGTCTCCCTTTCTTTCCCTTTTGGGGGCAAATTGCAAATTGTACCTTTCCAGTTGTGTGTCCGTGGCTGCCGTGCCGTGTCTATCCAGAGGTGGGAATGCTGGAGCTGAAATCTGGCAAGTGTCTGGCAAAGAGAGGGAAGAGCAAAGCAGCTGCTGCTCCTCAACTGCAGCCTCAGGGCTGGAAACGATCTCTGGGAAACTGGGAGGGGATTAGACAGGGATCTGCCTTTTCTTAGCAATTATCCTGATATGAGAGAATCCCAGAATCACTGAGGTTGGAAAAGATGTCCAAGATGATCAAATCCAACCTGTGACCAATCCCCACCTTGTCACCCAGCCCAGGGCACTGAGTGCCACATCCAGACATTCCTTGGACACCTGCAGGGATGGGGACTCCAAACCTCCCTGGGCAGCCCCAGCCAAGGCCTGAGCACCATTTCCATAGAGAAATCCCTCCTGATGTCCAACCTGAACCTCCCCTGGCACAACCTGAGGCTGTTTCCTCCTTGTCCTGTCCCTGTTCCCTGGGAGCAGAGCCCGGCCCCCCTGGCTGTCCCCTCCTCTCAGGGGGTTGTGCAGAGCCACAAGGTTCCCCTGAGCCTCCTTTTCTCCAGGCTGAGCCCCTTTCCCAGCTCCCTCAGCCACTCCTGGGGCTCCATTCCCTTCCCTGGACCCACTCCAGCCCCTCGATGTCCTCCCAAATTGAGGGGCCAGGACTGGACAGCCAGAACTGGCTGTTCCCTTTGTGGGTTTTCTAGAAACCTCAGAAGAGAGGGCAAGGGAAATGCTGTGTCTGGAGTTGCTTTTGCACTCTAAATCCTTTCTTTCCCACTGAATAAAGAGGAAAAAGAGCTCCTACCAAGTGATTGTATAAGGGACTGGAAGTAGAAATTGGTGAGAGAATTTAATCTGGGAATAGACAGGAGGCAGAGGCTTCTGCTAATTGCCTCTTCACAGATTTTGCTGGAAACACTACGCAGAGAATATCCATGGGAAGAGACTTCAGAGGGATCTAAAGATAAGATCCCAGTAGAGAAAGAGGCAATGGAACAAGAGGGCAGCCTTAAATAAAGGAATTTTTGCTGGCACAGGTTAGGAAGCAGCAGTGAGTTAAACAAAAAAAGAACAACCAATTTTCAGTGTGGCTGTAGAAGAGGAGAGAATCTGAAAGCTTGGGCCAGGCTTTTAAAAATATAATCCAGAATTAGAGGGGAGGAAAAGATGGAATAAATAGTAGCTGCCCACAGTTATTTAGTGAAATTTATTTAGTTGTGTAGTTCAAGCTGTGAAAAGCTGGGAATGGCTCTATCCAGGCAGGTGAGCAGGCAAAGCAGTGGCAGATGAAATTAAATGTTGACAAATGCAAGCTAATGTGCATTGGAAGGCAAAATCCAACCTCCTCATCCACATTGCTGCATTTTAAATTAACTGGAACCACTCAGGGGAAAGGCCCAGGGGTTATTGTGAACAGCTCAATGAAAACATCTGTTACCTCAACAGCAGCAGGCAGCAAAGCAAACACAACACTGCCCGTACAAGGGACATTTCAGATTGTCATTGGTGTTATGGAAATGTGACAGGGCACAGGGACTGCCCGCCAGCTTCCGTGGGAGCAGGGAGGGGAAAGGCATCCAGGAACCTCTCATCCCGAGTAGCACCCATGGGTTGAGAATATTCTCCCCTCAGGCAGGCTTGAATATCAAGGGAGGGGAGTCCAGCTGTTTGTGGGGTGGGGTTTGCTGGGCAGTGATGGACAAATCTCCCCAGCACTGCACACAGAGCCCAAACCATGCACGTGGCCAAAAGCTCCTGGATTTTGTGGGAGGATTCCTTTTTATCAGCTCAAAATCCCAAAGAAAATCATGGTGTGGCCTTGCAGTTAATGTGCCTGGGACTGGGGCTTCCTGCAGTGGTTGGCTGAGGAAGGTGTTTAATCCCTCGGTGTTTAATCCTTTGGTTTTGATCCAGAGGGGTTTAATCCCTCTGTGTTTGACCCAGAGGGGTTTAATCCCTTGGTGTTTGATCCGGAGGGTTTTAATCCCTCTGGTTTGACCCTTGGTGCTTCTTCCACTGCTGCCCTGACTGCTCAAATCCCCTTTCCTGCCACAGAGTATGGACAAGGCTCAGCTTTTTGGGTCTCCAGGTTCTTCCAGCACAAATTCCTGGGGTTTCTTATCTCCAGTAGATGCTTTCCCTGGATGAGGTTAACACACATCTTCCTTCCCTCACTTCTTCCTCTACCCGAAGTGTCATTGGCCCCATCCCAGGACCCCCCTGTGCTGGGCTGATCCCAGCGTGGGCAGCAGGAAAGGGATTGGGATTCTGCCCCTCTGCCCTGCTCAGGTGAGACCCCACCTGCAGAGCTGCCCCAGCCCTGGGCCCAGCACAGGAAGGAGCTGGAGCTGCTGGAGAGAGTCCAGAGGAGGCACCAGGGTGAGCAGAGGGATGGAGCAGCTCTGCTGGGAGGAGAGGCTGGCACAGCTGGGATTGTTCACCTGGAGAAGAGAAGCTCCAGGTGACCTCACTGCGGCCTTCCAGTGCCTGAAGGAGCTGACAGGAGCCAACAAGGAAGATGGAGACAGAATATTGATAAGGGTCTGGAGTGACAGCACAAGGGGGAATGGCTTCAAACTGACTGAAAGCAGGGTTAGATGGGATATTGGGAAGGAATTGTTCTCTGTGAGGGTGCTGAGGCCCTGGCAGTGGTTGCCCAGAACAGCTGTGGCTGCCCCTGGATCCCTGGAAGTGCTCAAGGCCAGGTTGGACGGGGCTTGGAGCAGCCTGGGACAGTGGAAGGTGTCCCTGCCAACCTGGCAGAAGGAGCGGGGGACTGGAGGAGGTTTCAGGTCCTTTCATCCCAAACCACCCTGGGATCCTAGGAAAGGGCTGCAGCACAGGCTCAGGCGTGGATTCATTCCCTGCTCCAGGCAGCCCTTGGTATGCAAACAATGCCCTGGGTTTAGTGCTTAACACAAAGAAATTCAGAGTTATACCTGTTGTGCTCTGCCTATGGCTTTAGTATAAAACACAGCTCTTGCTCTGATGACTTTGTTTAAATTTGCCCCAAGCCATGTCCTAAGCTTAGTTTACTATTTTCAAATTAGCATAAATTTTCATAGAGGTTATAAATATTTAACCTGCTGACCAACATTACCAGCAGCCCTCCAGCTTTTGTGATGGAAAGGAATTGCAATGTTAAGTAAAAGGATGGACTGTGGAAGGATGGCTCCATCAGTATTCCTCTATCCAAAATACTCCCTCCAACACTTCCCTCCACTTGATACTGAAGGGAAGAATAAAATCAAACTCACTGATTATCATTTAGGCCAAATTTACTTTGTGCATTTGGGGGAAGCAGCTCTATTAATCAGCTCCATTTCCTGGCTCCTGTGGACGTACTGAGCTCAGGGAGAAACACAAATAAATACATATATGCAGCAGCATAAATAGATGTTAAATCAGCATTAAAATCTTCCTGTCGTCTGCTCCATTACTCCTGTGATAGGTGGGGAGATAAAAACCCTCAAGGTGAAATTTTTCCAATGTGATTTTCCCCATTTCTTGCTAATTTCACAATATCTGCACCCACAGAGGAATGGGGCTGTGGAGATGTAGAAGGGAATTAAAATTTCAGGTTTGCATGGTAGCAGCAGCCAATGGGAATTTACTGGGAGGTTAAAGGAGAGGACAAGAGGCAAAGTGGGAAAAATCCTTTTAAAATCTAAGTGTGGAACACGTTGCCTGGTGCACTTTACTGCACATAAATTAAGGCAGTAATTTGAGGAGCTGAAAGCTCCACTTTAACACTTGTGCTTTCTGGTGGCCCCCGAGTCTCTCTGTGGAGCTGCAACTTCCTTATGTACAGCTGAGGGGACATTATTCCTGCCATTATCTCCTGTGAGGGGCCATTATTCCTGGCATTATCCTCGGAGCTGACACCGTCCCCACCGATGTGCTGGTGCTGTTTGGGCTCTCCATGGGAAGGACAGATCTGCACTGCAACCACTTCTGTGGCTTTTCTGCCCAATTGCCACTGCAATGGCTTTGTCTTTGTTGGGAAAAAGTGTATTCACTGCATCTAACTCCTGCTTTCTCCAGGTTAACTCAGCGTTCCTGTTAGGATGGATGCTGTGGCTGGGCCAGTTGAGGGTTGGGTATCCATGAACTATTTCCCAGGAAAAGAAAAGACAAGGCACAGCTTTTTGCATAGCTGCACACTGATGTTCAAGAAACACAGAGTTTTTTTTTTATTTATTTACTATGGAGAGTTTTTTGTTAATTCCCTGAAGAATCTTTCCCACTTTCCCTCCCCTTTTTTGTGCACAAGATGAAAGTCTTATTCAGACTCAGACTAAGGAGGAGACAGCATTTATTTCTCTTCTGAGGAGGCTGAAATGTCCAGGTTAAACAAATAGGTTTTGTACTTTCATTCAGGGGAAACTTCAGGTCACAAAGAGGCTGAGGAACTCCTGTTAATTGAAAACAGTATCTCATGTCCTTTGTTGGGAAAAAATCCCTCTGGTTGAGGCAGGAGTGCTGGGGAGATCAGCAGCGTGTCCTGGTGCTTTCCCAAGGTCTCATTGCACAGAACTGGCCCCTCTTTGTTTTCAGCACCTCATGTCCATGGAGATGACAGCTCCCAGCTTGCTTCCTAAAACAAGGAATGTCCCACCAGGAACGAGGGACAATAAGTGTGGAGAAGTCTTGGGGCATTAGCTCCCACCAAGGAGGAGGCCTAGGAAGTGAGGAGCTTGGAAACCCTGGGAGGATCGTCTGGGACAGCTGAGGCAGCATAGCCAAGGTTCAAATCCACAACCTAATCCTGGTTCTCCTCCTCTGGAATAGCCTGTGCCCAAGGACAGCAGGCACGGGCTGTCCCAGGGACATTGCCTACCTAGCAGGAATCTCCTGGCTCCACATCCCACCTCTGGAGCAGGTGGGACCAGCTCTAACGTTCCTCCCAAGGTGTCAAGGGATGTGAAACTTCTGCAAGGGCCCAAGCTGGAACATGAGTGGAGTGATGGGAGCATGGAGTGACAGGGAATGGCTTCCCACTGCCAGAGAGCAGGGGTGGATGGGATATTGGGAAGAAAATGTTCCCTGTGAGGGTGAGGAGGCCCTGGCACAGGGTGCCCAGGGAAGCTGTGGCTGCCCCATCCCTGGAAGTGCCCAAGGCCAGGTTGGATGGGGCTTGGAGCAACCTGGGACAGTGGAAGGTGTCCCTGACCATGGCAGGGGTAGGACTGGATGGGATTAAGATCCCTTCCAACCCAAACCATTCCATGACTCTGTGATCCCAGGAACATCAGAAGAAGGATGGGAAATCCCATTCACCACAGGGAGGTGCAGAGTGGCCAATCCCTGATTTTCCAGTTTCCCTCAGTATCCTGCAGTGTTTGTTTGCTCTCCAAGCCCCAGGTGCTGGAGTCAGGGGATCACACGAGAACATCAGGGCTCCTCTCTTGAACAAACAAACGCAGCAGACTTTACCAGAGAAAAACATGAAAGTGCAAATCCCAGGAGCTACAAACCCTCCGGAAGACAAAAGCCGCAACATTTATTAATTTGTTGAATAACCTGTTGGGGCCTGACTTGATTCTCAAACAAATGGAATTAGAATATCAATAGCAGAACGCTGGGTTCCTAAAATATTCAGAAGCAGCTTCCTTTTATGTAGTGCCTTTCATGAGAGCTGCTTCATGAGGTGCTTTGCTGTGCTAAATAATAAATAACAACACACACACACACACAAATTAACAGCTGTGGCCAAGGCAGGAAAAGATCTATTTCCAGCTGACATTAGAGAGAAATGGGGAGGCAATGAGGCAGGGAGATACAAGGGAGGTTGGATCTGGGTCAGCTGCTTGATTTTGACCTTGGTTATTATTGGTCATTGGAGATAAAATATAGCGAGTGCTTCTGGAGCCTTCTCTGGGTGCTTGGAATTGCAGGAAGCAGAAAGCACAGAGTAAGGACCCAGCTGGATTCTGAGCAGGGAAGGGCGGACGGAGGAAGGTTTTAGCATGGTTTGCACTGAGGCAGAGTCAATGGGATTCTTTGTATCCCTCTTCTGGTGGTCCTGCGATCACAGAATCACGGAATGGTTTGGGTTGGAATGGATCTTAAATCTCCTCCATTCCACCCCCTGCCGTGGGCAGGGACACCTTCCACTGTCCCAGGTGGCTCCTGTACATGCACTTACAGAGTCCTCACAATTCCTGGGATTTATGGTAATGCCTGAAAATTTTAATGCTAAAGCCAGAAAAATGTCCAAGAGCTGACGAAAACCAAACCAGGGATAAGGCAGCCGGAACTCAGGTGCACAAATGTTCCCCTTGAATGAAAGGATCAGGAAATGTTTCCCACCCAGTTGACTCTCCAGCAATTCCTATATAGCAGTTTTCCCAGTTCCTTTTCCACACCTGTTGCTTTTGGTGCTCAGTGCCAATTCCTTAGGAATAGATATGTGCTTGCATGGAATTCAGCCCCTCTGCTGAATTCATGCTTCTTGCTGGGAGAGCCTTGGAAAGCCCCTTCAGCCTCAGCACTTAATGTCTGGCGTTATGTGGGGCTGGAAAGTGATCCCTCCCACGGCAGCCTCGGAGCAGGAAGCAGCTGGAGCTTCCCAGGTGCTTGGGTTGATGTCAGCTGAGGTGGCTTTATGGCACTGTAAGAGCAGCAGTTTCATGGCAAGTTGAGATAAATGATGGATTGGAGCAGCAGTTGTGTACACGGTGAGCTCCAGAACCTCCACAAGGCAGTGTATTTATCCTTTATTTTCCTGCCTGTGAACAGGGAATGGCAGCCATACCCTGAGGGATACTGGGACATTTGATATATTTTATATATATATGATATAGGTGGGAAGCTGAAGTTAAGCAGCTGAAGCTGGAAAATACAAGAGCAACTGGATATGAGTGAGGAGTTGCAGATGGGAAAGTTTCTCCTTTCTTTCATAGGGATCCTCATTGTGTTGCTGAGGAAACCTTTTGACTTTGCCTTTGGATTTGGGGTTTCTTGGAATTCAAAACCCTCAGGTGTGGATGTAAGTGAAACAATTCCTGGACAAGTGCTGCAGGTTACAGCAGTGTTCCAGAAATCATGTTGGGTTTGCTCTAAAATACAGATTTTCAATATTCTTTTAAAAGGAAATCATCTGATGAATTTGAGAGAGCTTGTTCCTGCCTCTGGCTGGTTCCAGCCTCACAAAGGCCAGTTCTGCTTTTTGGAGGAAAACCTGGTGGATCTGTGCCTTTGGGATGTAGCTTTGGTTTGGTTCTTTAGGCAGGAACTCTCCGGGCCATAAATATCTTTGTCTTTCCCTGAGGGCTTTCCTTTAATGGGACAGGTTTTTTCCAGTTTCGAGTGGAACCACAGACATTAACAGCCCTTTCCCTACTAATCAGGTGCTGTAGAAGACTCTGGAATCTGCTTTCCTAAGGGAAGCAACAGTTGTGAGCACACAGAATAGGAGAAAATTAACATTTGTGAGCACACAGACTGTGTAGAAATGCAACAAAACACCCGACCAAAATATTGGCTGTAAATCTTCCTCATTCATTATCCTATTTTGTGAAGTTTATCCTGTTATCTGCTCAGTGGGAGTATTATTCCAATTAAATGTGCTTCCTGGCAATTGCTTGCAGCATTTAAGTCTTTAGGTGCTTTCGGTGCTTGAGGAATTGCTGTTTCTGCTCTAACACTGGGCTAATTCTCCACGGAAATTGTCCCTCTGGCTTATGGATAGGCCCTTAGGAATAGACTATTGGGGATGGGGATGATGCAGTCCCAGATTTTCATCCCTTGGGTGCAGCTCCAGGGATCTGCTCCTCTCCTGAGGAGTGAAGAGGGGAGTGATCACCCCCCATCTCCTGTTCCAGAGGAGTAACAGAAACCTTTTCTTACCCTTCCTCATAACAAAGCCACAGTGATTCCTCTCTCCCAGGGACAGGCAAAAGACCCAAATCATGGCCAGAAGCTACTCAAAAACCCACCAGAGAAAATTATGGAGGTCCTGTGACACCTCAAACTCCTGCTGACCTTTCATCCCTTTGAGGCTGAGGCCCACAGGACCCCCAAGCCCAGGATGAACTCCTGTGGATGTCCCTTGGGATACATTTCACACGTGGGATGCCGTGGAATGCTCACATCCTTGTGGAATCCAGCTCATCTCAGCATAATTCCCACTGGCACCTGCTTGTCCTCTCCTGCTGGGAGTGTTTTCTGTCCTCTGAGCTCTGATGGAGCTTTAGTTCTGCAAATGAGGGTACAGGATTCCTGCAGAGGGACAGGTAGGTGCTGCTTCATCCCAAAGCCACGATGCATGCTTGGAATGCAGCCCTGGATCACATTTAGCACACACACCATACCTTTCTCGATGCCACCTCTGGGGTGTTTGCTGCCTTCAGGCCAGCTCTGGCTGAAGCCTGTGCTCCATCCCTTGGTGGGAAAAGCACAATCCTGGCTCCCAGCCCCACACCCTTCCACGTGCTTCTCCAGCAGGAATTGCTAAGTGAGAAAAAGCTGCTGGTAGGCAGTAGGGTTGGAGGATCGGGTGTCTGGTGGCCAATTTCATTGCAAACAAAGGCTTTATTTTTGTTTTATCTATCCTTAAACCCGTGAGCACCTGTAAGAGGCAGTGCCAACAAACACCTGCTGCCTGAACACGGCTCGGGGAGGGGGGAAAGGCTCCACCAGGTAAGTGGCTTCACTATCAAATACCTGAAAACCTTTTTGAGCTGTTTAAAGCAAGCTCTGGTCCCGGTCTTTGGTGAAACAATTACCATGAAGAACTCGCTGGTGTGGCTGCTTGGAATTGTTCTGCTCAGCTGAGTGCTCTGATTTGATGAAAAGCTTGGAGTTCTCCGTCTTTATTTCTCTGCTCTGTCTCCTTTCTCATCACCAGGAGGTTTGGATTTCCCCCGCCCTGCAAAGCTGTAATTCCCCGCGGGGATTATCCTGTCGGTGTGTTCACAGCTGTGTGTTTGCTCCGAGCAGGCGCCTCCTGCTCTCGCCCAATTGTGGAGTTTCGCTCGAGTGGAACAACCAAATAATACCAAAAAATGCAGTTCTCACCTCCTTCATTTGCCTTCTGAGGTGACAGCGAGCAAACTGAGTCCCTTTTCCTGCAAACTAGGACGTTTAGAGGGGCTAAACTTGGATTTCATCTGGCATCAAATGCAGATAAATAACCCTTGAGCAGAACAGAGTCAGGCCTTGCTTGCAGGGCCTTGAGGCTTCTGGCCAGGGGAAGGGAAGGGCAGTGCTCAGGGCTCTGGGCTGGGCTGGCTTTGTCCTCCTCTCCTGGAGAACCACTTGCCACCTTCTGCTTTGCTTCCTGAGTGGGAAGATGGCATTGTTGGCACTCCTGCTGCTCCTAGGACTGCAAGGATGAGCTCCCAGGAGAGACTGAGCAGCTTGGGAAGAGCTGTGGATGTGCTCCAAGTCTTCCTTCTCTTAAGCTGTGGTGCATGAGAGGCACCTCTGTGTGAACTCCCCCTCCTCCCATCCCCGAGCCCTGGGCTGGCCTTGCCTGACTGATCACACACTCATGGAATCTCCTGAGCTGGAAAGGACCCACAAGGATCATCAATCCAGCTCCTGGCCCTGCACAGACACCCCAACAATCCCACCCTGGGCATCCCTGGCAGCCCAGGACCCAAACTCTCCTGGAGCTCTGGCAGCCTCGGGGCTGTGCCCATTCCCTGGGGAGCCTGGGCAGTGCCAGCACCCTCTGGGGGAAGAACCTGTCCCTGATATCCAACCTAAGCCGCTCCAGCCGTTCCCTGGCTGCTGTCCTTGGTCCCAGAGAGCGGAGATGGGAGCTGCCCCTGGGCTGCTCCTCCGGAGGAAGCTGCAGGCAGTTGTCCGTGCAGGTGGATGGACAATTCCTGCAGGGGTGCAGAGCAGGATGGCCCAGCCCTGCCCAGCAGCTGGAGAGGGGCAGCTTTAGTGCGATGCTCTGCGAGACAATAAACATCAGGTGAGACATAAAGAACAGCAATTTGCCTGTTGTGCTCGCTCGCTGCGGGAGGAAAACGACCCCTTTGGGGCACAGAGGGGCAGCGCTTCCCTCCTCCCTGCCTGGGATGAGGAGAGGAGGAGGGAAGCTCCTCCTGGGGTGTGGAGGGCACCAGTTGTGCGCAGTGCAGCCTCTCCCTGAGGATGTGATCCCCTCCAGGAGGGCACAAAGTGCCTCAGCAGCGAGATCTGTGTGAGAGGCAAACAGCCCAGCACAGCAGGGCTCTGGTTCCTTGCACTGCTGTTGGATGCCCTTGGGCTCTGAGGGCTGGCTGGGACTTGAGAGGGGAGAGGTGCAAGCTGTGTTCCAGTGATAGTGTTTTAATTTCTTCCTCTTCCGTGCCTGGTTTACACTTCCAAAGTTTAATTTTAAAGTCTCCTCAGTTTTTTGGGGTTTTTTTTCTCTCCTTATTTTTTTTTTTTTATTTTGTACAAGGTGAATGTCGAGCAGTAATGTAATGAAAAGTTGACAGGCACAGATCTTTTTTAATAACTCTTATGTTGTGTAGCCTAAATTGGTTTAACCATAGCTGAGCTGAATAATAAGCAGAAGGGAATTCATCTCATAAACCACGGATATTTTGTAAGTCTCCTTTGGAAAGGGTTCAGAGCTCTGGCTCTCATTCCAGAAGAGTGGGATTGTGGTTTCTTGTGTGCCTTTGGTCACCGGAGAGCTGGGAATGGCAGGGATGGGACCCACCATCCTCAAGTGGAACGGAGAGAGAAAGCAAATCCAAATCCATCCCTCTCCAGGCAGAGCACATTCCTCATGTGCTGCACAGTGTGGAGCTGCACCAGCTCCCTTTGGCAGCCTGCCCTGGGATTTTGGGAAGTGCTGAAGACCCAAGCAGCTTCCCAGCCCTTCTCCCAACACCTTTCACGGGAAGCTGTGGTGTAACCCAGAATGGGAGAGGCTCTGTGGATGGCAAAGGGAGAGGAGAGGAGCATGGAAGGTGCAGCTGTGTGGGAATGCAATGCAGAGCTGCTCAGAGGTGTGCCAGTGAGCAGGGCTGATGGACCTGAGCAGCCCTGGAGGCTTTGGGGTGCAGCAGATCCCGAATGGAGAAGAGGAACTCTGGAGTGCTTGGCTGTGAGAAGGCTGCCTCTGGTTTGCCTGGCTATGGGGAAGAGGCTTCCAGAGCACTGCGGGGCTGGTGGAGGGGAAAAACCTGCCAGTCCTTGGGTGAAAGCTGGGAAATGGTTTCTGCAGTCAGTGCAGGGCACACAAATACCCCGTTACCCCAAACAGAGTGAAAAGCCAGTTTTACAGAAACCCTTCCCATCCTCCATCTCCAGGTGTTCCCTCTTTTCTTTTTCCATGTCCTCACTGCTGATACCATTCATCTTCCTTTCAGTCTTGTTTTTTCAGGGATGACTTTGTTGTTTTTCTCACTTTTGGCTCTCTCTTCCCAATGTTTTGCATGCATTGACTCCATTCTCTCTCTGTCATCGTGACAGCAACAACACAGTGCAGCATCCTCCTGATGTCCCACTGCAAGCAAAACGGGCATGAAACAACTTCTTCTGGGGACCAGGAAAGGTGTGTGGGGCCTGTCACTGACCTGAAACACTCAACCTTTGCTCCAAGGGTGCCCACATGGAGGAGATCCCTGTGGTATGCTCTCTGCCTGTGATTTCCCTATAACGTTCAGGCTGGGACACAGAAAGGTTCCAGTGAAATGCAAAAAAAAAGGAACTCCTGTGATGAAAAGTGTGATAAATTTGACCTCTTGAGGACAGGGACATAAAATCACAGAACCACAGGATTGTTAAGGTTGGAAAACACCGCCAGGATCATCGAGTCCAACCTGTGACCGATCCCCACCTTGTCACCCAGCCCAGGGCACTGAGTGCCACATCCAGGCATTCCTTGGACACCTCCAGGGATGGGGACTCCAAACCTCCCTGGGCAGCCCCTTCCAGGGCCTGACCACCCTTACAGTGGAGAAATTCCTCCTGATGTCCAACCTGAACCTCCCCTGGCACAATTTGAGGATGTTCTTTTTCATCCTGTCCCTGTTCCCTGGGAGCAGAGCCCAGCCCCCCTGGCTGTCCCCTCCTGTCAGGGAGTTGTGCAGAGCTACAAGGTTCCCCCTGAGCCTCCTTTTCTCCAGGTTGAGCCCCTTTCCCAGCTCCCTCAGATGCTCTTGGTGCTCCAGCCCGTTCCCCAGCTCCATTCCCATCTCTGGATACACTCCAGCCCCTGAAGCTCCTTGTCATGAGATGCCCAAAACCAGACACAGCACTCAAGGTGTGGCCTCACCTGCCTGGATTTAGGCAGCTCGGGACAGATCTTTATTTTATCTGCTCTCTGCAGGTGTTTTCTTGCACACTCTCCAATAACGTGGTCACACATTATTTATTCTGCACCTTGCTCAGTGCTTGCAATGAGAGAGGCTCAGAAACCTTCCTTGTACCAACTGCTGTTGTAAAATAAGGCTTGAATTAAAGTGATATTTTTTTTCCATGTGAAATCATATTGATGTCCAAAATACCTTTAATCCTGGCAGCACAGGCCTCTTACCATGACCATTCCTCATTGCTTCTTTGCTGTGGGGTTGATTTTTCTTTGAAATGGAATGAATTTCGCACTAAGGAGTTTGAAACAAAGAGGGTTGATCTAAAAGTGAAACCTTTCACTTGACCCCGAGCAGTTCTCTCATTCAGCAAACAACTCCAGATCTGCACCTTTCTCATTCCATTTGGATAAAAAAGCTGAAATGGAGAGTTCATTTCATCCTTCAGCAGCTCCATCCTCGGGGTAGCTCTGGATTTGGGCTGGGTTTGGGGATGGATGATCCCTGCACTGCGCAGGAGCAGGGTGTGGGTGGTGCAGGGCACAGAGCAGAGGGCCAGGGCCAGGCTGGAGCAGCCTCCCGGGGTTAAGGGAAGATGGGAATCTCTATCCATGCATCCTCTGTGATGCAGGGCAAGGAGCTGAAGGATCCTCACCTTGGGAATGCAGATCCAGGGCTGATGTGGGGAAGTGCAGATAACTCATCAGAAGTTTACAGGAGGTTTGACTCGGTGCAGGCAGGGCTGAAGGATGATAAATGCTCCAGAGTTCGTCAGCCTGGTGACACCTGGAATAGCAAAAAACTGCCTGGTATATTCAGAAGCTTGAGCTTTAATCTCTGACTCCTCAGCTTCTCATTTTTATATGTGACATTGCTGGGAAATGAATTTATATATAAGATCATTTCTATCTGGAATCATTTATACATGATGTGCTGAGAAATGAAATATTTTCAACTACATTGTTCAGAAAAGTTGAGCCACATCGGAGAGGAAATGAGCAGTTCTCTGTTGAGACAGGGTTTGGATGTTGTATAGTAAATAATAATTAGGGTGATAAAAGTCTGCAGTGAACAATTATCCATTCCACAAACAAGGCAGGTGTTTGAGGGGGAAAAATAGGAGGCAATTGGGTAATGAGGCTGTAGCACAATGTGTGAGCACAATGTAATTTGCACAGACAATTTAAATCTGGCATGGGCTGCTCTTGGAGCACCTGACATGGAAACATGGATATGTCCTGGACATGATTTTTGATGTAACACCACATTAACAATTATGAATCTTTCTGTGCAAAATGACTCAGTGCTCCTGGCTGAGCTCAGGCCCTGGAACTGTGGGAGAAACAAAACAGAGGAGGTGGATATTTGGTGCTTGGCTCCAGTTTGGCCACTGTGGCTGCCCTGAGTGAGGGGAGACGTGGCCGCTGCACATTTGTTATTCCACCCTTTCCCTTCAGTCCAGCTCACTGACAATCCAGCCCTGCAAGAAGGGGGATTTGCTGCTTTGCAAACAGCTCACTCCTGCTGCTCAGCTGGGTTAAGGAGCATCCTGCCAGCCCTCCCAGCGGTGATGGGGATTTGCTGGTGGATGCTGGGGATTTCCTGGGATGCTGAGGCCGATTCCCAGCCCTGCCGTGGTGCTTGTGGGGTGCAGGGAAGGCAGCAGAGCCACATCCCCGCTCCCAGCTTGCTGTGCTGGGTGTGTGGGCAGCCTGTCCCCCCTTCCCGTGGTTTCTGTGTCTCTGCAGCAGGGATTGTGCTGCTCGGGCCCAGCTCCCTCGCCGGGTGAAAATGTTTCATCTCAGACAAACACTTGTCTCATTATCGGCCTGCGCTGGCTCTGCACTATCTGCTCACCGCCTGGCTTGGAGACACCTGTTCTGTGTCCAAGCATTTGAGAGAAAAAACTCTCCAAAGCTGTCAACAGACATGAAAAGGCTCCCTGTTTCCATGGGAACATGCTCCGCTGAGCCCCGAGGATAATGGACTGCTCCCCGCCTGCGGAAGCACTGGCCATTGCTGCTGCTCCCGGGGCTGCTTTGGACATGCAGGTCCCCGAGGTGCTGTCCTGTGCCAGCCATTCCCAAAGGGGACGCTGTGCCCTGGCACTGCCCGTGGAGGGGGTGGATGTGGGACCTGGGCTGGAGGAGCTGGGAGCAAACACCAGCTGTTCATTCCCGCTGGAGCTCAGCTCCTCCAGCCTTCGCCAGTGCTCTGAGTGAAGGGTGAGGGATAAAACAGTGTCATGGGGCTGCTAAAATCAGCCTGGGTAGGAATGTTTGGTGCTGGGATCTATGTCTTTTTTCAGTGGGAAAGTGTTGGAAGAGTTCTTGTGCTGTGGCTTCAAGGGTGCATCAGAGAATCCCAGAATTATTTGGGCTGTCAGGGACCTTAAAGCCCATCCAGTCCCACCCCCTGCCATGGGCAGGGACACCTTCCACTAGCCCAGGCTGCTTCAAGACTGACCTTGGACATTTCCAGGGATCCAGGGGCAGCCACAGCTTCTCTGGGAAGCTGTGCCAGGGCCTCCCCACCCTCATGGGGAGGAATTCCTTCCCAATATCCCATCTATCTCTGCCATCTGTCAGTTTGAGCATGTCTACTCTGAGCCTGCTGTGCCCACCTTTTCCTTTTTACAGTCATGGAATCATTAAGGTTGGAAAAGCCCTCTCAGATCAACAAGTCCAACATCAGCACCAGCACCACAGCCATGTTCGCCACTAACCCATGTGGTGCTTTTTGAACATTTCCAGGGATGGTGACTCCTCCACTGCCTTGAGCAGCTGTGCCAGTGCTTTACAAGCCTTTCCATGTAAAAAAAAATCCTAATATCTAATCTAAATCTCCTGTGGCACAATTGATGGAGGTCCAGAGAGTTGGAAACTTGAACTGGGATAACTGGGAGAAAGAAAAGACAGGATCAACAGGTGCCTGCATAAGTAGGACAGGATGTCTTTCATAAAGGGCAGGCATCAGGCTCCACAGATGTCTTCAGGAATCTTTGAAGGCATCACAGGGCATGTAGACAAGGTAAATCCTGTGGACAAAAATCCACTTAGATTTCTGGAGGCTTCTGATCACTTTCCTCAGTGGAGCAGCTTAAGGATGCTAAGCCCCTGTGGGCTAAGAAGAAAGGTCATCCCATGAGTAAGTGCTGGAAAGGCAAGAAGAGCCTCTCACCAGGGAGGGAGGGAGGCCAGCAGTGGTGCCCTGCAGGGATCTGTGTGCCTGCAGCTTGTTCCCGGTTCCCTGTGCTCATTAAAGGTCTGGAAGGTCAGTCAAGATGGAATGGAAAGGTAGATGATGCTAAGGGTGCTCAGGAAGGGAAGCACCTCGTGGGATGGAGTGACCAGGAATAAAGTGGAGAATGCAATGCCAAGAAAGGCAGGGATGCACGTGGGGACAGGCACTTGTCACTCCATATGCAAATGCTGAGTTCTGAGCTGGGCTCTCACTCTGCAGAGACATCCTAAATTATTCTATGGAAATGGCATGGCACAGCTCTGCTGTTCTCCAAAAGCAAGAGGATTAGGGGAAAGGATCAGGGAATAGAACAGAGCCTACAGCCAGGGCTCTGTGACTTGTCTGCTCAGTGCAGTTCCACACACCCACCTCATAAAGGACTTCCAGGAGCTGGGAAGGGCACGTGGAGGAGCAGCAAGCAGCTGCAACACGGGGAGAACTTGAATGTGAGGAATCATGGAATGGTTTGGGTTGGGAGGGACCTTAAATCTCATCCTTTTGTGGGCAGGGATGCCTTCCACTAGACCGGGTTGCTCCAAGCCTTGTCCAACAAGAATTAGGTGCTTAACAACAGCAGTAGCAGAGGGAATATTCAAATGAAGATGATACTTCATAATTAAACACATAATTGCACATTGCTCCTTGCAGGGTCCCTCAGACTGGGTGTCTAGGTTGACAGATTTCCCATGGGATGTGCTCTAGCCATTCTTCTGGAAATGGAGGGGAAAATGAGATGTTTATTATTCACATTGGGAGGTTTCTCTTTCCTACTGCGGTGTCTGATTGTTAACAGAGAAACTGCACATGGCATTTTGTGCTGCTTATTGGGGTTTTGGGCTTTTTATCTCTGCATTCATGGCTCTTTAAAAGCTTAAGAAAACAGGTTCCCCTCTCCATGAGGCTTCTGGTTTTCTTAAGGGGGATTAGACAAGGTGCAAAGGCATCTTTTCTGCAGAGAAGACAACAGTGAAGTGTCAAGCAGGGAAAGAAGGAAAACCCCTCTTGGGAGCACTTGTCACTTCACTTGTCACTTATTTCAGGTGTCTCAGGCCCCTGCCATGGCGTTTCAGAGTGGTCTGCTCTGTTTATTTGATGTTCTAGACCAGAGGAAAAGGTCAGCTGAGGAGGTGACCACTTGCACTGGATGGCCATGATCCCACTTGCTACTGGGCTCCTAAAGCCCATTCCCAGCCCAGAAGAGAGTTCTTAGGGATGCATGTCACCCAGAATAAAGCCAGCAGGAGCCAGCAGCCAGTTTAGTGCTCGAGCCTGTAGCTGGAGTGCTGCAGGGATGATTCTCCAGCTTCTCCAGGTTTTCATTAAGAGTCTTTCAGCTCTAATGCCCGGGAGCCACTGCTGAGCACTGCCACTCTCTTATGTTACACGCTGTAGGAGAGTGAAAGCAAATAAGTCGAAAAGTGTGGAATAAGTCATCCTAATGTCACGGATATGAGGTGTAAGTGCCCTGCTGATGGCAGAGATGTGATTAGCCCCAGGTCAGGAAGGTGTAGGATCACACAGCCAGCACTGCTGTGTGCTTAATTTTGGCAAGGTGCTTCAGCACTGCATCATTTATCCCTGTTCCAACCTCTGCAGCTGCCTGCAAGTGCTGCTGCCTCATCCTGGGCAGCCCTGAGGCCTGGCTGGGACTCTGGGAATCTGTGCTTCCCAGAGCAGGACTCTGCTGGGGAAATTTGTTATCTTACCCTGCTCTTTCTCTTTCAACAAGGAGAAAAATAAAAGAGCCACGGCACAACAGACCAGAAAATTTAAATACAATAATGAGAAAACAGGTAATAAAAGTTAGTTTGGCAAGAGGCTGCCAGGGCTGGCGGGGTGTTCATTATGTGCTGGATCAGGAAGTCTATGAAATGTCAGTGTGAAGGGAATTCATTTCCCAGTAACAAGCATGACAGAGCAGTGAATCGAGCAGGAGGCTGTCTGCAGGCACCAGGGTGCTGAAGCCTCATCAGAATGTCACTTTCAGTGACTTTAATTGAAGAGCATGTTCATTTGAGCTTTGAAAAATCCAAATTTTTTGCTTGAAGCAAGATTGGTCCATGCTCCGCACAAGGATGTGCTGCCAGGAAGAACACCCCACCTGGGAATACCCCACTTGGGAACAGCCCACCTTCCCTGCTTGGCCACAGGGGAGCATCCCTTCCTTTTGTCTTGGGTCTTGCCTCTTCCAGGCTCACTGAGGATCTGTGCTCAACTTCCAAGGACTTTGTGCCCATTGGTGTGACATGGAAAACCTGTTATGGGCAAATCCATGGGGCTCTGAGGAATTCAGCAGTACTGGGAAAGGGAATATCATCTCAGAGCTGAGGGGTGGGAGGCACAGAGCAGAAAGGGGAGGATGCAACAAGCTGAACCACAGGAATGTGAGTTTATGGGGAATTGGCAAACAAAGACTAAATCTGGAAGGTGGATCTTGTCCAAAACCTGCTCAGCAGGGTCAGGCTGGAGGTGAGGATTCTGCAGGCTCTGGTGTTGGTGTAGGCACACAGTTGGTGTAGGCACACTGTCAGGTGTTTGGGAGTGGGGCTGAGCCTCATCCCCAGTGGGCACAGCTGTGAGAAGCAGTGAGCAGCACTGACAGCAATGAGCCATGGGGTGCCCAGGGGCACTGACCAACCTCCAAAGGGAACAGAGGGCACACAGGGGCACTGCATGAACGTGAGGGGATAAAAGGCTGGGCTAAAGAACAAGAAGGAAAAATGCCTGTACCCTTCTGAAGTGCCATGATGTTACTGTGTATGGGCAGATGCCTGAAGCCCTCTGGAGAGGTAAGGTGTTACTCTGTTTGGGTTGGAGCTTTCTGCAATAGTGTGGTGATACTCTGTGTATTGTGGCAGTCTCAGCTGTGACAAGTCGGTGCAAAAGCAAACAAGCACACAGCACACAGGTGGCTTCTCTGGAGATGGCTGTGCCAAAGTGGAAAGAGAAGTGGGATTTGGCTTGTAATCAGGGAGTGCTGATCCCAGAGTCCGTGCCTGCTGACAGGAGCACGAGGACACCATAGCGTGTTTTGGGAGCCCAGGCCAGCTCCCTGTAAGCCAGGGCAAAGCATTAAGCTTACACCAAACCACAGAGTTATAAAGCCCAGACTAAAACATTCCTTAAGCCCAGGCAGGTTGCAGCAGTCTGTAGTTTTTCCAGTGAGCCTCACAGAGGGATGGTGGAAGGGAATTATCCCTCCAGGCACTGTCAGAGCTGTGTGACTGCTGGGAACCCTTCAGTTTGCCTGGAAGTCCTGCTGAGCCCTCCCCTGGAATAGTCACTCCCTTTTCCTTGGACCTGCCCTCTCCCATCCCCTACTGCCATTAAGTGCCAGCCAACCTTGCTGTGGCAGAGATTTCCAGGCAGGTGCCCTCCGGAGCTGTGTCTTTCCTGTAGTTTTCTCCATTAAATCCATCCTGGGTCCCCATCATCCTGGTTGGACCTTTTTCCTCTCCTCCCAATATCTTGGAAGAGCAAAACCTCCCTGCTGGGCATGAGCCAAAACATGGGTGGATGAAACTCAATGTTCCCAATCCAACCAAGGGACTGCTGGGTCTGACATGGCTCGCACAAGGAATTTATAGCTCTGGGCTGAATGCTCTGGAATTGAGACTCATATTAGGCTGAGAAAAAAGGAAGAGGAACTAAGAGGCAGGAATATAAAGATGGAAGTCCTCCAAAAGAGAGACGTTTAGTGCCGGGACTTTGCAAGTCAGACTCAGTATATTATATTTTTATTGCTACAAGAGTCTGCTTGGTAATTTGTGCTGCCCTATTATTGCAAGAGAATTAATTGCACTGTGGCTCTCGCTGAGCGCTGGGGATCCGCAGGAGGCAGCCAGGGATGGAGCAGCCGAACATCCGGAGCCTGCGGATCCGGAGCCGGGTGGGACTTCTTGGCCGTGGGGCTCTTTCCTTGCGATTGAACAGGGAAATGGAAGAGCTGAGAATGAAAGGCTGAAACAAATGGCACTGTTCAAACCTTGCAATGTGATTTTTAAATGAATATCTGCAGCCCCTCTGGGCCGCCTGCATAGGCGGGACTGGCTGTCTCATTCCCTGCTCCTGCCAAAGCCTGGAGCGCCTTCCCTTGGCTTTAAGTCCTTTGATCTATCACACGAGGCACATTGATTAAAAAACAGAGGGGAAAAAAATGGGAAAGAGTGCAGCAGGACCCAGGACTATGGAGGTCAATGGGTTTGCAGCAGCCTGCAAATGTTTTGCTGCCAACATGGCCTTTCTCCGTGGCTGGAATGACTTGGGCACACAAGGTCTTTCCAAAGTGCAGAGCTCAGGTGGCAGGAGGCTTCCCTGCTCCCAAACACAGCTGGAAGCAGAAGCAGGAGTGTGTGAAGCTAGATTTCCTATGGATTTTGGAGAAAACAGGCTGTACTCAGCTATTCGGACACCGTGGTTACAGGCTGCTGTGAGTTGTCCCTAACAGAATTGCCTCCTAAGGGGCAGCTCTGGAATACAGTGCTCAGGGAATTTTGGTTGAATTTCTCCCAGATGCCCATGTTTCCTGTGTAGGCAGATGTCCTGGAGTGACTTTAGGATCAGATCCCAGCAGATCACCAGCTGTGGGGCTGCAGGTGATGAAGTGCCTTTGAGGAAGGGGGTGGGACAGGAATCCCGGAGCTGCGAGCCTGCCTGGGCAGAGCAGCCTCTCCTGGCTGGGTGGTGTGTGCCTGTGGCAGGGCTGGCTCAGCTCTGCCTGCATTGATCCAGTTAGGGACATGAGCTGCCCCTTAGCATCTGCTCTGCTTCCAGGTCCTCTGGAGCCAGCTTTGGGTCTCCACATCTGTCTTCCTGGCCTTTCTTTTCCCTATTGGACAAACCAAATAGTATAGTTGGAGTTGTGATGTGTATTCAAATCCACCCTTTCTCCCAAGGGCCTCTCCTGTTTTCTCTCTATTTATCCAAGGCTGCAAGGGATTTGGGTTGCAGGGAACCTCAAAACTCATCCAGTCCCACCCCCCTGCCGTGGACAGGGACACCTTCCACTATCCCAGGTTGCTCCAAACCCCATCCAACCTGGCCTGGAACACTTCCAGGGGTGAACAGCCACAGCCTCAGCAATTGGCAAGACTGGGATAAAGCAGCACCTCTGATTTTCTTCCAAGGCAGAGGATGGAGCATTTGCCTCCCAGTTTATTTTCCTATTTCATCTCATGAACAACTTCCTGGGTGTCTTGCCACCTTTGGGGCACTTTATTATTTTATTTCCCTGAAGGAACCCACGTGTAAAACTGGAGGTGCTCTTAACCATCGTGGCTTTCATGGCACCGCCACTTACAAAGGTTTGCCCTAGGCAGGGAGGAGCAGAGTCCTGCCCATGAGTGACACGTGTGTCACACACAGGGCACACACCCCTCTGTAAACCTCCTCCTGGAGGTGCCTGGCACGGCTCTTTGCGAACGAGAGCTGCCTGCACCATCCCAGCGCAGCTTTCAGATCAATGCACGACTCGCCAGGGAATAATCCCGGCGGTAGCCCTGTTCCCACTGGGCTCGGATTTCTGTTAATCGTTTCAGCAGCCCCAGCCTCTCACCAGGCGGTTCTCCCCAGCCCCGCAGCTGTTCCCGGGCTCCCTGCGCTCGGCAGGACCGAGCCCACGGGGGCCGGGGAGCCGCTGCTCGGAGGAGCCCACCCAGCTCGGACGCGTGACCCCGGCGCTGCCGGAGGCAGCAGGAGCACCTGACGCGTGGGGTTTTTGGATTTGTGTTCTCTGGCACGGGGCTGAGCGGCTGTGCGGGGGCCAGCCCGGTCTGGAACAAATCAGGGAGCCCTCCGGTTCTTTGTTGTGATTCTGGCTGAGGCTCTGGGTGAGTCCTGCTGCCTTTGCTGCTCTCCCGTTGCCGGCGAGGAGCCGAAACCTCCCAGCAAGGCTCCGGGAACGAGCGCAGAGGCTGCAGGGAGCGTGCTGGGAAGAGGATTCTGCTGGAGGAGGATGAAGGCTGTAGCTCCCTTTTCCCGCGGGCTCCGGTCCAGGCAGGCACTGGAATCTTCCGCTGGCTTTGCCCGCCAGCCGCTGGGGCCAGGAATGCTGCGCTCCCGCACTTCTGGCAGGAGGAAACAATTCCTTGCTGGCAAGTCTGTACACATGCACAGGATCTTTTCCAGCAAGATTTGTGATGTTTTCGAAGACATAAAGTAATTTGGGTCTAATTAAATCGTTGGAATTGCTGGTGATGGATGATTTGTAAATTCATCTTGCGAAATGCTGGCAGCTGCCTCGGGGATCGGTGGGAGCTGCTGCCAAGGTCCCCCAACCACGGTCCAAAGGGTGTAACCCCCAAAGCCACAGCAGGGGTGTTGGAAATAACTTCCTCCACAGAAAAGAGCTGTTGTGTTGGCCTTGTTTCCTGTTCCTAAGGGCTGCTGCTCCGAAGGCCCTGTTGTGATCTCTGGAATACTGAGCAGGTTTGGGGTATGTTTGAAATGCAGAGATTAAATTCCAGTTGCTGAAAGGGGATCAAGGATCTGGATACCACAATACCTGCAGGGTCTTGCTCACAGTGGGCTGCAAAGGCCTTTGCACTAAAAGGGAGCAAATGGAAACCACAATGGTTTCCTCTTCCATTAGAAGAATATTCAAAGGGAAGCTGGATTTTCCCTCTTTTCTTTTTGCAACCTCCTTAAAGTGGGGTGTTTTAGCAATATGCAGCCAACTTTTGCTGTGCATTAAATATAAATAAAAATATGACCCTGGTACAGGGCCAGTGTAATGGGAAAAGAAAATCCTAGACCTGGGGACTTGGACCTTTGGGGCTAACAGGATTTCTGAAGGTGGTGTCAGGCTTTCCCTTCTCTTTAGGGCTCACTTAAGGAGCTCACCTGCATTTTTACAGCTGTAACATGAAGGGATTAAGAAGCATCTGGAGCTGTTGTACCTCTGCTCCTGAAAAATGCAAATCCCAAGCTTGGTATTCATAGGATCCTGAAGATCAAAGACACAGCTCTGTGGATGTGGCATGGCTCTGCTGCTCCTGCTGAGAAAGTCGGCCCGTAGGGACAGCTCTGGGAGCTGCTGGCCCAGCTGAGAACAGCCACTGAAGCTGCTCTCACATTCCCATTCCAGCTTTTCCCACTGTGCTCTCAGGGCTCTGTGAGCCTGTCTCCTGAGGGAGCACGAGGGATCACCCGCTGCCAGCCTGGCTTTCCAGGGGTGAGGACTGCACCATTTTCCAGCTGCAGTTTGTAGAGAAAATAGCTCCTGGAAATACATTGCAAAGCTGATTCTTTGGACCAGGAATGCTTTTCCTTAAGGTACTCAGGGAGAAAGGGATTCATGTTGGATGTAATGAGTTAATACAAACGGCACAGATTGGATGTTTTGCCTCGGGATCAGGCAGAGTCGGTGGCTTTTGTCACAGAGCAGTGCTACATTGGATCTTCACAAGGAAAGGAATTTTCCTGAGGGAAAGCATTGCCAATGCGCAGGAATTAATTTCTGTTGAGATGTGAAGCTGCTGGAGCGGGGCCCGCAGAGGCTGCGGAGGAAGGGCCCGGAGCATCTCCCTGATGAGGAAAGGCTGAGGGAGCTGGGGCTGCTCAGCCTGGAGAGGGGCCCCAGCTGAGAGGGGCCTCAGCCCTGGGTGTCCCTGGGTGTCCCTGGGTGTCCCTGGGTGTCCCTGGCTGTCTCTGGAGGGGAAGGGGACAGAGCAGGGCCCGGGCTCTGCTCTGGGGGCCCAGCAATGGCACCAGAGCCACGGGCAGGGACTGAGCCCAGAAGTTCCACCTGCACATGAGGAAGAACTTTCCTGGGCAGTGACAGAGCCCTGCACAGACCCCAGAGAGGGTGTGGAGCCTCCCTCACTGGAGATATCCCAGAGCTGTCTGGACACGGGCTGTGCCACGGGCTCTGGGATGGCCCTGCTGGAGCAGATGGACCCACTGAGGTCCCTTCCAGCTTCACACACTCTGGGACTCTGTGTGGCTCTTCTTGGTGGGAAATTCTTGTACCATAAGGCAACATTTTGCTGAGCAATTGCTGCCCCCAAACATTTTCACATCTCTGTGAAAAATTCAGAACGTTTGGGATAAAAATTTCTCCAGAGTGAAAATGTACCCAAAATTAAAGTGGGAAAAATGTGATTTCACCACAATTCTTACCTCACCACATTATGAAGGATAGGGAATGAGATTTTTCCATACCTTACACCGCTGTTCCGTATTTCTTCATGGAGCTAAACCCAGCTTTACCTAAAGCTAGAGGGGCACATGCTCTGCAATCACTTTGCACTCAGGAATATGTGTTTGCAAATGGAACACTAATCATTCCTGCTTTCCCAGCCCGTCTCCGAGGAATACATAATGTAATAAAGCAGACAAAAGTTCCTGTGAATAGGGGAACTTTATGAGGGCTGCTCCTGGGGTGCTCATCACAGCCTCATCACGGAGCGACGTGACAGCAATGCCAGGCGGGAAGGCTCCGCTGGGAAGGGTGGCGCTGGCACTGGGGCTTGTCACAGCCTGACGGGATTCATGGCCTATCTGCTGGCAGCGTGGTAATTAACTCGCCCCGCCAGCGAGCGCTGAGGGCTTGGCTTGCACGGGCTGGGTGATTAATTTGAGCTATCAGTTATTTATTTATTTGTTGTGCCTGGGAGTGCTCTCCTGCAAGTGCCACGCTACTGGCAGAGGGAAATTCAGCTTGTCCTTAGCGCTGGGTGTTTCCCTGTCTCCTGTGCAGGTGGGAATGGGGCTGTCTGGAGTGACAAACCCAAAACAGAGAAGCTGTAGCTGCCTAAACCCTGGAAATGTCGAAGGCTGTGTTGGACAGGGTTTGGAGCAACCGGGGATAGTGGAAGGTGTCCCTGCCCATGGCAGGGGATGGAATGGGATGTGTTTAAAGTCCCTTCTGACCCAAACCATCCTGGGGTTTTGTGAAATGGGGAGATCCCTGCAGGGACTGCAGCAGTGAGCTGGGGCTGGGTCTCCCTGACTGCCGTGGGGTTCCTGGTGGAAAGGCCAAGGGAAAACACTCAGGGGCATGTTCTGTTTTCCTGATGTGTGCTGAGAGCAGGACACACTGGGAAAAGATGGATCAGAGGTAGAGGACACACTCAGAATTCAAAAAGTTGCATTAAGGGAAGTTATCCTATTAATTTGCTTTTCCATATGTTTCTCTACTTAAAAATTCTCAAATATTTCTGCATATAAAACTCCCCCTGCTGCAGTGTTGCATCAGTGGGTTCATGTTTTGGGGGGAAGAGGCATTTGGGAAGCAGGAGTAGGTTTGGGTTGTTGCTTTCAGAGGTCTTTTGGAGAGAATTAAGGCAGTGAAACATCCCGGTTTATCCCAGCTGAGATCCTGACCTCACATGGCAGCAAAGAGAACTCTGTTTCTTACACAAGCAGGAAGTTAAAGGTGTGATGCATGTGCAACTCCTCTCTCTTTCTCATGGTGGTTCCTCCATTGGAGTTATTCCCATGTGCAATAGCTCAGCCCAAGTTTTCCAGAGAGCAGGAGCAGCATTTTCCTCAGCATTTCCCCCAACCTCTGCATTTTGGAGCCTGATTTTCTCCTCTTTGCTCCTTTGCATGCTCCTTGCTGCTCCAGCTGATCCTGGAGGAGGAGGAGGAGGGAGAGCCTGCTGCTGGGAAATGTCCTGTTCCATCTCCCACTGCCAGGGCAGGCCTTTGCCAGGAAGGGGGAAGTGTATCCTCTGCTCCCTCTCCTCCCAGCACATGGGAAGCTCCTGAATGAGCAGCTCAGCAGCAGCTCCTGTGCATGGCCCTGTTCCCAGTACATAATGGGTTCTGCCTGATATCCATTCTCCCTCTTCCTAATAAAGTGCCACCACCTTGGTGGCAGAGCCAGCCTGGAAAATAATAAAGCATTTTGCACTTGGAGGCACGGGAAGGCAGGCTCTGGGGAGTGATCCTCCCCGAGACACAGGAATTATTGCAATTACCCAGCAACTGGAGGGAGAGCAGAATGGCGCTGCAGACTTTCCAGGCACACTTTTCCAGCATTAATATTTTTAATTAAGGTTATTGGCAGTGAGTTATGATTTTGGCAGAGCAGATGGCCCAACCTGAGGGGTGGGCTCTGCTTGTCCCCGTGGTGGGGGACAAGGTGCTTCTGCAAGCGTGCCTTGGGCCTGTGCAACCCCTTCTTCCCTCCTGCTGAGGGGTCACTGAGGGGACAATGCCATTCTCCTTCAGTTCAGGGACTGTTTTATGAATTTAATGAAAATTCCAAGAGGAATGAAGTCTACTGCTCACTCCTTGGCTTCTGCTGTTACAGACAGGGGTCCAGGAGATGTGGTGAGGCTGCCAGAGGATCAAAGGCATTTCATTTTTTGAAAGCATCACATTGATTTTCAAATCAATCTGGTTTACATACTTCTGGAGACTCTTCCACCTCCACCCCACCTTGGCCATCTCATAACACTTTTATGAGTTTAAGAATCTCTAATAATCAGTTTAAGAGTCTCTAATTATCAGACACTAAGTGGTTTCCCCAAGGTCACATGGAAAGACAGCGTCAGATCAAGGAGCCAAGGCTGGGTCAAATACAGCTGTGAATCATCCTAAGTCCTTAGCCAAAAAGTTCTGCTGTGAAGGATTTTTTGGGCGGTGTTGTGGGGTTTTGGGATGTATTCAACAACCACAAAGGGCCAACAGCCCTGCTTGTCCTCTGAGGTCTTCACCTTGAAAACGTAGTTGGGTTGTTCTGCCAAAACTGAGACCCTGAGGTTGCCAGGAGGTGGTTGGCTGGTACAGGACATTACTCCACCTTCTGTGGGAAGGACAGAAGGCTCTGTGGGGGTTTGGCTTTGAGGATAGGAAGGCAGCAGCAGCCAAAAAAATCAAGTTTATACTGCATATTATATGAATCAGGAGTGTTTAGCTTTTGAAGGGTCTGCTGCTCCATGTCTGCATGGTGAGGAAGGAAGAATTACAGGGTGCTTACAAAATATCCCATTTAGGGTTTGCAGCTGGAGCCAGTGGTCATAAGGTCAAGGTTAAGCTTTGGGACAGTGGCTAAGTGACCTCAGGTTTCTGGAGTTGTCCTCTCATGTTGCCTCCTGTCTGGAATTGTCATCCGATTGTCATTTGCCCTCGACTACCAGAGCCGGGCTGCTGGATAGGGAGGGAAAGGAGGTGCTCTGCCTCACCTGTCGCAGGCTGCAGGCAAACCTGGAGAACTCCCTTCCTCAGCACTCCCATTCAGCATTTTACATACCTGGATGCAGCTCTCAGCATCCTGGAAAGTGTCCAAGGCCAGGTTGGATAGGTCTTGGAGCAACCTTGGATGGTGGAAGTTGTCCCTGCCCATGGCAGGGGGTGGAAGTGAATGGGATGTAAGATCCCTTCCCACCCAAACCATTCCATGGTTCTGTTAATATGAACTTACTCACCTGGACCTTTCCAACATCACTGCATTTAAGGCAGCATTTTCTGGAGCTTGAATAAAAGTCAACTCCACATAACGATGCCATATCTCAACATTACCACCTTTTCTTCCTTTTGGAAATGCGTCACCTCCATCTCTGTCAAAGCTGACAGGTAAAGTTTGGTCTGGATTTTCCTGAGCTCTGTGAGGAGCTGATGTAAACTGGACCTCACAGAGATGGTGGAAACCCAGCACCTTGCAAGTGACTCACAGCTCGTGTGTCCTGGGCAGTGGATGCTGATATCATAAAGGAATAATGCCCATTGTGATTCCGTAGGCAGGAGGCAGCTCAACCCATCTCTACTCCTTCAATTTCAACCCAGATGCAATGTATCAACAACCAGTGGTTGTTTATTAGGTTAATTCACAAGCTGTTTGTCAGGCACACACTCACAGGGGTTTATTAACAGTATAAATCCCCTAAGATCTTTCATTTCCCCATGCCTGTGACTGTAGGTGCTAATTTAGTAATTCAGACCTCACATATGACCTGTCCTAAGCCTTTTAAAATAAAAGTCAAACCTGACAGGAGATTTTTCTCTTTAAGTGAAGACCAGCTTGGACAGGACTTGGAAAAACCTGGTCTAGTGGAAGGGGCAGGGATGGAGTGGGATGAACTTTTAGGTCCCTCCCAACCCAACCCATTCCATGATAATAAAGCCAACCCGCAGGATCTGGGGAGAAGGGAGAAGAAGGTGGCTCCTGTCCCTGTGCCTCTGGAGCCCAGGGCTGAGCTGCAGTGAGCAGCTTCCCAGAAGTAATTTCCAGGCGAAATTGCTGTAAAGAAAAAATTGACTTTTGACATAGGCTGATAAGCACTGATGTTTGTTTCCAAGGGCTTGTATTTTATGCAATTTAATGCCTAACAATGACTGACAACAGTGGTGATGGTGAAAAACATTAAAAAGGAAGGAACTGCAGTCATTTCCAGCTGCAAGCTTGTCTCCTGGTGGGCTTTTTCCTGTGATTTTCAGCATTTAGCCTGCTTGTTCTTATGCTATTGGTTTTGCAAGCTGAGACTTGCATCCCCAGACACTGAATTTCCAGCTGAAGTAAACCCAAAAGTCTCTACGAAGGATGCAGTGAGTGTTGCCTCATCTTTGAAGGGGAAATGCCTTGTCTCTCTCAGATTATCTTCATAAATGGGCAAAATGCAGTGAGGTTGTGTCCTTCTAAGAGACACCTCTGAACTGGAGTTCCTGCTGCAAGTCCTGTTTTGAAGGGAAGAAAAGCTCAGTTAAGCTCAGTGTTTTCCCTCATCAATCATTCCCATTCAGGTCGATATTTCTGTTAGGACAAATATAACAAGGAGCTGGAGTCTGGAGGCCAGAGAGGAATGAGCAGCAGGAGCCTCTGATTCTTCTTTACTGGTGGTTAATGTGGTGTGGACTAAAATAAATCCCTTCAGGACATTCAGAGCCTCTTGAAGTGCCCTGAGCCTGGCAGAGCTCCGGCCCATTCCCTGCTCTGTGTCGCCCATGGTGTGAGCCCTGCTCACTCTTCCCACCTGTCCTGGAAATGGTGAGGAGGAATAGCCTCCCATTCCCAAGCAGAGCTCGGTGGGGACAGAGAACAGGAGTGTGAGCGTGGTTTAAGAGGACAGGGTGGTTGGAATGTCCTTGGAGTGGGTCAGGAGCCTTTCAGATACGGCTTTTTCAAACCTGGAGCTTGTCAGTGTTGGAAATGTGCTGTCCTGGGTGGGTGTTTATCCATCAAAAGAGTGGAGGGCACAGCCTGGATGTGGGGCCCAGGGCTTGGTACAAACAAAACCCTTTGGCATTTCTCCTCACTCTGAGAAACACATGGAGGGACTGGGGCGTGTCCAGGGAGGGAACGGGGCTGGGAAAGGATCTGGAGCACCAGGAGTGCCTGAGGGAGCTGGAAAAGGGGCTCAGCCTGGAGAAAAGGAGGCTCAGGGGGGATCTTCTGTCTCTGCACAACTCCTGACAGGAGGGGACAGCTGGGGGGGTTGGGCTCTGCTCCCAGGGATCAGGGACAGGATTAGAGGGAACGGCCTCAAGTTGTGCCAGGGGAGGTTCAGGTTGGATACTGGGAAGATTTTTTCTCCAAAAGGGCTGTCCAGCTCTGTCACAGCTGCCCAGGGCAGGGGTGGTGTCCCCATTCCTGGAGGGCTTTAAAAGCCATGTGGATTTGGCACTTGGGCACATGGGCCAGTGGTGGCCTTGGAAGTGCTGGAGAACAGCTGGACTCAGAGATCTTAGAGGGCTTTTCCAACCTAAATGGTTCTGAAGAAGTTTCCTTAGAGGTAGAACTTTGCATTAAAGGTTGAAGTGGAAGATCTTGGAGGTCTTTCCGACTTTGTTGGTTCCATGCCTCTATGAAAGTCTCCAGGGGAACGTGGCAGCTGGTGACTCCACCTCCTGTCTTTGTTTCAGTGCCATTCATGGCAGGATTTGGCCCAGTTGCCCAGTTTTTATGGTCTGTTGATCCAAGGATCCTGAGTCAAACTCTTTTCTGATGTCATAGCTGATGAATTCCTGTCTAGATCCAGATATAATCCTGGAACCACCAGCAGCTTGGGGGTGGTTGGAAGGTGCTGAAGTGCTGTCAAGTGAGGTGAGCTCAGCTGAACGAGTCTGTTGACAGCTTGGAGCATGAATACTTCATGCTTCATCCCTCATATAGAGCCCTCTTTGTTTATTCCCATCTTTATTCATCATCATCATCGTTATTTATTAATTAAGTTGCTTTGCCAGGCCAACAGCGTGAGCTCATGTCTGGACTCGGGTGCATCCATAATTAATTGCAAGTGTTGTGTTATGTTGCTGTGAGCAGAGGAGTGAAGAGTCTCAACAGAAAGTCTCTGCAAATTCAGAGATTACATCCACAATCCAAGTGCTTCCTCAGCAAGAGGAAGAACCGGAGTCCATCGTGTTGTTTAAGGGGTTCATGTTTGCACTACACCTTCAGAAATTACTGATCCTCTGTCCCCCTGTCAGGAATCTTCCTGAGCATCTCCAAGTCTGCTCTAAATCAAATCAAGTTTTTCCTTTTAACACCAACTTCCTTCCCCCGCTGCACTGACCTTCCAATGAGAGGCAGGGAGAAGAAGATATCACACGTAAAACAAAGTGAGAGGAACCCACGAAGAGGGAACCGAATTCCCCCAAAGTGTCACCCTGCCAGTTGGCTTTTATTGTTTTGATAGCGAGGCAATTCCACTGACAAATCCATTATCGGCTGCGTGCCGCACAAAAGCGGGAATGTGCCAGGGCATCGGAAAGTCCTTCTGAAATAACACAGCTCCGAGGAGCACTTGTTAGGGACCAGGGATACAAATGCATCCTGAGCATCCAGAGAACACTGTGGAGGGGGCATAAATCAATCCTGCTTAAGCTGCGCCGTTCCCTGGAAAGTCTCGGCATTTGGATGCACGGCAGCAGAGGAAGCGGGAGCTCCGCTGGGCAAGGGACACAGAGGCAGCAGCCTCCTGCTCCTGGTAAGAGGATTTTATTCCAGCCAGCACCCTGTGGCCTTCCTGCTGATAAATTTCTGTCAATAGCTTGAGATCAGGAAGGAGAAAAACCCTCAGTCCTCCCACCCTTCCTAATTTTAGTGCCCTCCCATGCCTTAAATCCTGTTCCTGATTTAGACAGAAAGGTGCTTTCTTCCTGCAGGACTCAGACCTTGCAGGAACACCTGCTGGGAATGGCAATTCCTGCTGGGAGTGGTAATCTGGGGGTTTGTCTTGCCTCTTGCATCAAGGCAGCACAAGTGGTGCCAAGGGCACCTTCTTCCACCTGCACAGGACAGGAGGAAACAACCTCAAGGGGAGGGTCAGGTTGGACATCAGGAGGAATTTCTTCATGGAAAGGGTGGTCAGGCACTGGGAGGTGGTGAAGTCCCCATCCCTGGAGAAGTTCAAGGAAAACTGGACGTGGCACTCAGTGCTCTGGGCTGGTGGCAAGGTCAGGATCAAGTCACAGGTTGGACTTGATCATCTTGGACATCTTTTCCAACCTCATTGATTCTGGGACTCTGGGATTTTCAGCATGGACATGGGAAGGTTTTTAACAGCTGGGAGAGTAGTTGGACACGGGTAGAGTTTGAGTCTGAGCAAGCCAACGTGTCCTGACTCAGCTTTGGGATTCATCTTTCTTTTTACCCTCTCCCACAATAATGTTTTATATGCTGATCCTCTCCTTTTCCCATCCTTTCCAAGCTTTCTTCTATGCTTATACTTCCCAATACCAGTACACACCACTCAGGACAGTTTCTTGAAATAAACCCTTTGCTTGAAAGAATTTTAAAATAGGCAGAGTTGAGTGAAAGGTTTTTCTCAAAGACTAAGATTAAAACATGAATTTCAGCAGTTTTATCCCTTTTGCTTTTCTTCTTCCTAAGAGACTCTTTTCAAAAGCCAACATGAAAAAATCTAAATACATGAGGCTAATCACATGTTGTAAATGCACACTAAATAAATGTCTAATTTGAGCTGTGTCTGTGCTGTCAGGGGACTGCACAGGCCATGACCTCCTGTATGTGGAGGATTCCCAGGAACCACATGGATTTATTTTATTTTTCAGATAACTCCATTCGTAGCCGCTTCACTGCAGTATTTGTTCAACACACTGGAGATTGATGAGCACACCTGTAGCTGAAGCCAGTGAGCTGTTCAGGAGTCAGGCCCATTCCCATTAGTTCCTAGGCTTAATTTAGTGCACATGCAACCCAGGAACTCCATATTGTAATGCTTGATGCATTCCTATGAGGCCAGAGTTAAAATCAGAGAATCCCAGAATGCTTTGGGATGGAAGGGACCTTGAAGCTCATCCACTTGCACGGCTTCCACTATCCCAGGTTGCTCCAAGCCCTGTCCAACCTGGCCTTGGACACTTCCAGCGATCCAGGGGCAGCCCCAGCTTCTCTGGACAACCTCTGCCAGGGCCTCACCTCCCTCACAAGGAGGAATTCCTTCCCAATATCCCATCTAACCCTGCCTCCTGGCAGTGGGAAGCCATTCCCCCTTGTCCTGTCCCTCCATCCCTTGTCCAAAGTCCCTCTCCAGCTCTCTTGGAGCCCTTTAAGGCACTGGAAACTCTCCTCTCTTTTCTAGGCCTTCTCAGCCTTTCTACCTTAGAACACAGCATGCAAAAGGAAAAGCAGTTCCCTAAATCCTCTCGATCCCTCTACAAAAGGCTCCATTCTTCCAGAGCTTTGGGACAGAAGCAGAGATTTCCACCCATCCCTTCGGAATCAGCATCAGAACAGCAGCGCTGAGAATTTGCATGGAGCATCCAGCAGCTCCTGCTCGTGGAGCTGTGAATGTGTTCATTTTTTAGCTTCAACAAGGTCATTCCCACTGCTAAGCATAATCCTGACACATTAGCAGGAGTGCTGTCCAATTCATTCGCACTCCATTAAGCAGCACTGCCGGGAAGGTTTTCCTGCTCTCTCCGAGTTCTTTTCCCCCCCAGTCACACACAGGGAATCATCTCTCAGGAGCTCAGGTGGCCGTGAGGGGAACACATCGTGCCCTGCAGTGCCTGCTCCCCGGGGTGGGTGTGAAAGCAGAGGCATTCTGGTGGGACTGGGGATCCCAGTGTGGTGACTGGGCTGTAAACTGGACATCCCTTTCCCTGCAGGTCGGTGCACAGTGACATCCCATGGCCTCCGAACCATTGCTCAGGGGTTTTCCTCTGCTCTGCTTATTGAGCTTTAGAAAAGTCACCAGAGTTTCAAATGTCGCCGTTGTCAATTTTTTGTCATTCCAGGTGAATGTGGCAGCTGATTTTTCCATTGCTTCCACCTGGGATTTCCATCAAAATCTCTCCAGGCCACTGCCTGCATTTCAGACTTGCTTCCTGGGAAAACACAGTGCTAGGGTTTTGACAGCAACCTTTCCACCGAGTTGGAAAGATCCTCTGTGGGTTTGTTTCAGTGCCCTGATTTTGTGACAAGGCTCAGGGAGTCTCCTGCCTTGTCCTGCTTGGATGGGTGTCAGTTCTGCATGAGCTGGGCCAGCTCAGGACGGTGCACAAGGAAATATTCCCTGTCAATTAAACTGGAGAAAGTGTCAGCAGCAGAGGAGTGAAGCGGCCTCCTCTGAGAGCTCTCCCAGGGGACAGCAGGTCCTTTCCTGTCTGGATTCCATGAGCCACTTGTCCAGCCAGAAGTCCTCACAGCCAGAGACACAGACCAGTGTGCCAGGAGACAAATTCCCTGTTTTGTTGAGCTTTCTCCAGTGTCTGTCCCCAGTTCTGACCTTTTGTATGGAGATCCTCTTTCTCTTCCTTACAGCTTTTAGACCAGTAATCAGAACAGTAGCGTGGGACGGAGTAAAGTTCTGGTTCTTCATCCCACAGAGTTTGTGACTCTAAAAAAGAGCCTGAAGACTCCTCTATGCATGTCTCTTCCCTCTGTCACACCTGGTTAGGTCACAGTTCATGGAATCATGGAATAATGCGTTGGAAGGGACCTCAAACATCACCTGGTCCAACCTCTCTTAGCAAAAGCACAGTCTAAACAAGATGACCCAGTTCCTTGTCCAGCTAAACCTTAAAAGTGTCCAAAGCTGGGGAATCCACCACTTCCCTGGGGAGATTATTCCAATGGCTGATTGTTCTCACTGTGAAAAAATTTCCTCTTGTGCCCCAACATTTTATGGACAAGGTTTCCTCTGATCCTGCTGCAGTTCTTCTCTCCCCCTGAAGCCATGGGATAGGGAACATGGTTTGGAAAAATCTCGGAGCTGGAATTGTCATCTTGCCTTGGTCTGCTGGGAGCAGGGTGCTGCTGGCTGTGTTCTGGGCAGAGCTGGCCCAGCCCAGCCTCCTGCCATGAGGTGCCCACAGTGCTCCTGTCTTGGTCCAAACCCCCAAGTTTAACTGAAGCCTCAACAGAATAATGTGAGTCCATGGAAATCAATGGAGAAGAGCTGAAAACAATTGATTGGAATCAAAACACGCTGCAATCAAATTTGGAGGGACTGAACTAATGGATCATAAGGTGCCTGGTGAATGGGGCTGATTGAATTGAGCTGAAAGGTCCTGCATCTTCATTACAGCACCTGAAACCAGGACAGATGAGGAATTTTCTAACCATGTTTAGTGTCTTTTTTTTGACTCCACTCATAACTGGATTGCAAACCCAGCACTTGGGAATTAACCCATGTGTACAGTGTTGGGAGGGGAAAAAATGGAATTTGGATAGGACAAGGGGCAGTGACTTCACACTGGCTAAGGACAGGTTTAGATTGGATACTGGAAAGAAATTCTTGGCTGTGAGGGTGCTGAGGCCCTGGCACAGATTGCCCAGGGAAGCTGTGGCTGCCCCTGGATCCCTGGAAGTGTTCCAGGCCAGGTTGGATGGGGCTTGGAGCAGCCCGGGATAGTGGAAGATGTCCCTGCCCATGGCAGGGGGTGGGACTGGATGAGCTTTTTCCCACCCAAAGCATCCTAGGATTCTGGGATTTGCTGGTCACAGGCTGCTCCATGTCTGAGGACAGTCCAGGAACTGGATTTTGGAGCTCTCCTTGCTGCTGATTCCTTTATTTTGCCTCGCTCAGCATTCACAGAGTCAGGATTCCATTTCTCCTGCCCTGTTATGGCAGAGTTTGGAGATGCAGAGGTGTTTCTTACCATGCATTCACTCCATGTGCTGGCCAAGGCCTGGTTATTCCTGTGTGTTTTGCCAACAGTGATTTGTAGCATCTCCTTATTCCACCAAATCCTGCAAATTCTTTGGAATTTTCATTATCCTAATGTAACTATGCTCTCTGTCACAGGAACTGAAGGCATGAATAATGCAGTAATTTTCCTAAACCTCCATTTTTTGGTCAGACTGAAGTTCCCCTGTTACAAGGGATGATTTATTATTGCAGTGATTAAGGGACATTGTTGATATTTCTGAAAATTTCCTTTTGGAGCTGCAGGCTTGTCTGGAGTCAAAAGGCAGGAGAAACATGTGAATAACAGTGTGGGTAATGGAGCATTTGCAATTTCCCATTAAGAGGAGGCTCCTATTTGTTCCATGCTCCCACAGATGGGTGACGTGGATCTGGAGCCAGGTTGTCTTAACAGCACTTTTTCTGTTGGAGCAGCAATAGGGAAAAAGGAAAAATGTGTTTCCAGGAACTCAGCACCTTGATCCATCTTGTGACAGCCTGAAACTGATAGCCCTGGAGCTTGTTATTGTCTCTTGATTGGACTCACTGTAGCATCGGGACACAGTGCCTGGATTTAAATCCCTTCCCACCCGCTCCAAGGTGAGGGAGGATCTGCCTGTGCTGTCTTCCTTGACTAGCCAGGGTTTCAACCACTCCATGGGCCTTTGTAGTCCCAGATGTTTCCTGAAGTACTGGGATCCTCCTCCTCCTCCTCCTCCTCCTCCTTCTCCTCCTCCTCCTCCTTCTCCTTCTCCTTCTCCTTCTCCTTCTCCTTCTCCTTCTCCTTCTCCTTCTCCTTCTCCTTCTCCTTCTCCTTCTCCTTCTCCTTCTCCTTCTCCTCTCCCCCCATACATCACTTGACCACCTCCCATGTCACCTGGACAGCACAATATCTGTCACCAGCTGGGACACTCCACTCCCTAAAAGGCTTTTTTGACTCCTCCTTGCTGTCTGGCAGAGCTTGGGATGCCTTTTCTGGATGCTTCCATAGCAGATCAGCCTCCCAGTGCTTCATCCCACAAAAAGGAAGATGAAAAGCCCTTTGGGAAGCTGTCAGTGCTCCTGCCTCACCCCAGCAGAACTGGGAACAGCCCCAGTGTGTCACATTCCGAGGAGCTCCTTGGTGATGCCTGTCAGGTAGCAGCAGGTAACTGATTTATTTTCCCAGCTTGTTTATCAGCCCTAATAGAAAATGAAGTCTCTCTGGGTTGATGAGCAATGTGAATTCTTGCTGTCTCTCTCCTCACCTCCCCAACCCGAAGATGCACTTAATAACCATTGATTGTTGGGAGGAGAAGGAGTGTGGCTGTAAATGTCCCTTCCCACCCTTACAAGGTGCCTGATTAAAGAGGAGAGGCAGGAGTGGATCAATGGGATCCATAGGCACAGGACTGATCCAGTGGGTCCTGGTGGGTCTTGTGGATGCCCTTCTCAGGCACCCCAAATACTTTTTGCTGTTGAGTTTGCAGACAGCTCAAGGCATGGCTGTGTTTGTGCAGCTCAGTGAAGGTCACTGAGGGCTGAAGAGAGCACTTGAGACAGCAGGGAAAGCAGGAGACATCACAGAATCCTGGCATCACTGAGGTTGGAAAAGCCCTCCAAGATCACTGAGTCCAGCCTGTGTCTGACACCCGCCTTGTCACCCAGCCCAGAGCTCTGAGTGCCATGTCCAGGTGTTCCTTGGATGCTTCCAGGGATGGGGACTCCAAACCTCCCTGCACAGCACATTCCAGTGGACCAGCACACACAGGGACTTTCCCAGACTTCCAGCCACCCTGCCTGAAGCCTGGAGTTGTGACAGGGAATTGGCACTCTGGGGTTTCAGACTGAGTGTAGAGAGTGAGATGCTTCCATGTTCATGGCCAATGGCCTCCATACACCTGCCAGCCAAAGCCCACCTGCTTCCAGTGGTGTCACCAGAGATTAAGGATGTTAAAGAACAATCATCTTCCAAGCAGCGCCTTCCACAGCTGTCAGAAATTGCTGTGGGGTCTTCTAACATGTTTGGGTGTCGCCAGTTGAAGCCACCCCCTGCAGTCCAACTGCTCCAGGGCTTGCTTCAGTTTCTCCTTGGCTGTAGCTAAGTGGAATCCTGCCCTGGGAGGGTGCTGAGGCCCTGGCACAGGCTGCCCAGAGCAGCTGGGGCTGCCCCTGGATCCCTGGAAGTGTCCAAGGCCAGGTTGGACAGGGCTTGGAGCAGCCTGGGCTAGTGGAAGGTGTCCCTGCCCATGGCAGGGGTGGGACTGGATGGGCTTTGAGGTCCCTTCCAACCCAAACCAGTCTGAGATTCTCTGATTCACTCTCAGTGCTGATCTGTCAAACCTAATCTGTAACATTTTGGTTTCCATTCAACTCAAAAGCTAGGCTTAAATTAAAAGGTTCCTTGTGAATATGAGCAAAGCTCTTCATTCCAGACTAAAGGTCATCTCTTGGCTCCAGAGCAGCTCTGGGCAGGTAGAAGTGGCAAAGTAGTGCAGGAATATCTCCCATATTTTAAAAATTACTTTTAATGCCATTGTGCAGGCAGGTGGCTGTCCAGGACACCAGAACATAACATTTTGGTGTTATTCAGGTGTTTTTCCATGAGTTACCAGGGCAGTCCAGGGCACACAGCTCCCTAATCTCTAGGCATGAGCTGTTCCCAGTTTCTCCTTACAGTGCCTTTCTCCCAGCTCAGCCTAAGGATGCTTCCTTAGGGATTCATTTGGACTTCAATCAATGCTTTGTTGGTGGTGTTCCACTTTGAAACAAACCCATGTTTATGGAAAACCCAGATTTGACTTTAAAGGTGGCACTTGGAACCTCTAAGTTGCTCTGATACCTTTGAAAATTGTCTCTGTCAACAGAGGGTGACAGATCCTTGCAAAGGAATATGTGAGGTGAGAACACAGAAAGTAAAAGAGACATTTCTGTTGCCTGGCACTGATAATGATCCATCCTCTGAGTTTGTCACATTATTTGCTCTATTTCAGGATGTTTGAGGCCACAGAGTCCAGCTCACCTGGACTTATTAAAAAAAAAAAAAAAAAAAAAAAAAAAGGAGGAAAAATCCTGGGAGAAAAGGGCCGCTATCACAGCCGGGAGAGAATCTATAGGCAAGAGAATAGCAAAGTGTATTTGCATAACAATTCCAATCAGTATCAATCACCTCCCAGAGCGGGCTGTCAGCGCCTCGTAAACACGTCCCGGGTGACAGATGAGCTGGGCTGGGCAGGAGAGCTCTGCAACCCTGGAATGTCAGCACTGCCTCCAGGACAGCGCATCCTTCGGAGGGCACCGAGCAGAGAACAACCAATCCCCCGGGATCACTTCCCAGGGCACGGGGGTGGCCAAAGAGATGGATGTGGATTGCTGATTTCCTTTCATCCTTTTGATCCGGAGTTCTTTTCCTTTTGCTCTTTCTGTTTTTGAGTGCCTGGGGGAGATTTCCTCCATCGGCTCTAAACCCAGCACAAACCAGGTCCAGTTTACTTTACAGGTTGCAAATCCAAAGTGAAAACTGCTGCTGATCCAGCTCAAGCCCTCTCCAGTAAGTGATATCACTGGAGCAGACACTATCCCACATGCTCCTGCCATGGAAAATGCTCTCCTCCCTGCTCACACGTTGTGCCACTGATTATCCCAGTGAGCACCACGCTGGCAGGCTGGGCACAGGCTTGGAGAGGTTTCCCAGGTCGGGCTTTGTGAAGCCCAGCCTGGGTGGGAGAAGGGGCTCAGCTCTTGCAAACATCTCTGAGAAATAAGATTTGAGTTCCGGGCAGCAGGTCAGTGGTGCTGGTGTCCAGGAGGGCTTTTAAATGGACTAAACTCTGGAGAGAGCATTGTGTTGGACACACCCCGGGGTCAGAGCAGGGCTCAGTGTTCCACATCCAGGCTCCTGACTCCATGTTCCACCAGCTCCTGGGAGGGATTCCCGATGGGGCAAGGACAGTGGCTCTGAGCAGGGACTGCCAGTGATCTTCTGCAGACACTCTGGGGAAGTCTGCCAAGCTTTTGGTTGGAGCTACTCGTGGCTGAGCAGACAGTACTGAGACTTGTCACCAGCTTGAAACACCAGCTGGTAGCACTGGAGTTGTCTCAGGACTGTGGGTCTCTGCCAAGATGGATCTTTCCCCTTTCCTCTTTCCTCCAAAAGAGGTGACAGCCTCCTAACATGAGCCTGGAATTCTTGCAGCAATGGCTCTCTGTCCTGACAGCCCCACACAGGGAAGGGACATTGATAGATTGGCACTGGGACCAAATCAGAGAATCCCAGAATGGTTTGGGTTGGAAGGGACCTTAAAGCTCATCTCATCCCACCCCTGCCATGGGCAGGGACATTTCCACTGTCCCAGGCTGCTCCAAGCCCCGTCCAACCTGGCCTTGGACACTCCCAGGGATCCAGGGGCAGCCACAGCTGCTCTGGGCAGCCTCTGCCAGGGCCTCAGCACTCTCACAAGAAGGATTTATTCCCAATATCTAATCCTGACATCTCCTTGCAGTTTAAAGCCATCATCCCTCGTCCTGTCACTCCATGTCCTTGTCACAAGTCCCTCTCCAGCTCTCCTGGAGCCCCTTTAGGCACTGGCACACAGACACAGGGGCAACACAGCACACAAAGCCAAACAACTGATTCTGGAGATCCCACTCAGTGGCAGGACAGAGCTACCATGGGTGGTTAAGGACTTTTGTGAATAAAAATACATCTGAGGTGCCCTTGCACAGCTCCTAAATCGTGGCTTTGGCTGCAAGGCTGGGTCTATCTCACCTAGCTCGGGAAGGGACTGGATGCATCTGCAAGTGCAGGTTTCCTGTCACTGGTTGTTACAGATGCCTGACTTCCAGGGAGATGTGTAAATTCAGAGAGTTCTGCCCTCAGTGCCTTGACAAATTCCTGCTGATTTGGATACATTTTATGACTTCTTTCACAGGCTTTACAAGCGGCCCAGTAAGAATTGGTAATTCACATACAAATCACTTCTGTATATTATTTCTGAGTATATTATCCTTGAACAAGGAAATGTGCCCTGGGCTGATCCCAGTGTGGGCAGCAGGAAAGGGATTGGGATTCTGCCCCTCTGCCCTGCTCAGGTGAGACCCCACCTGCAGAGCTGCCCCAGCCCTGGGCCCAGCACAGGAAGGAGCTGGAGCTGCTGCAGAGAGTCCAGAGGAGGCACCAGGGTGAGCAGAGGGATGGAGCAGCTCTGCTGGGAGGAAAGGCTGGCACAGCTGGGATTGTTCACCCGGAGGAGAGAAGCTCCAGGTGACCTCATTGTGGCCTTGGAGATATTGGGAAGGAATTGCTCCCTGTGAGGGAGGCGAGGCCCTGGCACAGGGTGCCCAGAGCAGCTGGGGCTGCCTCTGAATCCCTGGGAGTGTCCAAGGCCAAGCTGGACAGAGTGGCAGGTGTGTGGCAATCCCAGACACGGATTCCCTCCCTCCTATGCCCAGCCCAAGGCTCTGGGGTCTTTCCCAGAGATTCCCTTTGTGGCCGTGTCCCTCTGGTCCCCTCATGGAGCCGTTCTGCCAGCGGAGGGTGCAGAGGGCAGTGCTGAAGCCTCAGCTTCTCCCAGCTCATCCCTAGCAATATTCCTGCCTGGGAGAGGATGGGAGCCTTGCATTTGGCAGGAAGGACCGAAAGGTGAACCCGAGGATCGCTGGATTTGTGCCCCTCCTCTGCCTGGCTCTGCTGAGGGCAGAGAGAGGGATCAGGATGCACACAGGGAAATTCTGCACAGAATAAACCCAGCATTCCCTGCATTGTTCAGGGAACCCATGAGGGTTTCACCCTGCCTTAAAATGGGTTTGATTTTTTTTTCCTAGGAAATCCCCAAGGCACATAGCATTGGAGAAAAGTTTTCTCCAAGCATCCCATTAATTTTTTTCCCTTTGGTTTGAAGTGAGCTGATGCCTTGTGCTTTTGTGGCAGGAAAAATGGGAGCTGCAACAGTGTTCAGGGCAATCCTGCTGCCTGTGGAGTCCTTGAAATGGATCTCCTTATTCATCCCCATGGAATCCAGGAGGAGGCTCGTTCTCCAGGGTGAAATATATTCAGTTTTGTTGATCTAGACAGAAAAAGGAAAAAAAAAAAAGTCTTAAAGCACAGCTGATACATTTCTTTGTATACTCCTTTTCCTTGTAAATTCCTTTTCATTGTGAATTAAAGACCAGCCTGTAGACTTAGTTACCTTCTGAGCTGACATTTGAATTGAGTGATATGAGCACCAAGAAATTCTTATCACTTTGATCAGATGCTTGAATTCTACATTTTGATTCTTTTAATACAAAGATTTTAGAAATAGCCTGGGAACTTGTTCTGGGGAATACAAAAGTGTTAATATTCATAGAATATCCTGAGCTGGAAGAGACCCACAGGGACCATCCAGTCCAACCCCTGGCCCTGCACAGACACCCCAACAATCCCACCCTGGGCATCCCTGAGAACGTTGTCCAAACGCTCCTGGAGCTCTGGCAGCCTCGGGGCTGTGCCCATTCCCTGGGGAGCCTGGGCAGTGGCTGACACCCTTGGGGGGAAAAATCTTTCCCTGATATCCAACCTAAACTCCTCTGGCACAGCTCCAGCCGTTCCCCGGGGCCCTGTCCCTGGTCCCAGAGAGCAGAGATGGGAGCAGCCCTTTGGGAGGAAGCTGTGGGTTGGGATGAGCTCTGCCCTCAGTCTCCTGTTCTCCAGCTGAACAGACCAAGTGCCCTCAGCTGCTCCTTGTTGTGGCCCCTCCAGACCCTTCCCCATCCTTGTATCCTCCCTTTGGATGCTTTAGGTCCTTTCCATATCGTGATGCCCCAAAACTGCTCCAGGACTGTTACAAGGGTTCTTTCATTGTGGTGCAGAACAAGATCTTCTCCCCTTTCAGCCAGCACTGAGATGGGAATTCTATTAAAAATCTATAACCATTGACCAAAATAACCATTATGCTTAAATCAGTAATCTCAGAATATCTCACCCGGCAGATCTTTATTATATCACACGCTTAACCTGACTTAATGCATTATATAGCACCCATTAGTGGAATAGATTAACTTCAGATGTTCCCTTTTCCACATTAATAATGCAATCAGGAATTTATGCCAGACACTTTCTGCTCTAAACTGCGCAAGGAAGATCTGAAGAAATATGAAAGAAAAACCTCGTGCGCATCTATTGAATAAGAAATGCTTGATTTTGTAGCATTTTGTGGGAATCAAAGGGCTGGAAAACAAACTATTTGAGTTGTGGAACAACTGCCATGAAGGCAGAGCGGAGCGGCTGGTCAAGGTTAAGACTCTTTTATCGTAATGAAAGATCTGTTCCTGTGAGCTTGCCATGGGCAATGTGTTTGTTCATTATGTGGGAAGCCCAGGAAGGCCGGCATCGTTTCATTTGCTGCCTTTTAACTGCTGGTGCTTTTGCAAACGAGCTGATAGGTAATTATAATACACTCACCACTTAGGCATCTTTATTAGCCTTTGGCAGCACGGCCTTTGTGTGACTGGGGAGGCTTTGAGCGCGGTGGCCTCAGCAAATCCTTTAGAGTTCAGACAGAAACTATTTGGCAGCTGCTTCCCTGGCTGTCGGTTCTAGGTGGGCTTGTTTTGCCGTGAAAGGAGAGAAAGGAAGGCAAGGAGAACAACTCACAATCATCTGGATGCAAATATCCAGCACTGACGGGAGATCTCTTCTCAAAATCAGCTCACACGGCGAGAAACAAACGCTCAAAGTCACCGGCTGGGGTGTGGAATCATTTCCAGCGCAAAGAAACGACAATTAGTTCGTGTGTGTTCCAGGAGCAGAGAGAAAAGGCTGGATTTGTCACGAAAATAATTTCTTGGGAATTATTCACTGTCTCTTACTCCGGGTACTGGCAAGGCAGGAAGCTTTCCCTGGAAATCAATAATTAAATGTGGGAATTAGGGAAAACTGTGCTTACCTGATACCTCAGAAATACAACAGTTTATTTGAGAGCAGGTGAAATGCAGCACTATCACCCAAGGACTGGGCAGGAAATGTGCTGCCTTCAGCTTGATGCATCCTTGGTTATCCATATTTTTCTCTTACACTGAAATAATGACATTCCAGTTTCCCCCTCTCTGTGTATCAGTTGGGAAGGGGTGGATCTTGCCCATTTCCAAAGGGAATCATGGAATTATAGAATACCCAGAGCTGGAAGGATCCACGAGGATCATGGAGGATCACAGAGTCCAACTCCTTGCCAGGACACCCCACTAATCCCACACAATTCCGCAGCTCTCGGGAGCTCTCTTGGGATGGATCTGCCCTGCTGGGGACTTTGCCCAGGACTTTGGCCTTGTTTTGATTCTCCAGGCACCTCCCTGGAGTTAATAAATGGTAATCAAGGAGTAATGGGAGTGCTGAGCTGGCAGCTCTGCAGTCATCAGAGGTGTACACCGATGCATCAGTGCTGCCGTGCTCCAGGAATTTGCATATCCACACTAACAGGCTCCTGAAGCAACAGTTACTGGAGAAACTCCTGGCTCTGCCTGTCACACCCATCCCGGTGGACTGTGGCCTCCCACAGTGGCCCTGCTGCCCCTCCACAGATTCTGGGGGATGCAGATTGTTCATCACCTGATGAATGCATCGGAGGTGGGTAAAGGAAATGCAGGACTGGGACCCTTCCTTGCCAAGACCAAACTCTTCCCCCTGAGACTGAAGACCCAAAGAGTGCCTTCACATCTGTGGGTTTCCCTTCATCCCCTCCGGTCACAGGAATGGAATAACTGCAAGCAGGGCAGGTGTCACACACAGTGTGGGTCCCTCCCATGGCTTCCTTCTTGTGGTTCAGAGCTCCAGCCGCTGCACCCTCAGCCCTTGGAGCTGGACCTCCACTTCCTTCTCACCATCACCCTGAGCTGGAAGCTGTAAGAAAAGGAGGATTGCTCTGGCAGGGAGAAATCCCTGCCCCTTCCTCCAAAACCAGTGCTCAGACAGGACTGCAGGAGCTTGAGGGGACACAGTGCTGCCTGAGGGAGCCAGCTGGGCTGGAGCTGCGGGAGCTGCTGTCAGTCAGTGTGTGATGAGTGCCTGTCAGCTGTGCCTGCAGAGACAGCTCTGACCTCCTTTCCCTGCCTTCCTCGCCCCACTGGGCAGCACTGGGGTGCAGGTGAGGGTGGGTGGTGGTGTCAGTGGTGCTGGGAATCCCTGTGGCAGCACTGGAGAATCAGAGCTGGCATGGCCATATCCCGTGTCCCTGTGTCAGAGCCCGTGTGGTGACACTGGGGATGCCTCAGAGGTTCTGCTCTGCTTCTCGTGGCAAACAGCTGGAGAACAGCCCTGGGATGGGAGTCAGTACCAGATCCCTGGCACAGCTAATCCAGCAGGTAGGAAAGCTGAGGACCTGTCCCATGGGCTGGAAGTGGCCACCCATCCCCTCCTCGTGGCTCCGAACACTCTCAGCCCCAGGCAAGGAGGGTGTGGGGAGACTCAGGGGTCTGTGCTCACTTTCCTAAGCAGAAATAAAAAGAGAGGAAAGAAACATGGAGACAAATCCCTCTCCTGTTGCATTTTCAGCTCAGTGCAGCCCACAAACATCTGCCTGTTAATGGGATGGCTGGAGTCACTGACACCTCCTGGCAGCTCTGCTCTGTTTTTATTTCCAGGCCTCACCAGATATAACCTCTCCAGCAGCACAGGAGAGGCTTAAAAAATAATTGGACCAAGTGGGAAATGAAGCCGTTGCCTTCCTAAAGCTGCCAGGGTCTCGTGGGAGCAGGGAGCAGGCAGGAGCCCCAGCTGGGAGATCCGGGGCCACCACCAGCAGCAGGGCAGGGACCCTGTTGGCCACGGAGCATCAGGAGAACGGCAGCCACTGCACAACAGCAGCTCCCTGACCTCAATTTTCTCCGTGGAGAAAAGAGCAGGTCAAGTGGAAAGTGCTTAAGGAGGAAATTTGTTTCCTTCCAGCCAGGGAGTCGGGAAGATAGGCGGCTATTGCGTGTGCTGGAATAAACCAAATTAATTTTGTGCTGTGCGCTGGCTCGAGGAGCTGAGGGCAAGGCAGGGAAGATAATGGACTTTGATGTTTTACTTGAACTCAACAAAACACCTGGCAAGAAGCAGGGACTCGCTACAACGGCAGCTCCAAATGCTCCTAGCCCAGGCAACTGCTGCCTTTTGTTTTCTTTCTTTCCAATCGAATCCTGAGCATTTACCGGGCTGGTTCATATTTCCAGTGGAATAAAAGGTGCATTGTGAAAGGGAGAGGGAAACAAGAGGCTTTAACAACTTCCTTTGCTTCCCCCAACAGCCCTGTGGCATCCATCTCCTGCAAGGCAAAGCCCCAGGTGAGGCCCCCGTGGTGAGGGGAGGGCTGAGGGCTGGTGGCACTGGGTGTCAGAAGGATCGGGAGCACCAAAAGAGGGATTGGAGCTACGTCTTTCTGACAGATTTCTTCCAAACTGCTTCATCTTCCTGCTGCTGCAATAGGGGCAGGCAGGTCCCTGAATCCTGAGCACTGCTAGCCTGTTAAAAATGTCACTGTCGACATCAGCTGCCTCATTTTCTGCCTCTCTGTCATCCCTGCAAGCTCTGCATCAGACCCCAATTCCCTGAACCACTCTCACCGTGGATTTCTTTTGTTTTGGGGGGTCTAGAGACACCTGCCAAGCCTCTCCTTGCTCCTCTTTGCCAGTTTTGGGACAGGAACAGGCACAAACTCTTCCAAGTCTTCCCATAAACGCAACTTTCAAGTCAGGCTGGAACAAAAGTGACAGCGCTCTTCTAATGCCAGCTGCTAAAAATACATTCTGTGCTTGATAATTGAATGTGAGATGAAAAGTGAGTTTTAAGCAGAAGTAAGAGCTGCCTATTTCTGGCAAATTCCCAACTCCCCCAGTCCCCTGTGGAGTGTCAGTGCATATCAATATCGTCTGCCTGGAAAATTTACATTTTGGGGAACAGGCAGTTGCTGCTGAGTAGGGTTTTGGATTTAACTGGGAGCGATTTTGGGCTGCCAGGTGCAAACACCTTCCCTGTGGAGCTGGGGGTGCTCAGGCCCCAGAGCCCCTCCCTACCCTGCTTGTATCTGCTGCAGGCAGTGGCAGAACCCCCTGTGCCACTTTCCACGGATGTGGGAGAAGCTCCCTGCTTGGGATCCTAAACCCAGCACACCACAGGGACAGCTTTCCATCCCCCCAAAGCAGGAGGAGGGAGGAGAATCACAGCATTGGGGTTGGAAGGACCATAAAGCTCATCTCATTCCAACCCCTTGCCGAGGACAGGGACACTTTCTGCTACACCAGTTGCCCAGAGGTTTTTTTTTCCCTCCTTGGCATGGATTTGTCCTTATCCTCAGGGAGCAGGGACGTTTTTGGGATGTATTCTATTGGAAAGGGCTGCCCAGGGAGATGGTGGAGTCCCCATCCCTGGAGCTGTCCAAGGAACTCATGGATGTGGCACTCAGAGATCTAGGCTGGTGACAAGGTGGGGATTGAGCAAAAATTGGATTTGATGACCTTGGAGGTCTTTCTAAATTATTCTATTCCATGGGTAATTACCAAATTCCTCAGCAAGGATGTGTTTCCATTTTTGATTGCCAGACCTAAGCATTCCAGGACATTCATATAAATTGGTGGCTATATAAGAAGGGCTTTCAGGATACTTTGAGGAAAACTTCCAGGATAACTTCCCATCATTATTTACATATCTGCAGATCAATAACATGTGTTATTCTGGTAAAACCTTTATTTACCCCAGCCTGGGTTTGCCCAGTTCACACCTCATTCCAATGCATGGAGGCACCTGTGTGGTTGGAACTGGGAAGGGGTAGCTTTATCTTTCTTCCCACATCAGGGTTTTGCAGCCAACCAATGAAATGCAGTCCCACAAATGCTCTGGATTAGGTAATGCTTTAAATTTGCATTTGATCTGCTAAAAATAGGGGATTTTCTTCATTTTCCCTCACATTGCTGGTTGGAATGTGATGAAATGCCAAAGGAGAAGCTGGTCCTGAGATGTGTCCTCACCAAAGTGAGCAGGGTTGAGTGTCCCAGGAGCCCCACAGGGGCGGGTGGCAGGAAGGGTGACAGGGTTCCCCGCCATGAACCTCCTGGTGACAGTTCCCCAGGGAGGGCAGGACCTCACCTGTGATTCAGGGAAAGACCTTTATTCTTCCTGTCTTGTATTATGGAGCTTTTGGGGTGTGGAGGCCAGGAGAGGGATTTCTGCACTGATCCCAACCCTGTCCTGCTCTGATCTCCATCATGGGCAGCAGGAAGGGGATTGGGATTCTGCCCCTCTGCCCTGCTCAGGTGAGACCCCACCTGCAGAGCTGCCCCAGCCCTGGGCCCAGCACAGGAAGGAGCTGGAGCTGCTGGAGAGAGTCCAGAGGAGGCACCAGGGTGAGCAGAGGGATGGAGCAGCTCTGCTGGGAGGAAAGGCTGGCACAGCTGGGATTGTTCACCTGGAGAAGAGAAGCTCCAGGGAGACCTTATAGAGAACTTTCAATATATAAAGGGGGGATTCAAGAAAGATGAAGAGACTTTTTACCAAGACTTGCAGTGCCAGAACAAGGGGAAATGGCTTCCCACTGCCAGAGGGCAGGGATAGATGGAATACTGGGAAGAAATTCTTCCCTGTGAGGATGGAGATGTCCTGGCACAGGGTGCCCAGAGCAGCTGTGGCTGCCCCTGGATCCCTGGAATGTCCAAGGCCAGGCTGGACAGGGCTTGGAGCAGCCTGGGATAGTGGAAGGTGTCCATGTCCACGGCAGGGGTGGAATGGGATGGGCTTTAAGGTCCCTTCCAACCCAAACCATCCCATGATTCTAAGTCTGTAATTAATGAGATTTCAAGGTCTGGTCTAAAGGTGATGGCACTCACTCCCCTAAGTCACTCTTACAGAGTGAGCCATGAGGGATGAGCCTGGTTTGGACATTGTCCTGCCCTCCCCGGGCTGGGGTCCCTTCCCCTTGTCTGTGTGACTGCAGCAATGATTTCAGAAGCTGCCATAGCTCTGCCTTCCACACCATAAATCCTTGGAGCAGTTCATCCAGCTGAACCTTAGAGCTGACTGCTTCTCTTTATGGAGATCTTTCACATTTTTCATTGCCTTTGCATCAGACCTCATCAGTCCCACTCTCCTGCCAGAATATGAAGAGCCAGAAAAAATCCAATCTTTTTGGAGCTGACATTAAATTATGGCAAATAAATCTGTCACTTCAAGACAGTGTCAGTGTCCCCTGCTCCAGTGCACTGGACAGAAGTACTGTCCAAGGAAGGAACTGATCATCTGACCTCTACTATTAGCCTTAAGCTTTTTGGAATAAAAGTAAATCTGCCTTTCCCTTGGGATTTCTATTTCTTTCACACAAAGGTTTGTTTGATTTGATTTTTACCTTAGTGCAAATCATAGAATCCCAGGATGGTTTGGGTCGGGAGGGACCTTAAAGCCCATCCAGTCCCACCCCTGCCATGGGCAGGGACACTTTCCACTATCCCAGGCTGCTCCAAGCCCTGTCCAGCCTGGCCCTGGACACTTCCAGGGATCCAGGGGCAGCCACAGCTGCTCTGGGCACCCTGTGCCAGGGCTTCACCACCCTCACAATAAAGATCTGCCTGAATCCAATTCCATGGGTTAAAAAAACTCCAGCACAACCCTAGAGCCTCCCTGATAAGGCCCAGAGGACCTTAAATAATGTCCTGGAGGTAAAAACAGAGTGAAGGCATCTTCCCAGGCCCTCACCAGACGACCACACGTTCCTGGTGGTAGCAATGGCATCAGGAGATCACCCATCCTTTTTCTCTCCATTTTCTGGATCAGTTTCTACCCTGCAAGTTTTTATCCCGTGCAATCCTCCAAGGACTCCCAGTCTTGTCCTGTTAGGAGTGTGTGGTATTGTGCTTGTAAACACCCACCTGTGGCCTTTCCCAAAGAGCAGCCTGGGCACGCTGGAAGCAGGAGTGGGGGTCTGCTTGTGGATGCAGAGCCCAGTGTCTCTACACAGAGCCAGGTAATGAGAAAGGAAATGGATCTCTCCCTCTGGAAAGAAATGCCTTGAAAATCTTCTCTGCAGCTGCCTGCACAAGGTGCTGGTGTGCATTATTTCCCGAGTTCCTATCCATGGTGGAGCCAACACAGCAGCCTCCAGCTGATCACACAGGGCACGGGGGAGATTTGTTCAGGGAGTCTGAAGGTTCAGTAATTATTTAATAAAGAAGAGGAGACTCAATGCTGGCAGCTCAGGCTCTGAGCTGGAAATCCTGAGCAGAAAGATAAACTGTCTGAGCTAAAAAATCCTTCCCTGTGAGGGTGGGAGGCCCTGGCAGAGGCTGCCCAGAGAAGCAGAGGAGGCACCAGGATGATCAGAGGGATGGAGCAGCTCTGCTGGGAGGAAAGGCTGGGAGAGCTGGGATTGTTCACCTGGAGGAGAGAAGCTCCAGGGACACCTTATAGAGGACTTTCAATATATAAAGGGGGGATTCAAGAAAGATGAAGAGACTTTTTACCAAGACTTTTTACCAAGACTTGCAGTGCCAGCACAAGAGGGGATGGCTTCCCACTGCCAGAGGGCAGGGATAGATGGGATATTGGGAAGAAATTCTTCCCTGTGGGGGTGGTGAGGCCCTGGCACAGGGTGCCCAGAGCAGCTGTGGGTGCCTCTGGATCCCTGGAAGTGTCCAAGGCTGGGTTGGACACGGCTTGGAGCAACCTGGGATGGTGGAAGGTGTCCCTGACCATGGTAGGGGGTGGAACTGGATTGGCTTTATCTCCTTTCCTACCCAGACTATTTTGGGATTCCATGACTCTACGTATGAAGCAGCATCACACCTCTCCAAGCTGTTGGAACTGAACCACCACCAGTCTACTGAAATCTGAGTTTGTGCTCCCTGTATGGTGAGCAAAGCTGGCCTTGGGGGTTGCAATGGAGTGACTTTCATTGGTTTAGTGATGCTTGAGAGGCAAATCAGCAATCAGGCAGGTAAGTTCCTCTGAGAGATGGGCGCAGCAGTCGCAGCGTGACCGCCACAGGTAACCGTGGGGAAGAGCAGAGTGTGCTGGTGGCATTTCAGCCTTGGTCAGTGGTGCATTTCCCTGCATCTGGGCCTCAGCCACAAGCACACTGCAGCCAGATCTGTCCTGTGCCCAGGGCTGCTGGGTTAGGCTGCAGGGCTCTGGTGCCACAGCCAGGCTGGAGAAAGGCCCCGCGTGTGTCACCGCGCTCGGCTCAGCACCCGGGGTCACTGCTGGGCGTGATCTCAGTGCTGCTGCAGGAAATCCTGTGCTTGGGATTTAGGGGTGACAGCTGGGGTGCTCAGCATTGAACTCCAGAGAAAAGGAGGAATAGGGGGGACCTTCTCACTCTCCACAACTCCCTGCCAGGAGGAGACAGCTGGGGGGGTCGGGCTCTGCTCCCAGGGAACAAGGACAGGAGGAGAGGGAACGGCCTCAGGCTGGGCCAGGGGAGGGTCAGGCTGAATGTCAGGGAAAATGTCTTCCCTAAAAGAGTGGTCAGATATTCTGCCCAGCGCAGCGGTGGAGGCAAACACCAAGGCTCTGGGTTTGATCCCAGAACAGGCCACTCCCTGAAGGGCTGGACTCGGTGATCCTGGTGGGTCCCTTCCCACTCAGAATATTCTGTGAAATCTGTGACTCTGGATTCTGTGATGTTTTCAGCAAACTCAGGAGTGTGGGCCATGGGTGGGTGAACAGAGAAGTGTCAGGTTCACAGATCTTGGAGGTCTTTCTCAACATTTCTGTAAAACTGCCTGTACACTCTCCCACCTAAACCAGCAGCTCTGGGACTTGCCATGGACACACTGAGGAGTCTTTCCTTCCTTGGGAGAAGGCCATATCAGCTGTGGTGATTCCCAGCTGATCCCAGCCCTCAGGACAGGCCTTCCTATCACAAGGAATTGCTGGGACCAAGCCCCATGGGGCTGTGTGACCCCTTTGCAGTGGGTCTGATCTCCCCGTGGGAGGTGCAGTTTTCCCGGGAGGCACAGCACGCATTCCCTGTGTTCCAGCCCTCTGTCCCCTGTGGGGATCGATGCCCCTCGTGGTGCCATTGCTTAGAAATGTGCTGCTATTGATCCTCTGGGCTTGGCTTTCTCTTACAACCCCCAAACTTCTCCTTTTCCTCAGGCTCCCCCTGAACCATTCCCCTGAGCCCACAGAATGGGAATTGCTCTGAGTAACCTCACTGCATTTCCTTCACTGGAAGGAATTCCATGCAGGTTGTCTGTTTGCTTCCTGCCATATTTACAGTCAAAATCCAAGAATTCTACTCTAAAAGAAAAATCTCCCTCCTTTGTCAGCGTCCTCCCCAAATAAACACGTGAGCAAATGGAATGTGTCTGGGAGCATATTGGAATTTGATGGGATTTGCTGAGCATTACGCTTCTGCTGGCAATTAGCATAATCTGCCTCCTATCTCCTGCACAGGAATGATTACTAAGAAATGTGTCTTCTCAAGATTTTTTTTTAATCCTAAAAAAGCAAGTGGAGCACTGGCATATTCATGGCTCCCGCTGAGTTCCTCACTGTTTAGGTTAGGATAAGGACTATTTCCCTCTTGGAGTGCTGTGTGCAAGTCCCGTGCAGGAATCTGGGCTGTGTGCCAGCTCTCTGCAATGACCTGGAGGGCAGGAAGAGCAGATTTTCAGGAACAGCAATCACTGGGTTTATGCAGGATCCTGCCAAAGGCAGAGGTAAAATCCAACTCCCAGTGCTCCCAAGGCTGTGTCTTTCACTGTAAGCTGTGCCTGTGGCATCATAAAAGCCACACCTGGGAACAGCTCCTTGGAGAAGGAAGGAGCTACTGCCCACCCCACAACCAGGAATCTCCTTTCCCACCTGTATTCCTTGAGAAAGCCATCACTGCCTGCCTGGAGATTAGGGCTGAACAAAACCAGCTCTTTCTTGGCTGTTGCTCCCTCTCCCACCCCACGTCTGTCTCTTCCATTTAGGCTGCAAATTCATTGAAGCCAGTGCTCCTCCTAGCAGGACACAGCCCCTTCCACCACGGTGCTCTGTGTTATTTGCTGCCTCCTGGTGTGCCAACACAAGAAATAAATAATGGATCCTGTTAGGTTTGTTATCCCCCCCCCAGATCACCTGTGAGAGCTCTCAGGAATTGTCGCTCTGGTGTGTGGAGCAGCTGGAAAGTCAAACACTGAGGAAAGGCTGAGCACAGACACTGCCAGTGCCAGCAGGGGAACTCTCCAGGTGTTCTGGGTAACCCCACCCCGTTTTTAAAATCCCAGAATGGTTTGGGTTGGAAGGGACCTTAAAAATCATCTTGTTCCACCCCTGCCATGGGCTGAGACAACTCCCACTATCCCAGGTTCCTCCAAGCCCCATCCAACCTGGACTTGGACACTTCCAGGGATCCAGGGCAGGCACAGCTTCTCTGTGTACCCTGTGCCAGGGCCTTGTCTCCCTCACAGGGAAGAATTTCTTCCCAATATCCCACTTAACCATGTCCTCTGGCAATTTGAAGCCATTCCACTTGTTCTGTTCCTCCAGAGCCTTGTCTGAAATCCCTCTCCAGCTCTCTTGGACCCCCTTCAGGCAAGATCTCCCCAGAGCTTTCTCTTTTCCAGGCTGAAACCTCCTCCGGTAGGACAGAAAAGCTGCTGGACAAAAACACCCAGGAGAGCTGAGAGAATCCAGGGAGTCCTGTTTTTTCCTTCAAGAAGCCAGAGGGCTGTGGAAGAGCCTTGCCCATGGATGCTGCTGCCTGGTGTCTCTCAGAGCTGTCATTCTCTTGACTTGGTTACCCAAGCTGGCTGTTTAGCAGGGAGCAGGGCCGGGAATGCTCTCTTTGTTCCCGGGCTGGGTGAGTGACACACTCCAGTCACCGGCAGGGAACAAAGGGCTGTGCTGCAGCCACGCTCATCACCTCCCCCAAGCAGCCACCTCGCTCGTGACTGGCAACAGGACACGAGTCCCCTTCCCTGCAGACAGGTGGGACATTTTGGCACGATGAGGTGACCAGGCAGGCGCCAGCCGTGCTCTGATTTGCAGCTCCAGCTGGAAACCCCTACAGAGCGTGGGCCAGGCTTTATAAAATAAAAGCTAATAAGAATCATAACAATTTTGCTTTCTCTCCGTAGCCTGCAGCAAGCCAGGCACAACATGGGAATTGAGGAATAAAGGCCATCAACTTCCCGTGGCTCCCCTCCTACTACCTTCCTCTTCTTGCTCCAAATTGTTTTGAAAACATTGCTTTTCCCTTGCCTATTTCATTTCTGCAATGAAGTCATCAAACAAGATGACAGGGACTTTCCGAGACTCAAATCAATCAGCAAGTTTCTCTTTTGCTTTTTCTACTCAGGCAGGAAATAGGGGAATAAATTTTCCAAGTGTCCAAGAGAAGGGAAGGGGGCATTGGCTGGGGTTGGCTCCAGTATGGTGAGGTGTAAGAGAACAGATGGAACTTCTGGACCTCATCCAGCCCATCAGAAATAAATAACCCCCTGGCACGTGTTTGTTCTGCTGCGAGAAGTTCCAGCGGGTCCTGAGGGTTTTCCGCTGTCCACTGGAAAATCAAAGAGACATTCCAAGTGTATCCCATGCCCTGCCCGGGGTTGGCTTGGAAGGGAGTTGTGGTTTCTCCAGAGGGCTCCCCCCCACCCTGGATGGATATTCCACTTTCAGTACTAAAAATAATGTTCAAATCAAGCCAGGTTCAAGCTCAAATCATGGAATAATGGAATCTCCTGAGCTGGAAGAGACCCACAGGGATCATCAATCCCGCTCCTGGCCCTGCACAGACACCCCAACAATCCCACCCTGTGCACCCCTGAGAGCATTGTCCAAACTCTCCTGGAGCTCTGGCAGCCTCGGGGCTGTGCCCATTCCCTGGGGAGCCTGGGCAGTGCCCAGCACCCTCTGGGGTAAGAACCTTTTCCTGATATCCAACCGAAACCCCCCTGGCCCAGCTCCAGCTGTTCCCTGGGGTCCTCCTGTCCCTGGTCCCAGAGAGCAGAGATGGGAGTTGCCCCTCCACTATCCCTCAGGAAGAAGCTGCAGACAAGAAAACTCTTCCTGCAGTCTCCTCATGTATTTTATGGAGATGACTGAAGGTAATGGAAAGAGCTCATCCAGCAGGATCACCCCCTGCAATTTCTTCTGGGTTTAGGCAGAATAAAACTAATCATAGGGGTTGTCTCAGCTCAGGCCAGGGCTGCTCTAGGAATAGATTGACACTTCAGATTTACCAGGATACAATGGAATAATGGCTGGGTAGTGGAATTTTCAGCACACAGGGGCAGGAGCAGCCGTTGTCATTTTTTTATGATGATTTTTATGCTGGTGCCTTCACTACTCCTCTCCTCTGTTCAGCGGGGACAGGCCCTGCATGGGAAGCATGGACTCTGTGACTGCGTCCCATTCCTCCAAAGGCATCAGAATGTGGGCAGAGAACACTCATTTGCTTGTACATTATGCAAGGAAAGTGCTGTGCTGACCCAGTAGCACCAAAAGAAAAAAAAAATAAAAAAAAAAAATAAAAAAAAATAAAATCCCTGTCAGGCGCCAACAGGTTTTACCGGAAAACCATTGGATTTCAACAAGAAGATTTAGGGTTTGGAACAAAACCCTGACAGTTTGCCCAAAAATTATTTCTTCATTTTACAGCATTCTCTCTGTTGAAATGCGTGTGTTCTCCTCTTCCAGAAAAAGCAAGGGAATGAAAGGAATCATGACGACACTTGACCGAGCTCCATCCGTGCATTCCTAGTGGCAAGTTATTTTAGGGAAGAATTATCTCAGCTTTACTTTAATGAGTATCAATCAGGTTGGTAACTAACACAGCTTTTTTTGTGAGGCTTTAAGTCCTTTAAAGATGAGGGTGTTTATTAGGGAGCCTTCACCAGGGTTTTATGTCTTGCCTGTAAAGAAGCACAGCTGTGGCCAAAACATTATCTCAAGTGGAACCAAATGTTGGCTCCATTTATTGGTATTTTTAATGGATTCCCATGTAGGCAGAGACTTTAATTTGGTCTTTTTTGGGTTGGGGATGCAAGGAGGGCAGTCATGGAATGTCTGGCTGGTCCCTCCAGCCTCCCTGACAATGCAGAATCTTTCAGGATGCAGCCTGGGGAGTGGCAGAGGGTTTGCTCATGGCTGGGACCCTCTGGAAGGTGCCGTGGACATTCCCTGACAGGGATTACAAGGGGGGGACAGGATTTGTGAAGAGGGAGGTTTGGAGGGCTCAGAGCCACCAGGAGCACAATTCCAGGGCACATAGGGTTAGGGATTTGCCTTTTCCCCTGGGAATGCAGCCAGCACAGATCCTTAGGTTTAAGTTTTTTGCCAAACCTTTGGGATTGCTTGTAGATTTGAGCTTAGGTGATCTTTGTCTGTCCCCTGGGCAGGCTGAGGCTGCCATCAAGGTCATCAGCTCACCCTGGGTCACAACCATGTGTCAGTCCCCCTTGGGTGCAGAGTTTTTCCATGGAGGAGCTGCAAGGGTGCCCTGGGACAGGAACAGCTTGGGGCATTCACTCCCCCAGTGCCTCAGAGCAGCTCTGGCATGGGGACAAATCCCAGTGGGACGAGGACACTGTGCTGGCTCCACTCTGTCCCTGGTGAGAGCCACCAGCTCCAAACAGCATCAGGAAGTGCTGATCCCTTTTCTGTGCAGCAGCGCCAGCCCCGAGTCCAAGTTTGGTGTTAATATGGAAATATGGATAAGAGCTTATGCTGTGACAATGATTTACTGCCTTGGTAACTGCACCTGATAACACAAATTTATCTTGGTCTCTCCATTTCAATTATATTTTTTCTAATGTGTGTTTTGAAATACAGATTCCCTTGGTCACAGGAATTTATGGCAATAGCTATGTGGCTGGGAGAATTCAAATCAATACAGGAACTGCTCTTTGCCTCATGCTCCACTATCTCCTTATGTGTGTTACACCTGCTATATAATGCATGTCTTCACAAACTCTGTCCAAAATATGGGAAAAGAGGAGGCAGGCACCTGCAGCATCACTGGGATTTGGTGAGCATCATTCCCAAATGACCTGCTGGAATTTGGCCACAGCAGTTGGATATCTCAAGGTTTGCATTCTGGGATATTTGCTTGTGGCCTGATGGGGCAGAATTTTCACGAGGTGCTGAGGTGCCAGAGCTCTGCTTCCTACTCTGCCAGAGGGACTGGAAGCTGGCAGCCACTCAGAGAGCAAGATTTATCCCTCCTCCCTTTGAGACAGCTTGGAAAAGACTCAGCAAGGGAACGTGCATCCATGGAAAATGCACACTGTGCAAGGGTTCTCCCTGTGTTCCCAGCACTGCTCCTGGCAGGAAGCACTAACAGGTTGTTTCCTTATGGAGGAGGAAGCAGCAGGAATCTGAGTCGCAGCACTTTGCCTTCCCGGAATTGTCCCCTGTTCTGGAGACAAACCCCCCTTGGGCTCTTGGTGCCTTCCTCCTGCCGTCACCAGGCAGGTCCCACGCACTGTGATAAGCGGCACTTAATCTCTAATCAGTGTTCCGGGCAGGAACCCGCCCCAGGCAGCTGCAGCAGCCACAGATCCGCTCCTGCCCCCAGCAGGGACCGAGGAACTTCTCCGCTTCCCTGCAGCTTGTGCTGGTGGTTGGGATGCTGGACACAAGAGAGCAGATTTGACTCTGCAGTCAGAGCAAATGCCAGGGCTGCATTTGCCATTTGCATTGGTCCCTAAATAAAAACAAGTTGCGATTTCGCTAGGACACGTCATTAGTCCAGCTGCTCGCACTTAGCAGCTGATAGCTGCTATCACTCTTAGTCACCCTGCAAATTCCACCTCGAGGAACGGGGCCATCATTGCTCTGAGGCTGCTGCTGCTCTCACAGTCCTGCTGCTGCTCGTTTCCCTGGCTGGGAGGAGGAGCAGCTCTTCCCAATGCTCTGGGAACGGCAGCTAGGTGGGAGCAGATGTCAGGAACTGGCAGGGCTGGCTGTCTGGAACCAGATATCCCGCCACAGCTTCCACTGGGGGGTGGACAGATGTCTTCCAGCAGATGGAAGGCAGATCTTTCCTTCTCCAAACCCCAGTGCATCTCCATCACTCATGTGTGGATCCCACATCTTTCATCTGGCACTGTGGCCCAATGGTGTTAAATGAAGACATTGATGGGCTTCTGTTATTCCTGGGATTTCTTTCTCCTGGGAGCTGGTCTGTCTCCTGGATGTGGCCACTGGAAATCCTGGAGAGGTGCTCAGGGACTCAGCAGTAAAGACTGGGAAACTCCTGGCCAGCTTTCATCAGTGGTGAGGCACAGGTCATCCTAAGGTGAGCATCTTTTGAAGTCCTGAGCCTTCCAGGAGTGGCAGTGCAGAAAATGGGAAGCAGATTCCCGCAGCCTTTCTCACATTGTCCTGTCTCAGTGTGGAGCTAGTTTCTCTCCCTGAAGAGAACGTGGCTGACACTAGCCCAGCTTCGAGACCAAACTCTGCACAACAACACAAAATCCAGTGTTGTTCCAGCAGGTCATTCCTGGAGGCAGGATGTGGGGAGGTGGACACCAGAGAGTTGGGATCTCCTGCAGTCCTGAGCTTCACATCCTCAGATCTTCTGAGGTGTTCAAAAATGAGATAAGGTGGCACTGGCTGATATGGTCTTGTGGGCATGGGGATATTCAGTTGCAAGTTGGGTTTGATGATCTTGGAGATCTTTCCCAACTTCAAGGAGTCCCTGATTTTGTGATTCCCTGCCTTCCAAGGGCTGTCAGAGCAGGCAGCATTTAGAGAAATCTGGATTTATGAAAGGCCACAGTTTTCTTTTTTTTTTTTTTCTTTGAAAGTTCCCCAGCAAGCAAAGCTGAGGAGAGATCACCTCTTTCTACACAGGTCTAGTATGTCCCTGGAATGTCAGATGTTCTCCCAGACACTGGAGATTAAAAAGGCAGTGCTCCCCAGGCAATGTGAGATTCCAAATTCTGTTCAGGAGAGATCTGATGGACGTCAGAAAAGAACAGGAGGTATCATTTCCTTGTCTGTAAAACCCAGAGTAAATGGGCTGGAACCCAGGAGCAGAAGGAAAGTGGAGAGCCACAAAAAGCAGTTCCAGCTGTTTTTCCTCCCAGTACAGGAAAAATTGGGTCATTATTGAAAAATACTGTGTTCCTGCTTTAAAATCCTACCTTTCTTTTATCTGGACCTGTCATATCTCTGATAGTTACCTGCAGTGGTGGGAGTGATCCTTGTGCAGATGAAGATCTGTTCAGTGCCTGGAAATGTTTGGATGGATGGAATTATACAAAATGAAGACATCACCACCGCTATCATCATCATCATCATCATTATCATCATCATGACTGCTATTCCTGCTGCTGGTAGCTCCATCATTCTGTAAAAATAACCCCCTCTCCAGGAGTGAGTGAGGAGCCCCAGGTGGAAATTCCCAGTGCTTTCAGGAGCTGCTGAGTTGTGTCAGTGCTCGGTGCTCGGTGAGCCTGGTTCCACCCAGCTGAGCAGTGGCAATAAAGGAGCCACAACTGGCTGCTCTTTCCACGCAGGATTCATTCCGAGCATGTCTGTGCAAATATTTATTGTTTGCACAAAGGTACAGAGAGGAACTTTTGTTCTTTGAGGATCGAGAGTCTGGGAAGGCTCTCAGTGCACAGACCCAGCCTGGGGTACTCTCTGTGCCCTACTGCCTGGAGGGACTGAAGGATCTGCTGGGAGAGGAGAGATCCTGGGCTGTCATTCCCACTCCAGGCACATTTGCTTTGGTTTATTCCATGGATTTTGTTAAATGCTTGTTACCCAGTTTAGAAACAGTGGGATTTTTTTCTTCTCAGCACTCCTAAGCCATGGAGTCACAATGGGAAACTTTCCCTTCTCCCTCCTCTAATTTTGGTGACTTTGTCACTCCATGCTCGCCTGCCTTGAGCCTGGAGACTGAGCCATGATCCCTCTCTTTCCCAGCAGCTTCCTCCAAAATTCATCCATGTTTGGGCATCCTCAGGGAGGCAGAAGGCACAGCTCAGTCTGAGGCAGGCCCTAAATCTTCATCTCCCCTTCTCCAGCGAAGACAGACAGGAACTGTGGGTGCTCTTCCTCTTCACTCAGTTTGGATAAAAAATTCCAAACTGAGATGAAGGGACACAGGCAGGAAGTGGCCACGGAGTTGGCCAGCCCCAAAATCCTTTTGGACGTTCCTGGGGTGCTCCTGGTTCCTAAACTCCACTCGAATTCCCCTGAGGCTGTTTGAAGGAAGAGTCCCCAGTGAGTCGAGGTCAGCTTCACTGGAATGTGAGACCCAGAGCTGCAGGTGGAAATGACCCTTCCCAAAGCTCCAGAGGCTGATGGGATCATTTGAAGGAAAACCCCACGCTGTGATTCAGGACTGAGGTCACAGGGAGAGGGTTTATGGTGCTCCCCCATCACACACAGGGGTGGTACCAGAAAAACACAGGATCTCAGCTTGCCTGCAATGGGAATTGTAGGGACACCACAGGGAGAAAGAGCAATTTGAATATAAATACCACAGCCAATAAATCCAAATTATGTTCTTTCTTTCCCCTCTCAGTCAGGAAAAAAGTGCTGAAACTGGTCTAACAAAATCTAAGAGTCTTTATAGTAGGAGAAAAAAAAAAAGATAGAAAAGCTTTAGGGTGAGATTTGGGGCAGATTTAGGAAAAAAAATGCAGCTTTAAATTCTGAAAAAAAATCCCTTTAGCTGACTTTAAACAGGTCAGAGTTTCCAGCTGTAATGAGATTGGAAGTTTAGTGTCCTCCCAGCTCTGGGCCCAGGTTTTGGGGTCTCTTCTATGGGATGGCAGCGGGTGGGAGACATGACTTCCTCAGGAACAGGTACAGTGCTGACAATTCCATTCTTAAGTGTTGTGCTGAACCTCGTCGTTCCTTCTATCCCATAATGACACTGTGGGGAGAAAGGAAGAGAGGGATTTGTTTGTGTCTAAATCCCATCCTCCAGGAATGGGAGCAAGGCTCTGCTTACCCTTCAGTGCAGTGATGGTGGGAAAGAATTCCTGGTTAATAGATCAGGTTCAATTATCCTCTGTGAAGAACCATTCCCTGTATCCACCTGGTGCCACAATCCCTGTGGGAATGGGCTATGGACAGTCATCAAAGCCCCCCTTAGCTCCATAAACATCACAAAACTTGTTTAAATCGCTCACTCAGCCTTTTCTGCTGGATGCCAGCGCCCTCTGGATCCCTCCCTGCTCCGAAGGATCCCTGTGTCTCTCTGGGTATGAACTCAGGTGGGCTAGGATTAGGAGAGGTGGCTGTGAGCAATGGGAAGCTCCCAGAGATATTTTGTAGCATCTGGAGGCTCAGGAAGGACCTTCTGGCTCTGCACAGCTCCCTGTTGATGGGAGGGTGCAGCTGGGGGTGATTCTCTGCTCCCAGGGAACAGGGACAGGACAAGGGGAAACGGCCTCAAGCTGTGCCAGGGAAGGCTCAGGCTGGACATCAGGAGGGATTTCTTCACTGTAAGGGTGGGCAGGCATTGGAAGGGGCAGCCCAGGGAGGTTTGGAATGCCCATCCCTGCAGGTGTCCAAGGAGTGCCTGGACATGTCTGGGTGACAAGCTGTGCCTTGGTCATGGGTTTGACTCGATGATCCTGGAGGTCTTTTCCAACCTTAACCATTCCATGATGCCATGATCAGCAGAAAAGCTTCATTTACTCTCTTTCAGGCCTTCTTTTTACCTTCCCTGGGGTAAAAGGCTGTCTCCTTATCCCAGTTGAAAGCACTTTGTCTTTTCCCAGCAAACAGAAGTAGCTGGAGTTTGTTTTCGTGGCAGCAGGAGCTGTGCTGCTAAACAAACACAGAGAAAGCCAAAACTTCCTGCCACTTCACATGTTTGTGTTTTGAAAACCAAGCTATTTATTTAGACAAACTGGAAAATATAACCACAAATAACCCCTAAAGTGTGCTGCTCACTCACAGTGATTTAACTGAAACCAGAAGAGGGAGAATTTATTTATCTGCAGATTTTCCTTCCCTGTCCAGGAAAATTCTTTCCCCTTTCCAGCCCCTTGGGTTTGTCCCATTGTAGCATCCAGTGCTGTTCCAAGAGCTGGGAGGAGCTGCAGGAGGGGGAGCATAGGAATTTAGTGACTTGCATGGACCAAAGATCCATGGAAATACCATCCCCTGGAGTGGGAGCTCCAGCTCTGTGCACCCGCAGAAGGCACCAAATGAAATCTCAGCCCCAAATCTCCATGTTTGACCTTGGGAAGAGAAGGCATTAATCCACACCTCCCAGTGCTCCATCCTGCTCCTAATCCTCTGGATGCTGAAGGACATTATCACCTTGGCAAAGTCAGTGGGAATGGCTCAGGACAGGCTCCTTCCCCGCGGCTCTGTCGGAGGAACTTTATCTCCAGATTGTGCTCCACCGGCAGAACGGGAGGGGGAGGGAAGGGCTCCTACCTGACACGAGAGACAATGACCTGCTCCAGGGGAATATTAAAGAGCTCTGGGAATGCAAAAGCTCCATCTCCAACCCCTGCTCCCAGGTTTGGAAGGCAGCCTGGAAAGGTGTGTGCACCCCTGGGCTGGTACCCACACTGTTGCCATGGCAACGAGCAGAGGGATGGAGCTGCTGCCATCATTCTCCTCTGCACTTCCTCCTCCCTCCCAAAAGTCACCTCTCCTGGAATTAGCAATGACACCCCTCCATCCCTTGGGAGTGCCTTTCCTTCCCATGCTGCACTTCTGCCTCCGGTTCGGAGAGGGAAATGTGTGACTCGGAGATGGGGAGGCAATGGAAAACCAGGCTGTGCTCAGGGCCCAGACTGGACCGAGAGCTTTTCCTTCCTCCTGTGTGCTGCTGAATTAATTTTGGATTAATTTAGGCTGGTGTGGGTGCTCTGGGGCACAGAGCTGCTGGGAGCTGCAGTCCATGGATGAAGGCAGCCCGTGGCACAGCTCAGGGAATCCTGAGGATCCGTCTGGGTTGTATTGGAGGTTGGACCGGGTGAGGAACAGGATTTGGGGGTTGCAAAACACCTCACAGCTTTGGCATTTCCTCTGTGTCAGATTAGCAGGGCTTGCAAGAGCTTTCACATAAAACAGGAGGTGGAGAAGCACCTTGGGGAAAGCCCCTGCCTGGAGAAGCCGTGTGGAGGCTCCAGCTGATTGTTTAACTTGGAGCCAGGCTCGAATGTCAAGGATACCACATCAGTGCTGTGCCTTCCATCCCATGGGCCAGGAGCTTTGCTCATCCTCTTCCCCCACGTGGATAAGGCAGATGAGGCTGAGAGAAGTGACTGCATCTTCCCATGCCTCAGGCTGGGATTCAGCAGGGGCTGGAGTCTGACTTCCCCATTATCCCTCCAGCATTCCCCAGTCTGCCTCTCCCTCATCTTTGTCACATGGGCTTTGGCAAATCTGCATATTGAAATGAGGAGTTTCTGTAGCAAATCTACATTTTCAGGCCAAAGTTTAAAATTTCCTTCTCTCTGGACCCTGAGATATCCACAAGTTCCCCCCATCCCCCTGAGCAGTCCCAGAAAACCTCCCAGTGCTCCAGGAAGGGTCTCAGTGATAGTTTCCACAGCCCTCCTGCACACCAGCACAAAGCCTCCTCCTGCTGTATCCAGGGATTTCAGGGCCAAGGGAAGGGTCTCAGGTGGACCTTAGGGCTCTTATTCCCCACACCAGGGAATGGGATGGATTTTCCTTCAGCTTGGTGTTCAACCACAAGGTTAATTCAAAGCATGTGCTGTGCTCGTACCAGGGCTTGTGCTGGAAGTGAACTCCACGTGCTGGAAGTGAGCTGGGATTTTACAAGGCTGCAGACCCAGGAATGTCCTTTCCTCATGTTTGCCAAGAACATTTGCTTGTGTAGATGATTACAGGAACACCCCAGTGCACATGAACCCAACCGTTTTCCTTCCGGCAAATGTTCTCCCAGAGTTATCATAGAATCATGGAATGAGGGGGAAGGGACCTTAAAAATCACCTTGTTCCTCCCCCTGCCATGGGCAGGGACACCTTCCACTATCCCAGGTTACTCCAAACCCCGTCCAACCTGGCCTGGGACATTTCCAGGGATCCAGGGGCAGCCACAGCTTCTCTGGGCCAGAGCCTCCCACCCTCACAGAGAAGGATTTCATCCCAATATCCATTTAAATGTATTCTCTTTCAGTTCCCCCTTGTCCCATCACTACAATTCCTTGTAAACCACTCCTCTCCAGAGGCCCCTTTCTGGCACTGAATCCCCACAGTGTTGTTCCCACTTATCCCATCTTTTCCCCTGGGTACCATGTGGCCCATGAGCCCCACAGATCATCGCTCTTCCTCCATCACCAGCATTTTCCTTCCTTAAATATCATCCCAGTAGGAATCAGCCCCTCCCCTGGCTCATGGCAGAGCACCCAGGCTGCAGGGAGCTGGTGGGGTGGGCAGAGCATGGCTCCATCTGCTCCGTGCCCTCCATGCCCTCCATCCAAAGGCTTTAAAGGCTGTCACAACCAGCAGTGCTCCTCTCTCTTCTCTGCCCAGACAGAGCAGGAAGCAAAGGGGAAGGTCCAAAGTTTTCCTGCTTGGTTGGGCAGCGAGTAACAGATGTTAAAGATGCTCTGGGAGAGAAAACCAGCTGCTGGGGGTTGATATCCCCGGAATATCTGGAGCTTGTTTGGTCAAACAGCTCAATGAAAGGAGTTAAAAGATCTTCTTTGTCTCCCCCCATCTTTTTCCCTGTTTAAATCAACCCCCTGCCCTGCGCACACGTATTGGCACAACAGCCCTGCCTTTCCCCTTTCCCAGGAGCTGCAGTCACTCTCCTATGATTTTCCCTCCAGCCTCTGGGCTATTCCATGCTCTTGCCTGACCTTCAGCAGGATTAGCAAGTGGAAAGTGGCTGTACCTCCAGGGTCAGCCAGAGGAGCTGGAACTGCAGAAACATGGAGCTGGAAAAGCTGCTTGCACCTCCCCCTCCCCCAGGGATGATCGTGGCCATTACAGGGCTGGATAGGCTCTAATTGCAATCCCAACAAAGTGATATGGAAATAATGCCACAAACCACTGGGAAGGGGCCAGAAATAATCACAGTGCACGGCAAGGTTGTGCTGGGTGGAGGGGAACCTGTGGAAAAAGAGGCCATGGGGTGGAGGAGGAACCAAGGCATCATCTGGGCTTTTGAAGCTTTGTGGATAATGATTCCTTGATTTTTCACAGCCTCCCTCCTTCCGTGGCGCTTCCCTCCCCTGCACTCAGCTCCAGGACTTGTCCTCAACCCCAAGAGCAAAACAAAGCCAACCCTTCACCTCAGACTCTTCATCAGGGTACTCCAAGGATATTTTTGTGCAGTTCCTCTTGGCTGGAGTTTAATAGGTTATTTTGCCACCAGCTTTGATGCTCTTTGCACGCCCATCCATGTTTGTGCTGGACTGCATCCAATGTCATCACCTTTTCAGGCTGCTTGGACTGCAAGGCATGGTGAGTTTAGGGACAAAAGGGCCTTTTCTGGGGAAGAAGAGCCTGCCCCTGGGCTTGGACAGGAAAGGCAGGTGCCCATGTCAGAGGGGTGCCAGGGGAAAGGAGCAGTGTGGGGGTCGTTCAGACCCCCAGGGGCTTAGGAGCTGGGTGTGACTCCTGTGACAGCAACGCTTTGGAAGGGTTCTATAAAGAGTCTTTAGAGAGGACAGAAAGCAGGGAAATTGCTGGAAAGAGAACGGGGAAATGCAGATTTGGACACCATATGCTTCAGTCCTGAATCAGGATGGGTTTTTTTGTTCATTGTCTCCTCAGCAGGGCAGGGCTGAGGCAGCCCTGAGAGAGAACTTATTTTGGACTTCACAGGGTGTGATGGGAGACAGACTTGGCTCCGTTTCCAAAACCCAACTTCCCTCCCAGCCAGCCCCAGTGAGACCAGTACCTCCCAGTGATGAGCTTCCAAAAGTCACACACTCTTCACTGGTCTCTTCTCTCAATCCAAATATTAACTTTTTGAGGGGCAGGAATCCTCTGTTGCTCCTCCCAGTGTTGAGCTTCAGAGAGTCCCATATTCAGCATTGTCTCGATGCAAATCAGAACTTTTGGGAGGCAGGAATCCCCTCCTGATCCTTCCAGCTGCTTTTAAGCAAAGCCCAGCCTCTGAGTGGCAGAAACACCTTCCTCCCACACACTTGGCCGGGATTCCTGTCACTCTCAGACACCCATTTATGAACAACAGCCCAGAGAAAAGAGGGAAATCATCTGCGATCCGTTGGAAGGTAAATACCGCTCCTCCATTGCCCCTGACAGCCCGTGCCACAGCTGAGTTCCCCCCAGGAGCTCCCTGCCATTAATCACCTTCAGAAGGGATTGTTCCACCTCACGGGGTTTGCTGTGGCAGAAGGTTAGGCTGGAAAACTGCTGCCAGTCCCACACACTCCTGCTTCGGGAGAATGCAGTGCTAGAGCAGAGCCAGCACTCACTTCTCTACCTTGCTTCCAGCTGCTGGGAACACTGAAACGGGCTTGTTTTGCTGTGTTTTCATTTCTCCTTCACCTCCTCTCATCCCTTGCCTTTTTACCCTTGTTTTAAGGCCTCTGAGAAAGGGTGAGGAGGAATCCCTTATCCCCGGCAGCGCCACTTGTGGGGCCCCCAGCACCATCAGAGCTCGGGGATTATAAACCCTGCACACAGCTAATGGGGAAAGGAGGAGAGAGGATTAGGAATTTTTTCCTTTGGAAAGGGATATGGATTATGGCTGTGACATGGCTGTTTTCTCACCGCAGAGAACGCTGGAGTCTCCAGGTGCAGTTTGTGAGAACCTGCTGCAGGCACTGGGCCGTCCTGCCCTCCCTTCCTTGGGCTCCAGGGCAGCCCTTCACTGATTTTTGTCCCCTCACAATTTGTTATTGATCCTGAGAAGTTTCTTTGTGAATTTGCCTTTACTGGAAGCTGAATTTTCCCTCCTGCCTCATTCCCTCTCTGTACCAGCCTCTTCCTAGGAATGTGCCCAGTGTTCCCACTGCCCCATTCCTGTGCTTGCTTTTCTAGCCAGGGTTCTGCCTTGCCTTCCTCCTCAGAGCTGCCAGGAAAAGCTCGAGGGGAGGTCCTGAAGGTCATGTAGACCCCACTAGCACCTCCCTTTAGTTAAAAACAGGTCATTTGCATTAGTGTTGGAAGGGACCTTAAAGCTCATCCCATTCCATCCATGGGCAGGGACTCCTTCCACTGTCCCAGGTTGCTCCAAGCCCTGTCCAACCTGGCCTTGGACACTTCCAGGGATCCAGGGGCAGCCACAGCTTCTCTGGGCACTCTGTGCCAGGGCCTCACCATCTCATTATAGAAATTCCTTTCTTATGTCTTCCTTGATGTGGAGCTGGGAATGGACACACGGAAAGAGGATGGAGCTGCATTCCTGGGGCCCTGCTCTGGTCTCCCACAGGGAATTTGTAAAGAAGGGTTTCACACTGCTGGACTCTCTGACTTGGATTTCTAGCAAGCTTTGGGCAGCCAGCTCTGGGATCTGCCCAAAATTCCTCTGAAACCGTGGGCTGTGGGGGGCCAAACTCCTTTGGAAGTGCCAGCCCTGCTAAGCAGGCGGGAGCAAGGTTCCCGGAGAGGGAGGGCCGTGTTAACAGCAGCCTGTGGAAGTAGTTAATCACCAGGAATACAATTAGCACTTAAACACCTCTGGACACCCCGTGCTGGCCTTCCCTTGTCCTACACCAGCGTCTCGCTGGCTCATTACCTGCGACACCTCATTTTCAGTGCTGCTAAATCCAGCTGCCTCCGGAGGCTCCCGGTGCTCCAGAGGGGATCCTGCCTCCTCCAGCAAGGAGCATCCCTGCCCAGCACTGCTGCCCCGAGGTGTGGCACACCTCCCGATGGGAAGCAGCCGGGGCTAATGGACACAGCCACTCCCTTTCTTCCCCCACTTCCCCCATTCCACCCTCCCAAGCTCCCTGAAGCTCTTTAAAGCTCTGTTCCTCTCCTCAAAGTGCTTTTAATTGCTGCCCCTCACCCAGCAGGCTCACTAAAGCAGATGAGAGCCTCCAAGGTCTCCTTTGCCACAAAGTCAGGCTTTTTTGCCAATGTGGAAGACCTCAATTAATAAAATATTTCTCGTTTTTCTGAGGTCAGCTTTAGCAACTGGGCCCCATGATCAAATGAGAGCCTTTTCCTCGGGATGTCTGCTCGCTGGAATCTCATTAACGCTCACCTGTGCAACGTTTAGTAGCAACTAAAAATGGGACAGAAAGTGGCTTTTCCCTTTTCCTCCCCCATGGATCTGGCAGGAGGCAGGAGGACCTCACACCGCTGTGTTTTACCCTCTTTGCCCCTCTAATCACATCCCTTCTTTCACTCAGTGCCAACCCAGCCTTCAGATCCTTGCAAATCTCTGCTGGTTTGGGTGGAATTCAGGGCAAAAACGGTGTCTGGCAAGAGGATGAGGAGTCTGTGCTTGTGGCAGTGTGGATTTTCACAGCTCTGCAGTTGGAATCGCTCTGGCCCCGTGTGAATGAGGCCAGGGACTGACCCTGGATTTCCATCGTGTTCAGCTGGAAGCAGAGTGCAGGTCTTGCTTTCTAAATTCATCAGTCACAGCCAGAACATCCATTTTAATGGAGTTCAGGCTATGGAGCCTTGAAGGGAATTGTTCTGCAATAACGAGCTCTTGTGTAAGAGTTATGCCCCAAGGGAAAGCTTCTCCTCCCAGTGGGATCTGAGTCCTCACCAAGGGGCACTTCTGGATGACTCACTGTTGTTATTTATTACTTCTCTGGCACCATAAATGTGCAGGGCACTCCGGAAAGGGCACAGGACAACATCCCTGCCTTGATGAGGTGACAACATCCCTGCCCTCACTCCAGCCAAACTTGTGGCAGTGCTACAGATTAATAACTGGAATGTGGGAAAGGAAGAAGGAGCAGCCTCAGTCCCCACTGGGATGAAACACCAGGCATTAACTCAAATGCAAACTGGGAATTATCAGGGAGATGCAACTAAGAGAATAAACCTGGGGTATCCACATCCACAAGTTATCTCCAAGACCAGGATAGAAGACATGGAAGGAAGGGATGGTACATGTCCCTCTCTCCTCCAGCCATGGTGCTCAACACTGCACTCCAAGGGGCTGATCTCTCTATTTCCCATATGGAACATCTGCCCCAAGTGCCACACTGGCACCAGGCAATGCCAGCACCATCATGTGCTGCTAAAAGTCGATAAATCCAAGATAGAAGTGCAGCCCTGCCTGGAGTGTCTGCAGCATCCTCTCTGCTGTGGTCTGGGCCTGGAGGAATTTAATCCAGAAGGGTTTTTATTCATGGAAGCGTGAGGACCTTCTACCTCTGCTCCCCGTTCATGTCCTTCCCTGAGGTCTGTCTGTGCCTCTCCCATGGAATGTGCTCATGTCTTTCCAGCAATGTATTCCTGTGAAAAGACCATATTCCTGAGGTCAGAAACAGACACCAAATTCCTGGCTTGATCACCTGATAAAGGTGGTGCATTCCCAGTACTGCAGTATCCCAGAGCAGAATTTGGGAGCTTTTATTTCTCATTGCACCAGATTAACACCAGCACACACCTCAGGGTTGGAGCCCGGAGCTTGAATCCAGGTGTTTCTCCCAACAGCAGCCCTTCTTGGGCACCACCCTCCATGCACCTTCCTGCCAGGCTTCCTAAACCCCCAATCTCCAGGCAGGCTCTGCTCAGCCCCATTTTTCCAGCAGAGCAGTGGCTCCAGCAGCCACGGGCACCCCTGGGGATGTGCTGGCAGCGGAGCTGTCACAGGGGGCTTTGCCATGCCCTGGATGCTGGTTCTCCATCCCAGTGCAGCCCTTCCCAGCCCTGCTGCATTCCCACAGGCACGCTCCTCCAGCATTTTCCGCAGCAGCCGGGCCGAGCAGAGCAGCACTGCTCTGACACAAACGCTTTTGCCAGGGATTTCACAATTGGCTGCCCTCCCTCACCTCCGAACCGGGACTCCTTGCCAAGAATGTGTTTCCCAGCACTGCACTTCCAGCCCTGTCACCTGCAAACACAATTACTCCTTGCTTTGGATGGGCTTCGTTAGCGACGGGGCTGGAGAAGGGCTGAAATGGAGCGTGCTGCCCGCTGCGGGGGGGACGTGTTGTTAGCAGGCACGGGGAAGGAGCTTCTGCCAAAGCTGCTCCGGCAAACCCTGCGCAGCTGCTGCAGGAGAGGCTCTCGCTCGCTGATCCGGGGCAGCGAGGCATGAACAGGAGTTCTGGCCATGGGGAGGGACCTGGTGGTATTGGAATATTGAGCAGCTGGAAGAGATCCACAGGTTGGCTCTGCCTGGGAATCAACACCTTCCCTTCTGCTGATCAAGGGTGGCTGCTCAGGGGCTTGATAAGGGAGGGTTTGATTCTTGTATCATGGTCTTTGACACTGGGATTTTTTTTTTTTTTTCAATAGGAAAATCAGGCTGGAAGAAGCAGCATGGTAATTTAGTGTATCTTTGATCGTAGGAGAGATCATGAAATCATATACTCATGGAATGCTTTGGGTTGGAAGAAATCACCCAGTTCCACCCCCTGTCATGGGCAGGGACACCTTTCACTATCCCAGGTTGCTCCAAGCCCCATCCAGCCTGGCCTTGGAGACTTCCAGGGATGGGGGTTTTTCTTGCCCATCTTCACTTTGGGAATTTTGTTTTCTTTTCTGAGTGTATTTCCTAGATTGAGGAAACCTCAAATTGTCAGTCCCCATGACCTTCCCTGCTCCCTGCATGCTTAGGATGGTGGCTTTACCATCCTGGCCATTTGGGTTGGAAGAGAAATCCAACATCATTTATTTCCAAAGCCCCTGGGAGGGACACCTTCCACTAGACCAGGTTGCTCCAAACCTCATCCAACATCCTCCTCTGTTCCACTACTTCCATGCCAGGAATTTTGACTTTGTAGCTGAAGGTACAGCAACAGCAGAACTTTCCTGCTGAAACCAACTCCAGGATGGAGAACCTGGTACCTCCACAGCAACAGTTTGAAGTTCCAAAGGACCATGGTGGATATGGCAGGATAGTCCCTGCCAGTGCCGTGGGTTTGGCAAACTGGTTCTGCATTCGGGGGTGTTGGTAATTCCTGTGGTCCCATGACAAGGACTGGAGCTGTTCTGGAGGACATGCTTGGTGGGAGCTCAGCCCAGGACCTGCTGCTTGGCTGCCAGTGGTTTCGTGGCTGTAGAGATCTGCCACAGTTCATGGAAACTCCCATCACTTATGGAAAAAACCAAAAATGCAGGCACCTTAACAAACACCACTGCATGGAAGCAGCAATAAAAAAATACACATGTTTTAATCCAATCTGCATTGGATTTTGTGAGAACAGCAAATTTCATCACAGAGAACTAAATTTCAGTTGATTTTCAAGTACAGAGCACAAAAAGCCTCATGTTCTTCCAACACAGGGAATGTTTTCCTGGCATCCATTGGAAATGCTGTGTCACCGCTTTTGTTAATGTGATCAGCAGCAAGCTGAGCCCAAAGCAGGCAGCAGGAATGGACAGCTTTTTTAGGACTCATCCCAGCTTGGCAGGCTGTGGACAAGTGGAGGGATGCTCCATGCCCAGAACAGTGGGAGCCTCCTGGAACCACTGGCAGTTCAACGTGCTCTTGGGTAGAGCCGGAGCAGGAAGGGGCTGAAGAGGAAGTGATGGGCACAGGGAGCATTTCTTTGGGCAGCCTCTAAACACGTTCCATGAGCTGGTTCTCCAAGATATTTGTCTGGAGGTGGCTGGCAAAATGCACTTTGTGGAATCCCAGAATGGTTTGGCTTGGAAGAGACCTTAAAGCCCATCCAGTCACACCCCCTGCCATGGGCAGGGACACCTTCCACTAGCCCAGGTTACTCCAAGTCCCATCCAGCCAGGCCTTGGACACTTCCAGGGATCCAGGGACAGCCACAGCTTTTCTGGGCAGCCTCATCTCCCTCACAGGGAAGAATTCCTTCCCAATATACCATTGAAACCTCCCCTCCTTCAGCTTAAGGACATTCCCCTTGTCCTGTCACTCCAGGCCCTTGTGAAAAGGCTCTTCTTATCAGTGCTTCTTAGATCCCTCCCACCTTTGTGGATGGAAGTGTGGAAGGATGATGAGCTGCATGGGAAGGAAAGAAGAGGAAGGAAGAGCTGGCATGTGTCACACTGTCCTTTCTGTCCTTTGTTATCCTCCTCTCTCACCCCCTGACCTTTTACTCCTGCTCAAAACTTCCTCAGGGACTGAGGGAAACACAGACCATCCAGCTGGCTGTTGACCTTCGACGTGGAGTGGGCACAGGACTACCAGCTGTAAGCTCCTGGTTCATGTCCTCCTGAGCTTTGGGCAAGCCAGGCTGCTTCCAGGCAGGGATTTACCCCACGGATTTTGAGTGCTGGCAGAATGCAGGATTTTGCTACGTCTCATTATCCAATTGGCTCCAGGTGTTCCCAACGCCTTTCTATCCAAACACCACCTGGTAGTGCCTTGAGCAATCCAACTGGTGTCTGCTTTGTGTGGTCTGTTTTCCCAACCCATTCCCTGGGAGAAGGGAAGGCAGGAGAGCTGAAGTGGGAGAAGATTGTAGATTTGTTTTCCATTTATTTATTCACAGTATCTACACAGGTTTGTGTTCATGTTACAAAAATCACACTGAGGAGACATTCCTTGCATTTGGGACTGGCCTTCCTGGAGGGACTCTTTCCCTGGATTTTATTTTGTAGCACAGACAGGCTTTCATCCACCTGCAGAATCCACCACAGTGCCACAGAACAAGGCTGCCCACACTGCCCTCACTGTCGGGCAGGAAGGGCAAGGTCTTGTCCTAATTTGTTGTAGGGAGTAAATATTGGAAGGAAAGGTGTCCAGAGGCTGGATCCAAGCTCTTCTTGGTGGTGCTCAGCAATGGCACAAGAGGAAGAGGCAGGAACTGATGTCCAGGAAGTTCCACCTGAACATGAAGAAGAGCTTCTTTCCTGTGCAGTGACTGAGCACTGAACAGATCCCAGAGAGGGTGTGGAGTCTCCTCTCTGGGGATATTCCAGAACCATCTGGATGCAATCCTTGTGCTCTGTGATGACCCTGCTGGAGCAGGGTGACCCACTGTGGTCCCTTCCAACCTTAACCATTCTGTGATCCATGATTCTGCAAGGTTCGTCATGGCTCCTCATGTTCCCCAGGGATTGTGCTTGAGCAGCTCCAAAGTGACTGTAGCTCTTCCCAGCCTTTCCCTCTGCCAGCACAGCTTGGCTTGGCCCACCCTCGTGCAGATGCTGCTCTTGGCCAAGCCTGGCCCATGTTGACAGCAGCCATGCGGGGAGGCAGGAAGCTCTTGGAGACAGCTGGCACTTGGATCCGGCTCCTCTGCCCAGTTTGCCTTGGAGCTGTGCTGGTGATGGAGCAGCTCTGGAGAAAGCCAGTGTTTGTGGAACGGCGTGTGGGAAGCGCGGGTTCCTGCCGCGGTTTGGGTGTATCCCACCAGACGGGCTCCAAGCTTTCTGCACCGCCGCTGGATCCGTGCCACCCCGCGGGACAGCACGGCCGTTCAGCAGCAGCGCGGATGCTGCATCCCGCTTCCGTCAGCTTTACTTTTAGGCTCTGCCTCCTTCTCTCTCATCTGCTTCTCTGCGGGCTGGCCACCATCAGCCAGGAGCAAGTGGCCAGAGATGGAGGAGAGACATCTCTGCTGATCCCACCAAGACGCCTGGGAGAGGCTGGCTTTGCGGAGTAATTGTTCCAGGTTTATTGCTGAGCCTTGGCTGTCAGGGCAAGTGGGCCCTCTCCGAAACTTTGCCATCCTCCACACATTCGCGTCTTCCTGCTGTGTCCCAAGAGGTGTCTGCTGGGAGGAGCCATCTGGGACAGCCGTCCACAAACAAGAGCTCGCTGCTCCAGAGCCATCCTGGCTTGGTACGAACCACAGGAACAGCAGGACCCCTTCATAAGTCTCATCCCAAACAACAGAGCACTCCCCATTGAACTTTCTGGTCTAGTGGAAAGTGTCCCTGCTCATGGCAGGGGGTTGGAACTGGGTTATCTTTAAGGTTCCTTCCAACCCAAACCATTCCATGAATTTTGTGATGTCAGCGACTGGCCCGTGAGGCTCCTCAGAGTCACCTTCTGCTGCAGCAGAGCAGACACAGTGAGCACGTTGGTTCTCATTACAGCCAGAATGACTCCTTCAACCCTTTTTCCCTTCTTCTGTGGTATTCCTGAATCCATCACATGCGCCATGTGCACAGCCAACCTTTTCCTTTCACATACATATTGGCTTCTTCCTCCACAGCCTCCACTCCCCACTGCTCTGAGCTTGCTTTGTGAAGAAAGGACATTTCAGAGGTTACACTGGAAGGCCAGCAGCTCCTGGGATTTATATCCATCCCAGGTCTAGAAGATCAGGCTGTAGAAGATTCTTCCACATGTCCTGTGAGGAGCCACTTGGGAAGCTGAACTCTCAGCCCTTCACCTCACTTGAATCCTCCTTTGTAATTCCCAGTGGATCTGATTAGGCTGCCCAGGAAATGGAGATCCAAAGCGCTTGCTATGAGCAGAAATGGGGCGAAATGGGGCAAAATGGGGCAGAAGAGGGTGGAGTGAACAGCGTTTCTTTGCAGAGGTTTCCAAAATAACCTGATAAACAGAAGTTGTGGAGAAACAGGCAGCAGTCCCAGCAGTTACCTGCTGACATTTCATTCATTTTAATTCCTGAACAGCAGAAAAACTATTCCAATCCAAGTAATGTCCTGGAGACCGGACTGAACGAGCTCTAGGAGGTCAAAGGCTCAAGGAAAAGTGTGTGGCCCACTGGGGAGTGGACTTTCAAAAGTCTTTGTGTCACAAGGAAGTGTCCTGAGCATTCTGACCAAACGGCTATGGTCATACAGCCAAGCTGATCCGAGTCCTCCTGTCCTTGCAGTGATCCCTGAACAAGTCACAAAGTCAGTGTGGTCCCATATGAGCTGGAGATACCTAATGGCACTCACAGGCTGCTGTGGCCCAGAGCAGAGGAGTGTCACTTGTTAGGCACATAGCAGCTTTGTGGGGTCTCAGGGATGTGTTCCCTGGATTTCATCCAGAGCAGAAGCTTTCATTTCTGCCCTCATGGTAGACACTTCTCTAGAGAAGTGGAACATAAGCAGGGGCTGTGGTCTCAGGCGTTAATTCAGGCCCAGGGGAGCAGATGAAACACTGGGTAAACAAAGAGTAGCACAACAGGATGGATGCAGGGAGCCACCTGTCTCCTCCTGGCCTCTCTCCCTGCTGGTATTTTGTTGGGAAGGGTTATTCTCAGAGCTCACTGTGTAAATGAGCAGTTTAAATATCCCCTGACTCACATGGCAAATGCTACTCAGGGAGTGTCAGCACAAAACACAGCCTGTGCCACGTCCCTGAGGAAATCACTGCAGGAGCTGCCTGACCTTTACAGAACTGTTCCAGGCACTTGGAGCAATCTGGGATGGTGGAAGGTGTCCCTGCCCTTGGAATGAGATGGTCTGTAAGCCCCTTCCAACCCAAACCAGTCTGGGATTCTGTGAAGTTGGATCCAGCTCACCTACCTTTTCCCCTAAAGTTAGACTTCCAGGCAAACCAGTTTTTCTGGGCTCCTATATTTGGAGACAGACAGCTCCAGATGGTGGTCCTTCCTCCACAGAGGAATCCTGAGCCAGTCTCTCTCCAGAGGTGACTGCTCTCTCTTTAAGGACTGTGGCCACAAGGACTGCACAGCACGGACTGCTTCCCATTCCCCCTTCCTTGTCCCTTCTGGTCACCAGGATCCATTATTTGACTGAAATACCTCCTAATGGCTGAGCAGGGAGTTAGGCCTGTGGTGAGGATGATAACCCAAACCCTCCCAGCTCCATGTGGAACACGTCAGGATTGGGGTTGTGCTCTGTCATTGCTACTGCAATGGAATTAAACTAATCCGGTGTGGGAAAAGCCAGGAAGAAAGTCCCCCATGACACAGCAGGGATCTTGCAGGGCTGTTTTGGCTGAGCCAGCAGCAAGATGAAGCTGGATTGGTCTCTGCTTCCTGACTGGAAGGACCTTGAGTCCATGGCTGGTGCATTCTTTGGATTGTGCTGACTGAGTAGGTTTTATTGTGGAATAGGAAGCACACAACAAACCTGTGATGTTTATGTGCTGCCTGGTTTTCACATTTTCATGTTTCAGAGCCCAAGGAGCTCCTTCTCCTCCTTATTCTCTTCTTCCTCCCCACAGCTGAGTTCCTGCTCCACTGAAGAACATGTTGCTCTCTCTGCTCTGGGATTTGCTGATAAAACTGTGGCATTTCCATGCTGCTGCTTGGCCTGGACCAGAGAAATGAGGAGAGCAACAAGTTTGGCAAGGGATGGATTGATCTTGGGGCTTGGATTCCCAACAGACTGCTCAGCTCTGAGTGCTGGGAAGTCAGAATGACCCTTCCATGCAGCACAGCTTGGAAACACACAGCTGAGCATCCATGCTCAGCCACTCCCAGTGACCCTCCTGGCCCCACGTGTCCCCCAGAGGTGACATGGGACAGCTCCAGCCAGCTCTGCCATCCCTCCTTGTGAACACCTATGGAGGGAGCATGTTCTCCACCCACCTATGCCAGCTGCATCCAACACCGAGCTCTCTTCCTGAGCAGTGCCAGCTCCTGGGCTCTAGAGGAGGAGGTTGCAGGTGTTTCAACACCATTACCAGCCCCGAATCAGGCATTTTCCACCTCCAACACAGCTTTTATTCACTGTCTGCCTCCCTGCTTGCTCTGAAATGCCTTGTTTCTCCTTGTCTCCTGCTGCCCCTGCCTCTGCTTCCTTCTCCTCCATCACCAGAGTCCAGCTGGGGTACGGCTCTGGCACAGACACCCTTTGGAGGTGCTTGCAGGGGGCGGAGGGGCTGGCTCCTGGGCTGGCTGTGATTCCCAGGACGTGACAAAGGGGCTCTTTGGCTCAGAGCAGTGTCTGCACCACCCACAGACCCCACATGCAGGTGTGACACAGCACAGTGACTGATCTGGCTGGTGGCCACTCGCAGATCAGTCCCACAGCTCCAACACCCACCTGGAAGCTGTGAGGAGCAAGCCAAGCCTGCAGATCAGTGTCCTGCCAGCACCAGGACAGTGTGACTCAGGAAGGAGGAGGAGAGTGGAGTGTGGAGATGAATAAATGAACCTCCAAGTGCTGTTGGAGCAATGCCTTGGGCCACATCTTCACTGGGAAAAGCCTGTGGAGCCACACCTGGCTTGGGCAGCACGTGAGCAGGTGCTGAGTTACACTCACACCGTGATCCAGGGGACAGTTCCCTGTCCCAGGCTTCCTCAGGCTCTGTGATGCACAGCCCCTCATCCATCTGCTCCACTCCAAATGCTCATCCCTAATGTGAAGCCTGCTCTTTCCCCCGCTGTTCAGGGCTCCATGGCTGGTAATTTCCCTGGCATGTAAAAGCTTTGGAAAATTATTGTAGAGCACAGGTTCACACCTTGTCACGAAGAGGCGAAGTTTAATAAACCGTGGAGCCAAACTGTTGGATCCCGCATTAATGCAGGTGAGCAGCTGGAAACAGCTCCACAGAAGGAATTCTCAGCAGGATGCCAGAGGCAGAGCACCCAGAACTTCTCCAGCAGCTGTTTTGCTCAGCTGCTCCAGTGCTGGCCTCTGAGAACAGCGGCTGCTCTGAACCAGAGCAGAGGAACAGTGCCCCAGGGCAGAAGGGATAAAAGTGCTGGTACAATCTTACAGATGGCTAGAAAACATTTTCACTCCCCTTGCTCACACCTCCTGCACCTGCAGAGCTTCTAAAGATGAGCCCAAGGTGTCTCTGGTGTACCCAGAAGTTTTCTACATCCCTGCTGTCTTCTTTACCCAGGCTTCTTCCCACAGATCCTTTCTTTGGGTGGCATCTCAGGGCTTGTGCCACCCGCTTCAAGCAGCAGCTGTGGGAACAGGGATTGGAGCAGGGATTGTGTGAGGCAGCCTCTTGGCTTTCACCAGGGGACGGAGGGATGGACCAGAACATCCAAATCCCCACTCCACAGATGTCCATAGGAAAATCTGCTGAAACAGAAAAAATATGCTGTTTACTACTGAAGCTTTCCTGTGCCTCTTGGAGCAACCGGATCACTTTGTCCTTTCCCAAAAATCAGAGTGCTCCACTCAGGCCTGCTGGGAAGCATCTTCAGGTGTTGGTAGTTGGTAGAACCGAAGCTGACCAAGCTGTGGCAGCACAAGGAGCTCTCCCTGCGTTCAGCCTGGGGTTTGCAGCAGGGGAGGTGGTGTGGGCTCACCCCGGGGATGATCCCCTGGGGATGGAGGGCAGATCCGCGGCATTCAGCCCCCGCACCCGTGGGCTGCACAGCCTCGGCTCTTATTCCTGCTATAGGATCCACCCACTGCCGTTAATGATTCACATCGCCCACTGGGATCACTTAACCCCTTCTCACAGCCTGTGCCTAAAGCTTGCCCAGGCTGCTATTTAATCCCGTTTCCAAGGCCTCCTTTTCATTAGTGCTCTGGCTGGGAAGGGAAATGCTTCAGGAGCAGGAACTAGGGCCCATGGTGGCATTCTTTAGGGTTGTCCTGTGCCAGGCCAGCAGCTGCAGTTGGTCCTTTCCAAGTTAGGATGTTATCCTATGATTCTGTGATTCTATTAACTCTATAGGGAAAGTTGTGCAGTACTGAGTGGGAGTGGCTGTGGAATGGCAATAAATTTATGGGCACTGCTTTCATATCCTAAAATTCCTGTGTTGCCCTGGCAAAGGATATCGGTACCATCATCTGTCCAGCTCCTCTTCTTTCTCTGGCTCTGTTTGGGGTCTCCCAAGCTGTGTGCTCTGTGATCATTGCACACACATCCATGAAACTCAAGGTTTCATGGAGAAAAGGAGACTCAGGGGAACCTTCTGGCTCTGCACAACTCCCTGACAAGTGGGCACAGTCAGTGGAGGGTCAGGCTCTGCTCCCAGGGAACAGGGACAGGATGAGAAGAAATGGCCCCAGATTGTGCCAGGGGAGATTTAGGTTGGACATTAGGGAAAATTCCTTTGTGAAAAGGATTTCCAAGCATTGCAATAGGCTACATGGGGCAGTAGGGGAGGCCCCATCCCTGAAGGGATTTAAAGCCATGTGGATGTGGCTCTTGGGGACACAGGTGACTGGTGGCCTTGGCAGTGCTGGGGAATGGTTGGATTGATGATCCTGGAGGTCTTCTCCATCCTAAAGGACTCTGGGATTGTGCACTGTGGACCCCACCTTCAGAGCCAGAGGAGACACATGGCCATAAAAATGTGTGGCCATTTGTAGCTCTAATACAGGGAATGGGTCCAGCTCTGTCTCTCTTCCATGGGTGATCATTCCCACTTTGCTGCCGTGACCTCGGGAGTGCCGTGCCTTGTGAGGGGCCAGGTTGCCGTGGAGACCGCTGGGATGGCATCGATAAATGCACAGCAAGGATATGTGCAAACAGAGGATGGGGGTCTTGGAATGGGAAAAATTAATATAAAGCAAAATGGGATTTGTGGGAAACTCAGGAAACCAGTTCAGAGGTACCTACATTTGTCAGAGCACTGCGGTTTGCCATGGGAGAAGCAGATGGGATATTGTGAGAGGTATCCAAGGCCAGGCTGGCATAATGGAAGGTGTCCCTGCCCATTGCAGGGGGTGGAACTGGATGGGCTTCAAAGCCCCTTCCAACCCAAACCATTCACAATTCCATGATCTCCCTGCCAGGTGACATTTTGCCTGGCTTCAGCACTGCTCTAAGGAGGAGCCTTTTTGGCAGGTGACACAAAGACACCCTCAAGCCCTTTCCAAGAGGACAGGAGCTGACCCAGCATATTCTCCAGGATCATGGGCTGTCTGCTCCAGGAAAAACGGGGACTATGGCTTTGCAGCACCTGGCACAGGACTGGAAGATCTGGCAGTGGGAATTCCAGTGCAGCAGTGGGCTAAATCCTGGAGCAGCCGCCTCACTGCATCCAGAGGATTTCTTTTTCTCTGTAAGTGTGCACTCAGAGGTGGCCTGGCCTTGGTCACACCTGTCCTTCACCAGGCAGTGAGCACAGAGTCTGGGGAGGAGAGGAGAGGAGAGGAGAGGAGAGGAGAGGAGAGGAGAGGAGAGGAGAGGAGAGGAGAGGAGGAGAGGAGAGGAGAGAGGAGAGGAGAGGAGAGGAGAGGAGAGGAGAGGAGAGGAGAGAGGAGAGGAGAGGAGAGGAGAGGAGAGGAGAGGAGAGGAGAGGAGAGGAGAGGAGAGGAGAGGAGAGGAGAGGAGAGGAGAGGAGAGGAGAGGAGAGGAGAGGAGAGGAGAGGAGAGGAGAGGAGAGGAGAGGAGAGGAGAGGAGAGGAGAGGAGAGGAGAGGAGAGGAGAGGAGAGGAGAGGAGAGGAGAGGAGAGGAGAGGAGAGGAGAGGAGAGGAGAGGAGAGGAGAGGAGAGGAGAGGAGAGGAGAGGAGAGGAGAGGAGAGGAAGAAGGAAAGGAAAGGAAAGGAAAGGAAAGGAAAGGAAAGGAAAGGAAAGGAAAGGAAAGGAAAGGAAAGGAAAGGAAAGGAAAGGAAAGGAAAGGAAAGGAAAGGAAAGGAAAGGAAAGGAAAGGAAAGGAAAGGAAAGGAAAGGAAGGAAAGGAAAGGAAAGGAAAGGAAAGGAAAGGAAAGGAAAGGAAAGGAAAGGAAAGGAAAGGATCTGTGCATCAAGAAGGGGCTGTGAAACAGAGAAATTAATTTTATACTGGGCTTTTTTTTCCTGTCCTCATGAAAAGCAAATGCCCTCTCTCTTCCTCCCCTTCCATCTCCCAGAACCAATATACAATTCTGACAAATCAGCCCTGAATGCAAATCCAATAAACTTAGCATAATTGTCTTTGTTATGAGGAGCTGGAACAGGCTGCTCTGCATGAAAATCCAAATCATAAACCGCTCAAACATAATGCAATTGGGGGAGTGTAAACCTGGCCATGTCCCCACCAAGGTGTGGGTGCAGGATGGGAGAACCTGGGCAAGGGGAGCTCCCTGGGCAGCTCCCAGGGCCTATGTGAACCTTGCAGGTGGTTTTTAAAAGAAAACAAGCAGTGGGGGGAGGGGCAGATTATTTTCATGTATCAATGTTCAGCAGATGAAAAGGGAAAACTGAAGCGTTTCCTGACAACTACAAGATCTCGCTGTTTTTTGTGTTAATTGTGTCTGATTTAAAAGCTCACACAAAGCAAATAAACCAAAGCAGAAAGCTCAAAATATTTTGCTTAGAAAACATTGACACAAAACAGGTTGTTTATTTCCACCCCCCTTTTCAAGGAGCTGTTCCAAAAAAGCCAATTCCGTTGATGTGAATGTAAACGAGGTGATGTGAGTGAGCCTTAACAAAGGTTTAGCTAATGAGAGCATTCCCTGCTTGTTCCTAAGCCCTGGCTCCAGGAGTCCTGAGAATGCAGAATCAGAGCTTTGTTTAAAAAACACACAAACACAAAAGCTGTGGCTTTCCTGAGGATGGAAATCCAGGAAATGGAATAATCCTGCTGCGAGAGCTGAGCTCTCATCCCGTCAGTGGCTGCATGTCCTTGGGGTGCTGGGGGTCTCCTCCTTTCTCCCACCCCAGCTCCAGTCCCCTTCCCTCCCTCTGCAAGGCACCCTGATTGCATCCACCTTGGGAGCACATTCATCAACTGCTCTGTAAGTAATTGCTCTGAGCGGCTTTCCCCTTCACCTTGGGGCCAGGAGGGGGATGTGACCCGGGAACAAGTCCTGCCCTCCCTCCTTGCCTTTGCTCAGAGGGCAGCAGGAGCAGCCCGAGGCTCCCCAGGGAGCCGCATCCAACCTGGGACAAACAGCTTCCCAAAGATTGCCTTGAGCAGAGGCCAGCTCCAGAAACTTCGGCAGAGGGAGAGCAGGACGGGGCCTTTGGAGGAGCCCAGGAAGAGCAGTTTGTTTCCTTGGGAGGAATTGATCTTCAAAGCTCTCGCTGTTCCGTTTGAAATGCATCCCGCTGTTTCCAGCATCCCGATTACCTTTCCCTCCCGCGCCCGCCTTTGTTCAAAGGAACATCAAAGGAACGCTCCCTGCTCCGCCGAGCCCCTGTTCTCCAGGGCATTTCCAGCCCCACTCTCCACGCAGGGGGTCTGGGATGCACTTCAGCTCCTTGGGGGCTGCGGTGGAACAGCCTTGGGGTGAAGCTGGGAGTTGGGTGTGTAAGAGGAGACATCGAGATGCCATCGGGGTAGTGGCACACGACAGTGGATGGACTGAGGGGGGTTGTGTCGTTGCCCTCCTCACACCCCGGCTGGATGTTTCTGTTGGTTCATCGATGTCCTGTGGCCTGTTCTTCCATCTCCTGGCCCTCACGTGCCATGGCTTTGGGTGGAATTCTGTGGCCCCCGGAGCCCACTGGAGCAGCCTCTGCTCGGGACAAGGACACGCAGCAGCAGTGCCCTGACTCTCCCAGCAAACCCATCTCTCTGTGCCTCAGCAGAAGCTCTCAGGGGGGGTTGGCAGGCAAATCACGTCTGGCAGTGACAGTATCGGCTCCTTGGCTTGACGTGGATTCTTCTCCCTCCCCCCAAGTCTCTGGCTTCAACCTGTGCTCTTGAAGAGGCTTTAAAGCTCATCTGTGCTATTGTGCTCAGGAAACCCTGAAAAGGTTAAACCGATCCAAATTGCTGAGTCTTTGAAATAAAAGCAGAGCCTCTCCTAGCAGGAGCCTCGCTGAACAAAAGGGCTTCAGCAAGCAGCTTGATTTCAGCAGCTATCCCCAGGGGCTTCAGAGGGGTGACCCTGCATCCAAATTCCTGCAGGAAGCGAGCTGAAGCCCCTGTGAGATGAAGTGGGGATCCATGGAGTGTCTCTCTCCCTGCATTCAGAATCCCACCTTCTGCTGGGATGAGGTGACCGGGGAGCCCCAGGGCTGGACCCCCTTCTTTTTGGCTTTCATCTGTTGAATTGACAGCAGCCATGGGAAGCCCTGGCTCTTTCTGGGACATTTCCCCTCTGGAGATGTCATTCGATCAGCACGAGCAGCAAAACAGGAGCAGAAGCCTCCACCTCAGGGGCCTGGCTTGGTGCTTTTGCCTCCGCGCTGCCAACGTGTCCCATGCTCGCAGTGCTCCCTGCTCTGGGTGGGAAATGCGCTCCCTGACAGCTTCTTCTCTCTGCTATTTGCATAATTAAGAGAAATTACAGGGCATTTGGCCTGCTTGGAGTGTTTACATCATAAGCCTTGCGGTATTTGGGTTTTTTAAGTCTTCCCAGAGTGGCCCAGCCATCCCCCTCCCCAGCCAGCCAATTCCATTTGCCAGCATTTCCAGTAAATGCCTACGTCCAGAGAGTGAGCACAGACACTCTTCCCCTCTGTGAGGATAAATGTGCATCCTCTGGGGCACAAAGGGTAGAAGATGAGGTAGAACATGGCATTCCTGGAGCTGGGAAGACCTACAGGAGACCTTGGCCTCTTGCTGTGCATCACTGAGAGCTGGGGGAATGTGCAGGACAATAATCCCCTGTATGAATCAATCCCTCAGCTGTCTGGGACAAGGACAGCATGGGGACCTTGATCACAGCCACAGGACCTGGCAGTGCTTCTGTCATCAAAAAATAAATAAAAAATATGGCTTTTAATCCTCTTAATTGGTTGCATTACTGATCCTCTCTGGCACTGGCTGGGGAATGAGAAAATCTATAAACGGGTCTGGTTTGTCCAGCCCAGCCTGTGCCTGAGCCCGAGTTGTCATTCAGAGCAGGGACAGAAGAAAACACCTCAACACTCACCAAAAAACATCCCCAGCCCTCCCCACCAGCTCTGCACTGGAAAACTGCCCCCACTGGACCAGTTGCAATTTGTTGCACCCAACAACCATTTACAGTGAAATACATCGAGGGTTTAATGAAGGAGGATGGACTTTTTTTTGCATTGCTTTGGGAAGAGCCTAATTTTCTTCCCTAAACCTTTGCCAATGACAGACACTCTCATAAAGCATTTTTATTGGATTTTCAAACAATTTAATTAGCGTCTCTGGCCGTGATGGCTGCAGAATTGGTGTCTCTGGGGACAGTAAAACAGAAGTGGCAGCAGTGTTCTGTGCACAGGGTGGAGAGGGAGGACAGGTAAAAAGGAGAGAGCAGAAGGGCTGGGGGAGAAACAGGGCTTGGCAATATCTCTTCTGAGAGCTGGGAAGAAGCCAGGTGTGTCCACCTGACCCCTTCCTGCTTCCTCGAGGGGCTTGGCAGGGTGGGCACAGCCCTGAAAGCTCCAATCCTGCTTGGGCTCACTCCTGGTTCCAAATGGGGACTTTGGAGCAAACCAGGACATTCCCTGTCAGAGATGCTTGGCCTTGGGGGCAGCAGGAGCATGTCCTAAAGACCAAGGAGTCCCCCACAAGTCCAGCATTGTTCCCTCCTCACCCCTTGCCTTGGAAAAGTGCCCTTGAACCACTTTGGGCCAGACTTTGATGGGAATGAAGCTGGTTCATGGAGGCATCGAGCAGGACCCACCCCACCTCACCCTGCACATGTGAGGGGCACAGCTCCAGCTTCCCAAGCCCTGTCTGGGTGCTCTGAGGACAAGTTTGAGCCAGCGTGTGCCCACATGGCCAAGGGCACCTCCAAGGTCATCCTGCCTTGTACCAGCCACAGTGGGACCAGCAGGACCCAACAGATTGTCCCTCTCTGCTGGCACTACTGAGGCAGCTCCAACCCTGGGGTCAGTTCTGGGCCCTCACAACAAGAAGGACATCGAGGGGCTGGAGCGTGTCCAGGGAAGGGAATGGAGCTGGATTAGGGGCTGGAGCACCAGGAGAGGCTGAGGGAGCTGGGAAAGGGGCTCAGCCTGGAGAAAAGGAGGCTCAGGGGGGACCTTGTGGCTCTGCACAACTCCTGACAGGAGGGGACAGCCGGGGTGGGTTGGGCTCTGCTCCCAGGGAACAGGGACAGGATGAGAGGAAATGGTCCCAAATTGTGCCAGGGGAGATTTAAGTTGGACATTAGGGAAAATTCCTTTTTGAAAAGGATTGTCAAGCATTGGAACAGGCTGATGCAGGCAGCAGGGGAGGCCCCATCCCTGAAGGGATTTAAAGCCATGTGGATGTGGCTCTTGGGGACACAGGTGACTGGTGGCCTTGGCAGTGCTGGGGAATGGTTGAATTGATGGTCTTGGAGGTCTTCTCCATCCTAAAGGACTCTGGGATTCTGCACTGTGGACCCCACCTTCAGAGCCCAGCCCCTCTCAGCCCACACATGATCCCACTTCTCTCCCACCCACAGCAGCACGGCCTCGCCTGGGCTGGGCGGGCCGGGGGAGGCAGGAACGTGCTGCCTCGGGCCTCACAGCCCATTTTTTATTCAGTAGGAGTAATTCACAGGAGCAGGGATTCCCTGGGAATCGAGACAGCCCCACCATGCAGAGGCAACGTGTTTCTGAGCCTGGACTCCAATGGATAGCCAAGGACTGTCTGGTTTCTATCAGAGCACAGCCCTGGCCTTCCCTTGTTGTTTTATTTGGAAAAAGCACGTGCTGGGTGATCCCTGCAGGGCCCTCAGAGCCACACGGGCTCCTGGGTCCCAGCAGCCACATCTGGCTGGCGTCCTGCCCCGCGGGCTGTGCCGAATTCGGGGGCTCAGTGCTCCCCACGCCAAGCCAGAGCTCATCCCCAAGCCCAAAAGGCAGGAGATGAGAAGCAGGACAGGAAAGAAGGGGAGAAAACACGAGGCTGAAGTCATCTATGAGGGAAGGGCTGGTAGAGAGCAGCCAAGTGCTTCTAGCCAGCTTCCTGACACAAGATTTGGAGGAATTCTGGAGTTTCACAGTGCCTTGCACCCCGAATCTTCCAGTTGTCCCAGGGGTGGGCCTGGCAAATCACCTTTCCCTGCAACAAAGCCTGTTTTTCAGCCAGTCATTGCTGTAAAAACAGGTTTTCAACAAGGAAAAGCAGAAGATATTCCAGCAGGTCCTCATCAAGAGAGGGAACGTTTTGATTGATGACAGAGTTATGTTTAATTTTTACCAGTTTATTAATACAGCTGCTATTCCAGGAATATGGACAGGCCCAGGACCATGTACACAGACCTGCTCCAATCCTGCATGTGCAAATTTTCCATCCTGGCTTTCAGGGAGTTCCAGACAACCCCTAAAAACCTTTCTTCCAAGCTCAAGTAAGTGTGACCAGGCTCCCAGCTGGGCCTGCTGCTGAGGTTTGTGATGCTTTTCATGCTCCATCACACCTAAATCCCCACGGCAGCTCTCGGGGCACGTTTTCCTTGGATTCAGCCCTGTTTTTCTTTGGGAATGATCTTCTGGGAGGAAGCTCACCCCCATGTGCCCAGCTACGTGACACCAGCACAGACTGCAAACCCAGCAGCGGGCAACTGGGTGGCTTGGACCCAGCTGGAGCACCCTGGGCTACCTCTGGGCTAAACTGGGCTTGTCAGCAGATTTGGGAGGCAGATTCCTCCTTCTCCCTTTCCCCCAGCTCCCTGACATGGCTAATGGGTTGCAGACCTGTTCTCCCCACGCTGCTCTTTGTATCAGGAGGAGATATTTTAGGGAGCACAGAAAGGTGATTTCCCCCTGTACAGTGGGTTCGTGCTAAAGGAAGGGGGGAGAAGCACCAAATGCTCTCATTTTTCTTGTAAAAACTGGTGGAAATTATTCCATGGCAGCAAATCGGTCCCTGTGGGTATCCTCTTTGATGTGCAAAGGATAGGAGTGTTTTAGCTGATCTCAATATTTTTAATTCTCTTGCTGATTTCAAAGCCCTCTTTAGCATGAGCTACCAAAGGCTCGGAGATTACCCTGCAAAAGCAGTTTTGTTATTGTCTCTCTTAACCCCAGCTCGCCTGCAATTTCCTGCCATCACTTTTATTATGTCTTCTTTCAGCTGGGAATGAACAAGAAGCTTTATTAGCAGAAAAAGGGAGAAATACAGGAGGGAAAGGCCCTCTGGATGAGGCCAGAGGCAGAGCCTGGCCAGGTACAGGATGCTGTGTGAACACAACCCCAGGATCCGCTGGTGCTCTTCCATCTGGAAGGAGCTGCAGGGTCTCTCCACCAGCACAACTTTTATAGAATCATAGAATTGGGTTGAAAAGGACCTTAAAGATAATCCCTTTCCAGTCCCTTCCATGGGCAGGGACACCTTCCACTAGCCCAAGTTGCTCCAAGCCCTGTCCAGCCTGGCCTTGGACACTTCCAGGGAACCAGGGGCAGCCTCAGCTGCTCTGGGTGATTTCCTAATGCATCAGATCTGATCAAAAGTGCTTTTTTGGGCCCTCCCATTCAGATGGAATATATATGTTCATGAGAAACAGAAGAAACTGGAAAGGGACGGTGTCCAAGGCCAGGTTGGATGGGGCTTGGAGCAGCCTGGGCTAGTGGAAGGTGTCCCTGCCATGGCAGGGGAGGGAGTGGAATGAGATGAGCTTTAAGTTCCATTTCAACCCAAATCATTCCATAATCTTATGATTCTATGGAATATCCTGTTAAATGAGCCCCCTACTCCTTTATTCCTAAATTTTCCAGAAACACAATGGAATCTCTTCACCAAGAACAAATTCAGGCCCTTAAAGCCTCCTCTTGCTCCCCCCCAGTTGTTAAACTCTGTTGTGCTGCTTCTGCATTTCCCACACAAAGCTCCAACATTATAAGAACATCTCTGACACCAGGACCGGGCAAATGCCTCTCTGCAGTTTCAGAATGCTAAAGATTTGATTTTTAAAATGGAAATAGTTAGCAAGGTTTACAATTAAGCAACCAAATTTTCATTGACATTTGCTCCTGACATTCAATGTATTGTTCACATGCCAATTTTATGGAGTGAAGTAAAGAATATTTATTCCTCTCATTGAAGGTTTCCCTGGCTTTCCTCTGCAAGGCTGAGCCTTTATTTGCACCAGGCTTGACTCTTGCTGATGCAGTCTGCTTACCCCGTGGATGGCTGTTCAGATAATTGTTCTGTTGCCATTAACACAAGTTCAAACGTTGTTTAATTGTGGGAATATGCGGAATTGTTGCCGATCAGGGTCATTCGGGAGCCGAGCTGAATGCTGATTTCAGGGGCTGTAAAGGCAGCACAGAGCCTCGCTTTTCCTCTGCACATTTGATTTTTCATATCACTTGAAGAGCTTAAAATAGTCCCTGTCTAGGTAGGCTGAGCTTTGCAGAGGAAGATCGACTGGCAGATATCACCCCATGCAAAGCCTCCGCTGTAACCAAGCAGAGGTTTGCAGGTAATAATAAAAGGGAAAACTACTGAGTCTCAAGATAAAGGATGTTCTCTGGGCTGTGGGTGTTCAAACAGAACACAACAACATTTCTATTCAGCACTCTTTAATTCTCAGTTAAAAGAGATGCCGGATAATTGTAGCTTAATCCTGCTTGAAATGACAATTTTCATTTCAACCCCGAGTTTTATCGGAGAAATGTTTTCACTTGCTGAGCTGCTCTTCTTCAACATTTGGTTTGCTAAAATCAGCCAGCAACAATAACAAAAAAAAAAAAAAACCAAACCTCTCAACCGCTGTAAAATGCATCTGGAATCTGACAAACAGGCTGGGGGTTGAGTCGAGAAGAAATCAGCAGCTTCCACCAGGTTTTTGTTTGCTCGAGGGTTTTGGCGGGAGGTGGCAGGTTTAATACAACAACTCTGAGCTGCTGTTTGCAGGGATTGCTTTTCCAACATGTAAGTCAACACCGTCCCCTGAGATCTGGAGCAAAGACAAAATAAATCTACTTTCATTTAAATTTTCATCAGGATAACACTGCCTTTCCCTGCCTGTTTGCCCTCTGAATGCATGGGCTGGTTCCACCTGAAGGAAACCATCCCTCAATACAGCACAGTCCCCACCACATTGGCTTCCAACAACAGGAAAGTATCCATGGCATTTTCCTGGCCTGGTTCATAATGAGGGGGCTCAGTGGAGATGATTTTCTTTCTCCTTTCATTTATCTTCTGCTTTTGAGCTTCTCACCCAAACTCCTGGAGAGGCCCTTTTTGCTGTGGAGGAGTATCCCAAACAAAACCAGGAAGGTACTGTCATCTCCTGGGTTTGTCTCAAGGGTGTGTAGAGTTACCATGAGGTGAAATGAAAACTCTTTTGGGACAGAGTCCAGAAAATCTGTATCTCATTTCCCAGGCTTGATCTGCCAACCTAAACTAGGGCTAGCATCAGACTGGAAACCTCTAATGTGGAAATAAACTGGATTGGATATTAGGAAAAATTCCTTCATGGCAAGGGTGGTCAGGCATTGGGAAGGGCTGCCCAGGGCAGTGGTGGAGTCCCTGTCCCTGGAGGGAGGGATTTAAAATTTGTGTGGATGTGGGGATGTGAGTTAGTGGTGGCCTTGGCCGTGCTGGGGGAATGGCTGGATTTCATGGTCGTGGAGGTCTTTTCCAAGCTCAGTGATTGTCTGGCTCCAGCCTGGCTCAGATGGCTTTTGTTTAGCTGGTGAAGAGTTTGCTCCATGAAACTCCCAGAATTTTTTCCCTGTTGGGAAAATCCAGTTGGGGTCAGGGCCAAACCCATGTGCTTACGACTCAACTGAGTCTGGCCATGTTGGGAAGTTTGCATCTGGGTCCAGCATCTCTTTAACGGTTTGGAGGGAGGAAGGAAGAAAGGAGGTGCCTGTCCCTGAGCAGGCTGTATTTGTGTGGCCCAGCTGTGTCAGTGCTCTGCCATGGGGGGACTGGCCTTGTCCCCTTGTGAGTGGCTCAGGCCACACTTCTTCCCATACTTCCATACCCTGAAGCCCTCAGGGAAAACGCTGCTTCATTCCTCCTGAAAATGCAGATTACCATCTTCAGAGCATAAAGAGCCTGCTTTGCAGGCTGCCACTTCCCTGGAATTGCCTCTCCTCCCTCTGTGCTGCACAAGGACATCAGCAGCTCTTTAATTGTTCAGCTCCCGTGCCACCACATCTCTGCGGAGATGAAGGGCTTTAGAAGGAGCTGTCCGCCCCGAATAACCCTTCCTGCAGAGGAAGCCTGGTGCAGCACAGCCCCAAATCCCTGATCCTGACAGACTGAGCTCCCTCCTGTGCTCTTTGCTGACCTTTTGGAGTTCTGTGGCTCTCAGGGCTGTGGGAGGACCAGGAGTGCTCCACAGTGTGGAGCAGCAGCAGCGAGGCCAGCACGGCCCCGGGCTCCGATCAATGCTCATTCCCGGCTCTCCCCGCAGTCACTGGCCCATGGCTGTGCAATGATTTGGAGGCAGTAATTGGCTGAATGCTTGGCTTACCCCTTCACTATCACTAAATGGCACAACAGCAGCTGCTTTCCAGAAAAAACACTGTGCACAAAGAGAAAACTGCTGGAGTTGTCGCCGTGCGCTGCTCGCGAGGCTGTTCCCCAGCTACACGGAGCCTTGGAGCTGCACCTTTGGGTATCCCATTGTCATTTCTGACTCCAGTGGGACATGGTGAAAGGGGAGAGATTGGCAAAAAGAAACTCCACCTCACTTTCCACATCCCTGAAAGGTCCTTGGGATATGTTGGTGCTTCACCAGCAGAAGCACTGCAGTGGTGGGAGGCAGCTTGGCACCTTCATGCTCAGCTGGGGTATCTTCTCACTTTTGTGCCCAGCAGCTGAGCTGGGAAAAGCCAAAGGACAAGAGGAAACAGACTCAAGTTATGCCTAAAGGGAAGATTTAGGCTGGGTGTTGGGAAGATTTCTTCACTGTTGTTTAGCCCTGGCACAGCTGCCCAAGGCAGTGGTGGAGTCCCCATCCCCGGAGGGATTTAAAAGCTGTCTGCATATGGGGACATGGGTTAATGGTGGCCTTGGCAGTGCTGGGATATAAATTTGACCTAACAAACTTAAAGGGCTTTTCCTTCCAGCTTTCTGATTCTGTGGCTGCCACTGTGCCTGGGGACGGTGTCACCATGGGGCTGCCAGTCAAGTTGGAGGCTGCAGCAGCAGCTTGTGCTGGTCTTGGAATTCCAAGTGCTGGTAAAAAATTGCAGGTCCTGGCTGGGGGAGGAGGGAATCTGTCAGCTCCTGCCACAGGAAAGAGTAAACAAGCCGGAACCCCAGTGGATTGGGGAGTGCTGATTGGGTTTATCTGCACGAGGAAGGCAGGAACTTATTTCACAGTGCTAAGTGATACAGGTAATATTTCCAAAACAAAATCTCCCGTTTGAAATCCAATTAGGGTTGCTAAGAAACAACATAGTTAACCAGCCAATATTTGCTAAATCCAGACTTTTGCAAGCAAGGAAACAGCTTCGCCAAATTGCACTAACAATACATAAATACATTCATATTAAACCAAACAACTGCAATCCTGTTAACGCCGGCTGTGAGGATTTTCCTTGTTATCTGGGGGATTTCAGGAGCTGCTGTAGTGCTTCCCACTCCCCTGGCTGGGGGGCCTGTCCAGAAACCACAGTGTTGGTGGGATGGGGAAGGAATCTGTGTATTTACTTTATTGATGAACATGCATCTTATGTGCCTGAGTGGAGGGTCTGAAAAGTAATTTGGGTGAAAAATAGTTGCTGGAGAATGCTCTTTAATTGTCAACTGCTCCAGTATAACTGATTTCTCCCCAAAAGTTCCTGCAAGTTTTACTAAAGCAGGTTGTTTTTCACGCCTGCTCTCGGCAGACAGAATCATTGATCTCCAAATTCCCTGTTTGGCTCTGCTCGGAGCAGCTCCCTGAGCCTCCTCTCCAAGGAGCTTCAAGGACTGTCCTCCCTGCCCGTCCCCCTGCAGCACCAGGTGTTCCAGGCTTGCCTGGGACATTGCACACTGCAGCAGGGGGGTCCCCAGTGGGACCAGTGGTCTTGTTCCACAGCACCATGGGTGAGGCTGCATCATTGAACCCCAAGCCACCACCTGAGTCCCGCTGTCCCTGTGGCTGCACTGGCACAAGGCACAAGCCTGGGCTGAGCACATGGGCTCTAATTTTACATTTTAATCTTTATGGTCTTCCCTGTTTGGCAGGACTCCAGGTTGGCCCAAAGGTTTAGGTAGAGCTCCTCAAAGGCTCTTCTCAGTTCCTGTCCTGATGAAAAGCTGGGTTTCTCCAGGGCTGACCTGGAGCAGAGACCCATCTACAATGAGGAGCCTTTCTTGTCTCCTCCAGTGGGTTTAGGGCTTTAACTCTGGTCTCTTCTCAATGCTGGGGGAAAATTCTGCACAGGGTCTGCACCACTGCTCCACATCCTTTTAGGTGACCATCCCACATCCCATTCCCATGAAAGGGAAATGCTGAGTATGATGGATAGCTCAGGTCCCCCAGCACTGCTGCAGGAAGAGCAGTGTTTTCCTGGGATAAGCTTTTCATGCAGGATTTGTGTGGATACTTCAATGCCTGTGTCATGCTTACAACAGCCAAAGATCCTTGTCCAAGCTCTCCTTGTTCCCTGCTTGGCTCTTTCCTCGTTGCTGCTTTGCCCTGATTCCATAGACACAATCCTTGTGCCTTCCTGAGTCTCCTCTGGCTCCCCACAGGAGTGGGAATCTGAGGCAGTGGCCTTTGGCTGATGTGGAGGGCATGATAATGTGCCTGCTCCTTCAGTTCTGTGAATGTTCATCCCAGCAAATTGCTCTGTCTCTGCTCAAGGATCCTTGTAAATATATGGACTAGAAGTGGCAGGAGCTGCAGACTACCAGGTTTTTTTTCTTCCAAGGAAAGATTAGATTTCAAAACTTCCTCTTTTGTATTGAAGGAGAGCAGAAAATCTTTCTTACATCAACCTGTCTGGAAGTCGAGGTCCAACTCTGTTACCAGTTTCCTCCTGATTTGTGCAGTGCTGTGTGTTTTTTCTTTCCAGCAGCTTCCCAGATGGAGGCAGGGCTTCTTCACTCCCTTTTGGAAAGGAATTTCCAGCTCCAGCACTAACCCACTGGAAAATGACCCCTTGGATGAGCAGAGCCCCAGACCGTGCTGCACCTCTGAGGGGAGGCTCCTGGTTTGGTTTGTCCCACTGCAGTGATTACTTTGTGGTGCTGAGCAGACCAGGGACTGCCTGCCCAAGCTTTATTCCCAGGAAAAGGGCTAGGGAAAGATGGGAGCAGGTGCTTAAATGCATGGGGAGCAACTGCTGAAAGCTACCTCCATTTCCAGCTCTCTCCCAGCATCCCTTTGACAGGGAGCATTGGGAAGAGAACCCCAACTTTATGACAGGACTTCAGCATTATAAAATCACAGAATGGTTTGGGTTGGAAGGCACAGTCTTGTTCTACCCACCTGCCACAGGCGGGGACACCTTCCAGGTTGTTCCAAGCCCTGTCCAACCTGGCCTTGGCCACTTCCAGGGAGGCAGCAGCCACAGCTTCTCTGGCTAGAAGAGAAGACATTGCTCCTGATCCAAGTAGCTCCTCTGAAGTTTTGGGATGCTGGGCAGACAAGCCACTGGAATAGCTCTGAGTTAGGGACTCCAGGCCAACCAGGGATACTCCAACTTCTCTAGGTCATTCCTGTAGCCAGAGGCTGCTTTCAGAATATGAAACCTCTGCCCTTGGATTACTTATAGGTTCTATAAGGCTCTACTTTTAGGTACTACTGCCATGGTTCTATAAACTTCCAGAAGCTGAACTGAGTCCTGGAAACTTCTCCGGTGGCAGACTCACTGTCCACATCCCACTGGCTCCATCCTTCAGTGAATTACACCATTTCCATGCCAGGGGATGGGAATGGGTGGAACATCCCCAAGTGTGCCCAGCCCAGCGGCACAAGTATGGTCGGCTGTGGTGGAGGATCCGTGTCCCAGCACATCCCGGGGATTTGCACAAGCAAAAGGCAGTGCCTGGGTGTCAGTGCTGTGACACTCCTGGAGCTGGGACCCCTGGGATGGAGCACCAGGCTCTGGCCTGGGTCAGCAGCACTCCTGAGCTCAGAGCCAGCCACTGGAGCCTGGATGTGATGGAAGTAATGAACAGCACGGCTCCAAATTAAAATCCAGCTAATGCAAAGGGCAGGGACCTCCCCTGTCACTCTGCTGCGTCTCTGCAGAGCTGCTCGGACTCTGCTGAGCTCACAACTCTGGGCTCCTGACCCTGGGGGGCCGAGGCTGCTGTGCCATTCTAATGATGCTCCCGAGGGGAGCAGGGTGAAGGGCTCGAGGAAGGAGGGCTCGAGGGCAGCCACCTTTATTTAATGCACCATGACAGTGCATAACTAACGCTCTTTATCTCCCTGCATTTTGCTGAGGGGTGGCAGTTCCAGCGCAGGGCTGATAAGTCTGTTCCAATCTTCCCGATGACAATGCTTAACTTTCATCTCCTTCCTGACTCTTCCTCGTTGCTACTTCCATTTGGAGGTGAGTGTTTTGTCCTTCAACAAGAGACTAAGCTGTGATACCTTGCTATTATTGGTTCTTTCCAACTCCTTGACAAGGATGAGGAAATCTCTCCCACCCCTGAGGTATCCTGCCCCTCCACATACCCACCTCCCCAAAAGTTAGGAGATTTTCATCATGGGAGAGGGAACACAAATAGAAACTTCCTTTTGCTTCCCTTGAAGGTCTTCTCCAAGCAGAGCAGGAAAGTGGGGCAGGAGGCCAGTCTTAGGCCCAGGTCACCTTTCACAGATGCAGCTTTGATTTGAAAATGAACTTGGAAAGCTGGGGAAGGAGTGTTTATCAGGAGAGTGCCTTGCAGGAGGAGAGCTTTGTGTCTTGGAAGCCATAAAACCACTTCTGGGAGCTTTGTCTCACTCCTTAAGAGGTTTTGTGCCTAATTGAGGATTCAGTGAGGCTCTTGCAGGTTGAGAAAACAGCTTGGACCAACTGCGTGTGCAGGGGGTGGCCGGGGTGAGAGGAAACCCATTCAGGATCCCAAGTGAGAAAACTGCTGGGGTGTGACCCCAGGTATTTTCCTTCTCAGGAATGCCTGCCATGGTGCTGTGCCCTCTCCAAAGAGAAAAGAGCTAACTGTCCTTGCTGTTTGTTCAGATGCCAGTAACCCCAGTCAGCTCCAGGCAGTCACTGATGGGGAATTCTCTGGCTCCCCTGGGCTCACTGGGCACCTTTCCCCTTCCAGAGTGGAGTAAGGATGCAGCAGAGATGCATCTCCTGGAGAAGCAGGAAGACCTTAACTCCACTTCCTGCATTTCCTACATGCATTTCCCATTGCTTGTGGCGTGGGGACACAAGGCTGAGGGTGGAATCACTGCAGGGCTGGAGTGGGACTTGCTGGGGGAGCTGTGGGGTGGAGGGGCAGAGCTCCTGCCCCAGCTCAAAATGGGAATCCACTCAATCCCAACAGGTGGGTAGAGCAGGAGGGCAGCTGCTGTGGTGCCAAACTCCTAAGGAATGCAGAGCTCAGGAATTCTGTCCTGACAGCCCTTCCAGCCCTTCTCTCAGCCCAGCAGCCCTTGCAGGGCTCAGCTCTCCCTGTCCCTCACTGTCCCTCTGGGCTTCACCCTCCCCTTCCCACATCTTTCTGAGACAGGAGGGGAATTGGAATTCAGGGACCTGGCAAGTGGCACCTCGGAGGCCTCGGCATCAATCGATCCGTCAGGAACCTGAGCACAGTGCATCTGCTGACTGGGGAAAACAGCCCAGTGATAAATTGGATCAGAAAAACCACAGGATATTGGCACCTGGGCAGGCAGGAGAGAAGGGACTGTGCTGAGGGAGAGGGCTCCTTCTCAGAGGCCTGGGAATGCTGCCTCTGCACTACAGGTTGGACAGGGAGATGGGAAGTGTCTCTGGGCCCTGGCCTGAGGTCTGGGCTGTGGCCTCTGTCTGGGCTCTGCAGGACGCCTGCACCTGGTGCCATTTCCAGGGATGCTGCTGGTCAGTGGGGCTGGGACAAGGTGGAGAGTGACATGACTGCTAAGGGATTCGGAAATCCCGGGAAACTGAGCTGTCAAATGATGCTCCCACTTGCCTTGAGGAAGAGGGGAGGGAAAAGGTTTCTGAAACCACTTTCTTCCATAGGATCATAGAATATCCTGAGCTGGAAGAGACCCACAGGGATCATCTAGTCCAGCTCCTGGCCCTGCCCAGGACACGCCAACAATCCCACCCTGGGCATCCCTGAGATTGTTGTCCAAACTCTCCTGGAGCTCTGGCAGCCTTGGGGCTGTGCCCATTCCCTGGGGAGCCTGGGCAGTGTCTGATCACCCTCTGGGGGCTTTTCCTGATAGCCAATCTAAACCCCCCTGACAGCTCCAGCTGTTCCCCGGTCCTAACTCTGTGCTCTTTGCCTCAGAGGACCTGCAGCACTGCAGGACTCAGTGAGGGACCTTGCTAGAGGTCAGGGCCAGGCTCAGGCTTCTTCTCTGAGAGGGGAGAGCTGAGGGGGAGGATCGAGTCATGCAACAGCGCCTAAGCTGCTTCCCAAGTCCTTAAAACACAGCTTAAGGCAGTGAAGCGATCCCAGCAGCACAAGGAGGAATCACTGACAAATGGAGGCTGGCAGGGGATCCAGGAGCTGGGGGAATGGCAAGGAGAGCACCTGGAGCCAGGTGAGCTCAATTTGCTGCTGCCTGGAAAAGAGGGATGGGGATGTGGGTGGGTGGGGAAGTCAGAAAGGATTAATGCATGTCCTGCTGTGGGAGTGAGCCACGCACACATTGCTCCTTCCGCACGGTGATCCAGAGGAGCCGAGGGTGGGATGTTCATCAGGAGACTCAGTGGAGCTTAAATACCTCCTGCACACACAGTAGCTGCAGGAACGCTCAGCATCTGCCACACTCTGCCAGGAAGGGATTTCCATGCCAGGTCCTGCTCCTCTAGAGACTGTGTCATTCCCTTCCAGTGCGGGAGAGGGCAGGGAAAGAGCTGCTGCAGGGACTCGTGTGCCACTGGGATGTGCTTTTGGAGGAGGATGGAGACAAATGGCATCACTAACAGCTTGTGTGACAGAGCAGCCAGAAAACCCAGGAACAGCTGGCGCTGCGGAATGCCTTTGGAAGGTCTGGATCTATGGAGCTGTGTGGAAATAAACTACCAAGCTGTCAACAGCTCTCCCACCCTTCCCAAAGCACGGGACAGGAGGAAATGGGTTCAACTCCTGCTCCTCCCAGAGGTGGGAGATGGATTCTGAACCGGGCTGGGGACGGTGGGCTCCTGCAGCACTGATCACTTGGAACATCTCAATTGTCAGGGCTGGTTTGAAAGAAAATCTGGGACTGCAGGAGTACAGAGAACACCGAGACCATGTTGGAACCATAAAATGCCCGGGGAGATCTGAAGGGAACAGCACAGCATTTAAATGTGTAACTCTATCCGGAAGAGTTGATTAAAATGTCACAAACTCCTAGGAAAAACCAGGCCTTTCTGCTGGCCCCTAATGGTAGGAACTGATTTGGGAAGGTGGGGCTTGCAAAGAGGCACCTCCTGGAGAAACTCAGAGAGTAACTGGGTCATGAACCAGCTGGAACAAGACTCCAAGGGACAGTAACTGTGTCCCTGAGATGCAGAGGGCTGGGGGAAGCAGTCAGGCTGGCTCCTGGCTGTCCCCACACACTTAGGACACGTGCTCAGACCTGTCCCCATGTCCTGGGACCACCCAAACCCCACTGCTGAGCTCCAACAAGCCTTTCCTGCAGCACTTCCATAACTGTGCACGGGCTTCGTGGGTTTTCTGGGCCATGAGTGTTGGAGCTTCCCACCAGCTCGGACTAACTTGGGACTGCATCCACGGAGCAAATCCCTCCCCTGGCTGCTCAGCATGTGAGTTGAGGGTCAGGAAATGTGGTTGCAGCTTGAGGTTTGTGGTATAAAACTCTCTCTGGCAAAAGTTCAAGGCAAAGGTCATTAAGATGCAAGACACCTTCCCCTGGAGAATGAGTTTGCTAATTAAAAATGCATTAATAAATCCAGCATTTCAGGCGGAGATGCGGTGAGGGAGCAGTCAGGAGTTATTAAGCAGACTGAGGAGGCAGGACCAGAGGAGTCCAAGCCCTGAGCCCTTGGCACAAGCCCTCCCTGAAGGAAGTCACAGAGGTGGATTGTGCTGGTGGGTTGGGAAGGGAGGAGATCACACATGGGAAAAGCTCTGCTTGTCTCCAGCCCTGTGAGCAGCCATGGCTATGGATGAGAGGTGGGAAACAGCCTGATGTGCCCTGCAGCTGGAACCTGTGACTTGTCACCCTTGCTGGTGCCAGAGTGACCAGCCAGCCCCAAGCACCTGTGGGTTCCCTCCAAAGGCTGCTGAGGTGGAGCTGCTCAGGGGCTCTCCTCAGCATGGCATCACCTTCTGTGTGGCACCAAACCGTGTTCCTCCTTCCCCCGTGTGGATTTTGGCATCCCAGGCTGGCCTGGTCCCTGGAAGGACTCGCTGGGTACCCAGATGCATCGGGCAGCCGGGGGAGCCGCGTGAGCCCATGGGAGGTTAAACGGTGCCGCTGTCTCCTGGGTTAATGATGTCCCAGACGCTGCCAGCAGAACATTATTTACTGAGGACATGGAGCAGGCAATCGCTCTCCAGGAGCAGGTGATAAATCTTGTTACATCCCAGCGATCCCATCGCTGCTCCTCACAGCGGGAGCAGCGCGGGGCTGGGCCTGCTCCAGGGGCACAAGGATGGATTTTGCTGCTGTTAAAGCAGAAGGACACGTTGGCAAATCAAACACTGGATTCGGCTGGATCCTTTCAGGAACAAACCATAGGGAGGCTGACCATGGGGTGCTGGTGTCATCAAAGGGGTCTTCAGCCAGACCAGATGGGTGGTCACCTCCTGGAGGCATGGACAGACTTCCAGGGAAAGACTCAGTCCCACAAGGACGCAGTTCCTGGAGGCATGGACAGACTTCCAGGGAAAGACTCAGTCCCACAAGTTCCTCAGCTCACAGCCACCTTTTCTGCCTGCTTTGGTAGCTCTTCTCCTGGAAAGTCTGCAGGCTCTGGCTGGTCAGGAGACTCCCCCAGTTTCTTGCCCACTCCCCGTGATCCAGGTGCTCCTTGCATCCAGGAATTAACGGCCAATCTCTCCTCAGTGTAAGAGTTGTTCTAAAGAGGCATTTGTCAGGTCCTATTGCTACTGGAGAGATTTGCCAGCAATTAATGCTTTCCATTAAAATCACCACATGCCAGGAGCAGACAGGGACTTATTTATGGCAGTGGGCTGCCCTCCACCCTCTGCTCTGCATGGAGCACTGTTGGAGAGCTACATGGAATCATTAGGGCTGGAAAAGCCCTCCAAGGTCATGGAGTCCATATCCATTAACCCAAGCCCACCACTGACCCACACCCCCAAGCATCACATCTCTGCAGATGTGAGGGGATTATTCCCATGCTGGAATGTCATGGAGGGATGTGTTGGGGGCCCTTGAACTTAGTGACAGGAGCATTCATAGAGCAGAGGCCAAGGATAAGGGGAAATACAGGCTCCATGTTCCAAAGTTGTGCCAAGAAGTCACAACTGATGTTCTGGAGCTGCTCTCTTCTCTTTGAAAACGTTGAAACTCTTCCCTCAGTCTGTCGCCACCTTCATCTTTTGCAGGAAGATGTGACCTTGTCCTTCTTGGGGAGAGTCTTCTTGGCTGGTCAGGGAAGATATGTTCTTGCCTTGTCAACCTCCTCAAGCACTTCAGAGTGGGAATGGCCATCAATAAATGGATTTTTCTTGGCTCTCACCCTGCCCGGTTTAATTCTTGGGTAATTTACTGTGCCATTTCCTGATGTGCTGCTAAAATGTGCAGCAGGGAGCTGGCAAGAGAGGAGCCAGAGCTCGTCTGAGGAGATGGGGGTCAGGTCCTGGTGGAGGAGGGGATGTCCCAGAGTGTCACCGAGTGCAACCCACGTGGTGTCCAGAGAGGGCTGCTGTTAATTGAATTGAAGAAGACAAATGGCCGTTAGCTCCGTCCCCAAAGGACAATAACTGCACTGATAATGAAGCTGAACTCCCTAATCCTGATCGCAGGGATCCGTGAAGTTATGTAATTGATGGAATATCATTAAGAAAGAGAAAAATGTCCAAATACAAGCAGGGGGGGAAGGGGAGAAGTTTACAGAATTTGCTGAGCTCTGATGCTTACAGCTTCAGAGCCAGCTTTTCTGAAGCATGGAGATCTTTGAGTCACATTTTTCATCCCCCTTCCCTGGTTTTTTTTTTTTAAGGCAAAAATCACATTCCAGGCAATGATTGCAGTGACATTACGCTCAAGTGATCAAAAACTATTTTGCTGCACCAATGTCAGCTGTTAAAGGGACAAGTGCCTGTGATGAATGTTTGATATCTGCCCATCTTCCCGGAGATGTATCCCAGGAGGAAGACAGGACACAATCAGATCAGCTCAGTGTTTCCCCTGGCATTTCCATGGCCTCTGGAGCTGCCTTTCTCAAAGAGCTCCAGGCCAGATCTGCAGGGGGGGATCCCACCTGATGCTGCTTTGATAAGCAGCCTCTGGCTGCAGGATGGAGGAGCTTTCCTGAGAGAAAACACCAATTTATCATCACTGAACCTTTTTGCAGGTGCTGAACAGCCTTAGTTGGGAAAAAGGCTCTCTGTTATCCAGGCTGGAACTAAAGCTCCAGCAAACCGTGGTGGCATCCCACGTGCTGCCCTTTGGCCACCAGTCCCAAATCCCCCCAGAGCAAGGAGGGGGAACCAGGAGCATCTGGGAGCTGCAGGATGTTGATAAATGGATACAGAATGGTGATAAATTGACAAAATGAGAAACTGATAAGTTGCTGGGTATTGATGCCATGAATTCCATTCACAGAATAATGTCATAGAAACCCTGGATGGTTTGGGGTGGGAGGGGACTTTAATATCACCTCATTCCAACCCCTGCCATGAGCAGGGACACCTTCCACTAGGCCAGGTTGCTCCAAGCCCCATCCAGCCTGGCCTGAAATGCTTCCACCCTTCCACATTCCCTCTGCTCTTTCACCACACAGTGTGGATCCTTGGGAGCATCTTCTGGAGCTCAGAGCTGCAGCAGGGAGCACAGGCTGGTCCAAGGGAAAGCCTTCCTCTCCCTGCTGAGGATGCAGGCAGTGGGTGGAAGGCACAGGTAAATCTGCTTCCCTGGCAGCAGGACCATGGCTGCTGCTCCAGAAACCTTGTGCACAGTTTTCCATAACAGGCCCGGCCTCATAACTGTGTGCTCTCCTCTAACACCACCTAAGTGATTTCCCCCTAGGCAGTAAGGTTAAGTCATAGGAAACAATTTCTATTTTTAATAACATTTTTGCTAAATATCCTGTCCCTGACTTTCCCCAGAGGCTCCAAATCCATCTGCAATAAGGGGGCTTTCAAAGGGCTTTAATAATAAATATAATACCACCATTCTTTTATGCTTGTAACTATTCATGCTTGACTGAATCCCCTGATCTTTTTATGGGGCTGTTGAAATATATTGTGTACGTCAAGGGAAGGCCTGGTTTTAATCTTCTTGTGCTCCCCTGCTTTAATTCCTTTTATCTCCAGGTAACAGTCCGGATAATGCTGTCCTGGTGTTCCATGTTACCCATGCACAATGAAGCCACGTCCTGCTGTCCCCAGGGTGGGGAGAACACTGTTTTCCAAGAAAAATGCAAAATTCGCCTGAGCATCTTCTCAGCCCAGCCCCATTTGTGTCTTGCTAAATGTTCCCTCCCCATTCCTTTTATTTACTCCCAGATACCACACCTCTTAGAGATCCTTTACCTTTCCTCTCCGAAGCTGCTCTGGAGACCCCCCAGGAAGCAAAGTCCCCTCTCCAAAGGTTCCAGGGATGAGTTGCCCTCACCTGGGACCCCCACACACCCATCCATCCTCCACCCACTGCCTCAGCAGCTCCATTTAACTGTGTCTGAGTTGTGCTCGAGGAGTTCTGTGTCCTCCTCTCCCATCTGCTCTTCCAGGACCTCTGTAGTGCCTTTCCTTGGGCATTTTTCCCCTCTGAGCTGTTGGTTTCTCTCTCTCTGACCCCTTTCACCTCGGAGCTTTCTCCTGCTGCCCAGCCAGGCTTGTGCTGTGCCCTGGCTGTGCCTTTGCTCAGCTTTTCCTCGTGTCTGAGTGTTCCAGAGCCAGGGAAGCGCTTGGCTCAGAAGCAGAGCAGAAGGACTTTGCCCCTGAGCATGACAGGCAGAATGATGGGAACTTCTGAACTAATTTGCTGTAAACAATGATCCGTAATAGGTCACTTGTCTCTTCAGCAACTCAGCAATTAAGTCCATCAATTGGACTGCTGGCAATTAGCACAGAGGGCCTTTGCAGTGATTTCCATCCCACTGCTTTGGGGGATTTTTGGTCTTTGGGCTGAGCTGTTTGAGCCCAGGATTCCCTGTGCCCCACCCAAGGGCAGGGGAGAGCCCAGGGATCTGAGGTCTGAAGGCCCCTAGGTACAGAGGAGGCTCGGGGTACCCTCCGGAGGGAGAATGTTCCTGCAGAAAGGGTGAGCCAGGAATGACTCCCACTTATCCCTGCAGCCTGTCAGCTATGTTAAAGCAAAGCAGAGGGGGAATCTGCTTTGTCCTCCCAGCAGGGAAGAACAGGTTTTGTTCATGCTTTTGGTTTCATGACATGGAATAAGTAGACTTTCTTCCAGTAAAAGAGTTCTTAGGGAAAAAAAAAAAAATCCTCAGATTCCCAAAAGCTGGGACTAAGCAGCAAAAGAAACTCTTGAATGAGACTGCTTCTGATCCTAGGTCAGGAGGCATGAAGGAGCTCTTGGATTTCAAACTGCAGAGCAGAAACTTTGCCAAGATCAGCCTTTGCCTGCAGAGTTTGGATGGGGGCCAGCCCTGGAGTCCTGCTGCCTCCTGGCTCAGGAGGCCTCCGGGGACAGATTGGGAGGATTTCAGGAGTGGCTGGTGATAACAGAGGGTCTGAGACAGCTCAAATCAGTCACCTTGAAAATCAGGGACTTTCATGTCATTTCCAGTTGGACCATTAAGTATCAAAGCCCATAAAACCATTCACGCTCTTCTGCTGTGGATTCCTCATCCAGCCTCCCCCTCTCCGTCAGGATAAACTGCTCCATCCCACAAGGATTGCCTCAGGTACCCTGGATTCCAGCCACATTTATTATTTTTATCTCTCACACTATTTTGCTTGGCGTTTGAACATCCAGGATCACTCCTGTATCTGTAATTTTAACAGTGAGGACATGAAATAGGGGATTTTTCTTTCACTTGTGGGTTTCCATTTGCTGCTGGGAATTAAACCAGGCCTTGCTGGAGCACAACAATGGCAATTCTTTGACTTCTCTGTTGAAATGTAGTGATCCCTTCACCTGTAGGGGAACACTTCTGCAGCATCATCACAAAAATCCCCCAGTATCCCTTCCCTATCCCAGTTAATTATTTGGTGCTGCTGTTTCTATGCACCCCAGAAGGGTTGTTTTGCTGCAGATGTTATTTTAGGAGAAAAGTAGATGCTATTAAATTTAACAAACAATATTTTAAGGGATCAACTAACCCAATTCTGGCTTTCCACAGAAATCCTAGGTGGTGTCAGCATGAGTGGAGCTGCCAGGACTTAAGCAGAGAAGCACAAAATTTCCTTTGTTATTGAAAATCTTCCTTTCGGGGTAGCAAAAGTGTTTGCCATCAGTGGTGGATTGGTTTAAGGTCCTGTCTTTTCTCGACTGTCCTACCAAAATGAGCTTTACTGAAAAACAGATGAAAAAGGAGAAATTTTAGGAATGGAAAGTGCTGTGGTTTTTAATGGGGAAAACACTTTGGAGGTGCCTTGAATTTTTGATGGGAAATAAAGGTTCAGTTTTTCGAGGGGTGCAGTTGGAATGTCACATAGCCATGGATTGGTGCAGGGCAAGCCTGAGCTTCCATCAGGACAGGAATTCATCTCCTGGGCACTTCCAGCACTGTTCCAGGTGCAGGGTGGGATGAGGAGCAGCCAGGGAGTCCCCAGCTGTGGGAATAACCATTTGCCCCACCTCCCCCCAGGAGCTCCTCTTCATCCTGGCTCTCCAGACACATTCCCAAAGAAGATGTAGGGCATATGGGATGTTTCTTCCAAGGCTGGCAGGGAATCCCAATACCTGGATGAAGCTGGGGAAGAGAGGTAGAGAGAGCAGAAATCAGAGACCCTGATGTTAGCTTGTGATGAGAGAGATAAAGACATAAGCTTGGAGCAATCCCACTGCCCACGGGGGGAAAGAATGGATTTTCACCAGCTCTTGCTCCATCCCATAAGAGAAACAGGTTTGTTTGCAAAGGAAAAAGAGAGGTGAGGAAGGAGCTGCCACTGTGTGGAAGCTGGGCTGAGCAGAGGAGGGATCACAGCAGTGCCCTATGACGCTGTCTGCCATGTGGTCATTAGAGGTGGCTTCTGTCCCCTGGTGTCAGCAGGGCTGCTGCAGCAGTGGAGCCGAAAGGCCCCAGGGTTTCCTGGCAGCCCTTGGAAGCAGCAGCTCCGAGCTGTGCCCCAAGGCAGCTCTGGCAGGGCCAGGGCCAGCACATAATGGAGCAGGGGCCCTGCGGGAGCTGCTCTAGTGCTGATCTGCACATCCTGCCTGCAGTGAGGGGAGCTGGGGGTGCACTCAGGTGATCCTGGATCCCTCTGCTGCTCCCTGGCCTGGCTGGAGCAGTTGCTGCCCTGGCTCTGCCTCCTGGGTGTCCTTAACATCCCTGGTCCCCACCAGAAGCTGCTGCTGCTCTGGTGACCTGCTGGCACCACCGTGGTACTGAGCTCACTCTTGCTGGGAGACTGGGAACCACGAAATCACAGACTGGTCTGGGTTGGAAGGGATTTTCCACTATCCCAGGGTGCTCCAAGCCCCATCCAACCTGGCCTTGGACACTTCCAGGGATGGGGCAGCCACAGCTTCTCCCCAAAATCCCATCTAATGCTGCCTTCTATCAGTGTGCAGTCATTCCCTCTTGTCCTGTCCCTCCATCCTTTGTCCCAAGTCCCTCTCCAGCTCTCCTGGAGCCCCTTTAGGCCCTGGAAGGGGCTCTGAGCTCTCCCTGGAGCCTTCTCTTCCCCAGGCTGAACACACCTAGCTCTCCCAGCTTTGCTGTAGAGCAGAGGAGATCCAGCCCTCAAAGCATCTTTGTGTCTTGTTTGAGCAGATCCAAGTCCTTCTTTTTCATGATGTCCTTTCATACTCAATCACTGCTGATAATTTTAAAATACCAAAAAAATTACCTATACTTGTTAAACCACACCAGAGACAAAGCGTAAAGCAGTGAGGGGTGGGGATGTCTGGGGTTGCATCTCCCCTGCTGGAACCAGGATGGTTTTTCCTGGGCTGCTGGTGGCTCTGGGTTTCCAGGAGGTTGTGATTGAAGGATTTGCTCCAGGTTGTCATGTGGTGCCCAGCAATGCTGGATAGGGGATGGGGGTTGGTCCATCCTGCTGGGAGCATTCTCCCACCCTCTCATCCACTTCACGTTTGTACAAGCAAAGGAGGGGATGCTTTAAAAGCAAAGGAGTTGGATCAGTGTAGGGAAGACATATGGGAAATGCACAATTCCCACTGCAGCCTTGATCCCAGACTGGAATGGGAGGCTGGCAGTAGAACAGGGGCTGTGTCACTCAGTTATCCTTAAAAACCAGCTCAGGAAGCCCCTGCTCAGTACTGATCAGTACCAGAGTGAGCTGCAAAACTTGAAATGCAGCAGAAAGGAAAGAAATCTACAGGTGGGGGAAAATTCTTTTCTCTAAAAAAGAAAAACCAACCAAAAAAAAGGAGAAAAAAAAAAGCAGCTGTTCTTTTTTCACTCTATCTCTAGCCCAAGGTCTTGCCGAGGGGATGGAAAACCATTTCAAAAGGTGGAAGAAAAAGTGTTCCTTTCATCAATGATGGTAACAGAGCAGGCTGCAAACTCAGAGCATGTGTTTTGTTTGATATTAAAGCACTTCTGGGGCAAAAGAGACTTTCCTGAGAGAATATGGAGCACTTTAATGAAGGAATGTTTGCTCCAGCAGGGAGGAGCTTCTCTCAGGGCTGCAGGAAGTGGGCACTGGGACCTCCAGGGACGGGGCAGCCACAGCTTCTCTGGGCAGCCTGGGCCAAGGCCTCACCTCCCTCCCAGGGAGGAATTTCTTCCCAATAACCAATCTAAACTGAGCTCCTTTCAGCTATTTTTAATTTAGTGTGTGGACTTAGAAAGCATGACCAAAATGGCACAAAAAATCCCGAAGCAAAGTTGCAGCATTCAATAATTACCTTTATTTCCTTTTTCCTTTATCTTTTTGCCCAGCTTCTCTCCTTGATTTTCTGATTTGACTGGAGATATCTGGAGATATCTTGGGAGCAGAACTGTGATTTTTTTTTCCTCCTCTTTTTTCCCCTGAGGTGCTGCTTGTCTCTTTGCCCAGTGATGTTAATGGATTGCCCTCCACCCTTTGGATGCAGCGTGGAAGCTGTAGGAACTCTTGGCAGGGATAATTTATTTCAAGGATAGCCCTGAACCCCAGAATGAGAAAATCTGAGCTCCAAAATGATGGTCTGAGTAAAACTGCAGCTGTAATGCCAAGCTTGCTCTTCTCCCCACCCCCTCCACCCTGATAGATGTGCTGGGTGAATGGAATATTATCCCTTCAACGATCCAGGAATTTCATGTGGCACCACTTTGAAATCTTTGGGAGGAAGGAATCAGGACACTCATGAGACTTGGCTCATCCTGTCCAAAATTACTGCTACCAGGGTAGCTCCTCTGGTATTTCTGGAAATTTTGCCATGGGTCCCTGGAAGAGGAGCCCACTGTCAAACAAGGCACGAGGCCTCTGCCATGGAGACTCTCTGCTCTCAACTAAGGCAGAGAAATCCAGAATTAAAAGGAGCCAGTAATATTAATGTCAAGTGTCACCTGATGCTGTGGTCCCCACTGAATTCTAATGCTCTTGGAAAGCAGATAATTAAGACAGATACTTATGGCAGCTAAAACAGGGAATGGCCCAGCTGGAGCAGGGATGAAACTGGAGAGAAAATGTCCTGGTGGTGCTGTCCCAAAGCCCATTAATCACAAACTGTGGCTTTGGGGAGAAACAAAGATACCAAAGGCATTTTGGCAATAATAGAACAATTCTCTATGAAAGAGAAGCCTCTCTTTTCAGAGAGAGAGTTTCACTATTCTTGGGTAAGAGAAAATCTCAAAATTGCAGCAGAGAAAATCTCAAAAAATGATAGAATGGCACTTTTCATGACTCTCAGGTAGGTTCCCAAGGACTCACAGAACCATTCACGTTGGAAAAGCCCTCTAAGGCCATCAAGTCCAGCTGCTGCCCCAGCTGAACCATGTCCCCAAGCACCACATCCACAGGGCTGTGAAATCCCCCATGGGCTGGGGACTCCAACCCTATGCCAGTGCCTGCCCACCCTTTCCAGGAAGAAATTTCCCCCAATATCTAATCCAAACCTCCCTTGGCATGGCTTGAGGCCATTTCCTCCTGTCCTAGATCTCAGCCCTTCACCAGCACCTCACCTCCAGCGCTGCTCCCAGCTCTGTCCTGCTGCCAAGTTTTCCTTACTTCTGCCTCAGTTTCTCCACAAGCAAACTGATCTCCACAAGCCACTGATCCCAGTTTGACCAGATGGAAGCCTCAGAGGTGGCAGCCATGGTACTTTTTTGGCAGCTCTAACCTTGCCAAGTGGCTCGTCCTGTGCTAATCTGCATGGAATGGAATGGAAAGGTCACTCCAGTGGTGTTATTCTTAAGCACGAGGATTATTATTGCAGTGGAAATGGAAAGTAACCCGAAAAGAGGCGTTGAAAACACAACACAATTACCTGGGTTTCAGTGGAAACAAGGGATTGCTCAAGTCTTGACATCAGCCTTCCTTCCTCTTCCAAGGATGGATTTGATCCCAGGGTATTATTAACAGCCTCATCAAGGGATGACTCAGAGGAGGCTCTGCTGAGCAGAGGGATGCTTGGGATGCTGCTGGGTCACGTTGATTTCTGGTGGGCCAAGCTTTTAGATTGGGATTTTAAATTTGGGATTTTTCCCCTTTTCCTTTTCAAGAAGGATGTTGGGAATGGTTCCATGGCCAGGCCTATTGGGTGTCAGCACAAACACTGCAGTAAGAGCCTTGTCCATGGAAACAAAGTCATTTTTCCTTCTCTTCAACTGGCTGTAGAATCATGGAATGGGATGGAAGGGACCTTAAAGCTCATCCATTTTCACGCCCTGCCATGGGCAAGGACACCTTCCACTATCCCAGGTTGCTCCAAATCCTGTCCAACCTGGCCTTGGACATTCCAGGGATCCAGGGGCAGCCACAGCGTCCCTGGCATTTGCTGTGCCAGGGCCTCTGCACACTCACAGGGAACAATTTCTTCCCAGTATCCAATGGAAAGCAAAAAACATCTCACTGGAGACAGGTTTCATGTGATCTGGGAGGTGTTTGCTGTAGATCCACGGGTTGCTGATCTCCCCTGTGGGCCCAAACCCAAGGAGGCAGGTGCCACATCCACCCTGAGGTGCTTCTGCCTTTTGGGGAGATGTTCTGAATTGGGGGTTCTGTTGAGCTTTCTGGAAGTATTTCAATTTTAAATTGAACTAACACCTTGCATTTAGACTTTCTTGGGATAAACAAGATATTTTTTGGAAGGAGCCAGCTCTTGCCCATTCATGTTCTGGGAGCAAGAACGATGGAATCTGTTGGAAGGGACCCACAGGATCATCCAGTCCAACTCCTGGACCTGCACAGACACTCCAACAATTCTCCCCATGCCTGGGAGCATTGTCCAAATGCTCCTGGAGCTCTGGCAGCCTCAGGGCCGTGCCCATCCCCTGCGGAGCCTGTTCAGTGCCCAACACCCTCTGGAGGAAGAACCTTTCCCTGATCTCCAGCCTAAACCCTCCAGACACAGCTCCAGCCATTCCTTGGCTCCTGTCCCTGGTCACAGAGTGCAGACATCAGATCTGCCACTTGGGAGGAAACTGTGGATTGGGATGAGCTCTGTCCTCAGTCTCCCCTTTCTCCAAACTAAAGAGACCAAGTGCTTTCAGCCTCTCCTTGCCTGGCCCTTCCATACCATCCCGCATCTTTGTGCCCCTCCTTTGACACTCTCCAATGGCTTTAGGTCCTTCTCATGTTGTGCCACCCAAAACTGCCCCCACTGGGCAGGAGTGACCCTGATGGTGCCAGATCCAGGCTCTGGGTCCTAGATCCCTGCATTCCCTAAGCCATAACTTTGCCAAAGGGAGTCATCCTACTCTTTCCTATGCCAGGTTGTTTATATGGAAGTGCTGCTGCCCAGACCTTCCCACCCCACTCTGTACATGGCAGAGGCACAATGGGCTGGAGGCACGGAGACACCTGGGGCTGGAATGTGATTTGTGGGAGTTCTGGAGACGTGTTTTTGCATCTCAAGTAAATTTTGATGCCAGTTATACCATTCTGATGTGGAATACTTCCTCTCCTCTCGTGCCTCCGTGCCCGGGGAGCCTTGCACTTCCATAGATGAGTGTAAGCCCTACTCTGACTGGGAACGAGTCTGGAGCTGTTCCTAGATTTCCTGCTGGAGGAAACCCTGCTGCCTACTGATGAGATTAATGGTGCTAAGCCCTGAATTTGAGGAACAGCTGTTGCCATGATCAGGCCTCCAAATGAGGTGCCAAAGAGCAAGGAAGCAGGGAAGCCCCCAGATCCGGGGAGGCCTGGAAACAGGGAACTGTTCCTGTTGTGCTGCCCCAGGGTGTAAACCCAGAAAAACTCTGCACGAGAACAGCACAGGCCAGGAGTGGGGATTTTCATGGTGAATGACCAGGACCCATCAGTGTCACAGCAGCTGTAGTTCCAAATTCCTCCCTGGCACAGCATTTCCCGGGAAGCTGTGCACAACCAAAGGTGTTCAGCAGAAAAACCCAGCTGTTGTTTCTGCTCCTGGATGGGAATGCTGTGAGCTGTCATCTTGGCTTTCTCTCTTTTATTATTTAAAAGACAGAGAACAAATAAGAGAAAATGAACTGCAAATAATGACTAACAGCACTTCCAGCCCAAATATTTGCTCGCATAATCACGCGGAAACTTTAAAGTCTTGCGGAGGATTCCGGTGCCGTTCCTTATCCAGCTTTGGCCTAAACCCAGTCGGGATGCTCCTCTCCCAGTGCCAATGCTGGGCACTGGGAGCTGTATTCAGGACTTTCCATCCCCTCCTGGTCTTCAGAGAATTGGGGTGACAAAAAAGTAGTGGAAACCCTAGGTGTTGTAGTGGATCTCGTGTCTGGGATCTTCCCACAGCCCCAGGAAGTTGTGTCCCTCTTGGACATATTTCCAGCATCTCTGCTGTCAAACAGGGCTGCTTGGGTGTCTTTGTGGTCTTCAAGTTTGAGATTAAACCAACATTACCCAACCCATTCTTTCTTTTTTTTTTTTTTCTTTTTTCCTTCCCAGTTTGAACGCTGGAAGCTGAACCTGATTTTCTCCCAGCCATGCAGGATTGAGCAGAGACGCTCTGGTCACTTGGCTTTGCCAGCAAAATAGCACAAAATCTCTGACATCCTTGCAATATCAAATGTTTTAGAATCCCCTGGAAGCATAGGAGCTGCAGCCCACGGCAAGGGGAGGTCTCCGATGGAGATGTTGCAGCCGGATCCGTAACCTGGTCTGAGATTTCCAACTGTTTGACCTTGGATTTCAGGAGACCAGAGGAGCCACCCAAGGTGTGGACTTTGACCTGGTGTTTTAAGCACTGTAGAATTACAGAATATCCCAAGCCAGACCCACAAGCATCATCAAATCCAACTCCTGACCCTGCACAGACATCCCACCCATCCCACCCTGTGGCTGAAAGCATTGTCCAAATATTCCTGTTCCAGTGCCCAACATCCTCCCAGGGCTCATTCAGAACTTCCAAGAGGACCAAGCCTGAAGCAGAAGTATTTGTGTCCCTTTCCACTGAATATAATTAATGATTTCACTCCTTGTAATTAAGGAAAGGCAATTAAGAGTGATACAAGAAGCAAGGCAGCATTTGGCATTTCCAGAAAAATATAAACCTGCGATTTAGGCTTTAATTCCAGCAGTGGCCAGACCTTTCGTGGCCATTAAAATATCAGGAGATCCTGTCGAATGCTGGGTGCTGGTGATTTATGATCAAATCTAACACGCAGGTAGCAGGTGGCATTTCCACACTTCCTGCGGGGAATATATCCCAAAACGTCAAATTAGATTATCTGTCTCCTTCCATTGGAGAAAAATGTGTGAGAAAAGCACTGGCGGAAGAGGAGGAAGGAGGGGGAGAATGTTTGCTCTATTTTGAAATTATTATTTCAGCTTACAAGTGTTGAGGTAGCTGCAAAAATTCAGAGGTGTAAAAACCCAGAGTAACAGGGAAATGTCACTTTCTCCTTGTTGGCACCATTTTCTCTCTGTCTCCCAACTTTTGCCCATTGGAGAACACCCTTTGTAGACAAAATCCTTGAAACCAATAAAACATTAAGAAGAATTTTTAGGCTTTTTTCCCCAATATGTAGTTTCGGAATGAGAAAAATCCTGATATATTATTTCAAATTAATACTTACAAAGAAAGAAATATGTCATGATTGTGATTTTTTTTTTTCCACTGATACTTTTCCTCAAAAGACATTAAAGTCATTACCTGTCCTGACTTTACAGGTTTGGAAACCTCGCCTTCAGCTTTATTGCCCAACCCACTTGGAAATTGATGGGATGCAGAGTAAACCCAGCTATTCCCAGTCCCCAAAAGGATGAACTCTGCTAGCTGGGATCCTGATGATGACGATGATTGATTGATTGATTGTTATTTATTATTATTGCACTGATGCTGGTAGTACCTTAGGTTGGGGAAAACTTTTTTCTTTTATTTCCCCACCAGTCCTAATAAATTATTTTCATTGCTCTAGGGTCATCCCAACAAAGCTGTGCTGTTGTCCTGGCCTTTCTCCAGCATTCCCAGGAGGCTTGTTGGTGTTTATATCTTCCTACCACCTCTGTTCCTTGGAGCAGAGGATGGTTTATCTCCTGTTTTAGAGAGCTTTGCCATATTCCAGCCCTTCCCTAAATCTCTGGTGCCCGTTAATGAGATTTGTTCTGTATTGGAGCTGAGCTGACAGATGGGCAAGGACAATGTCCTGGAGTTTGGGATAGCTGGAGTGGGGAGAATAATTCTTGTGGGACCATTTCTGCTTGGTGAGCATTTTCAGAGCATCTCTAGAAGTGCCAGCCTCTTCTGCCTCTTGTTTTCCCCCTGTAAATCCTGCCTGAAGAGGGATTTCAGCTCAAACTTTCAGCTTCCTTTGACCTGAGCAGCTCGGGGCAAACTTGGGATCAAACCCGGGAAGTGAAACGGGTTTATTACCAAAATAAATCTAATTGAGAGATTTTGGTGACAATAACCAAGTACTCTGCAAAGTGATTGTGCTTGAAAGCAGAGTGGCCCCAGCTGAAGGTTTCGATGATAATCCTGAGAAATATGGCAGGGTTTGACCACCAGGTCCCTCTCAGCTTGTTCCAGAGGTGGAACAGATCCACCCAGCCTGGAAAATGCCATCAGCAAAGCAGGGCTTTGTATGTCCCTTAAGGAAGGAGGCAGGTTTCCAAAGACTTCCCAGACTAGTCCAAGTGAAGCTTCCCATCTTCAGACACTCTGTTGCATCCTGTGACATCCAAGTCAATGGATTGGTTTCCAAGTCAACTTTTCCTTTGGTCACCCTGGCCCCAGAGGAGAAGTTTTCTTTAACTGCCCATCCAGTTTAGTTTTGGTTTTGACAACTGCCACTTGTCTGATGTAATCCAGCTCCCTGCTCTGCTGTGCTTTGAGGATCATGGTGGGATGTGAGTGGTGTGTCAGCACATTCTATTTCCTAGGGACATCCCAGGAATGGGCTCATCCTGGCAAAAAGGGCTCGCCATGAGCAAGTAACCAAACCATCAGGAGCTTCATGAACAGTGAGGTTACACTTCAGGGGCCTGGGCATGAGTCAGGTGATCCCTCCCTTCCTCCCCTTCCATCTTTCCATCTTCTCCTTTCCTCCCACTCCACGCCTCTTCTCTCATCTCCTCCGCTCCGCAGCTAATTCACGCTTTTGCAGGAACCTTTCATCACTGCCACTTTTCCCGCTCGCCCCTGATCCCTGTGAAGGAACGAGGATGTCACTTGTTGGGGGCCGGGGAGGGGACCCTGGTGGCAGATGGCAGCAGGGCTGGGCTGGGGCTCATCCATCACCAGCATGACAGAGTGGGGCAGCCGCTGCCGCTTCCCAGAGGATCAGCATTCCAAGGGTGAGCCCAACCAGGTAATTGCTGGAGAACAGGAAGCATTTTTCACCACTGACATGGAGGAGGGGGACAGGGCTGGGCTGTGCTAATGCCACAGTGAAGGATGAATTCATCATGGGTTCTCCTTTTTTCCTTTTTTTGAATCCATCCTGCTTTGATCGACACTGAATTATTCCCAAATGCCAAGCATCTGGTGAGTCTACAGCAGAAACCTTTCCAGCCGCTGAGGCGCCGGGAAGCAGAAGATCCTGCTGCTCTTGTCATTGTCATCTTCATCACTGAAGTCAAAGGGTCACAAAATTTCCACCCCCATCTTCCAGGGGTTGTGGTTTGGGTTGTGGTGCTACAGCGACATTCCCTTGTCCGAGATCCAAAAGGTGCAAACAGGGATGTGGGAAGTGAGGAGCCCATTTCCCACTTTCCAATCCCTACTTCCAGCAGGAACAGACACCTGTGCCAGAGCTTCACTCTGGCCAGATGCCAGTCAAGAAACCTCCAGAGGCTTTGTGGTTGGGGACCTCATGCAGGTGGCAGTCCCACGGGATGGAATTGCAATGACATTGCTCCCAGTCTGCTCCGAGGTTTTTTTTGGTGCTCACGCTGCTCTGGCTTACTCAAGTTTGTTGTGGTTGTGCCTGGATGCCACCCAGGGCTGTCACTTAGACAAAAATAACACCAAAAATGTTTACCAGGAACTGGCTCGTGGGCTCAGAGCAAACTTAGAGGGGACCCCAATGTGAGGAGAGAAGAAAATAAATTGATCAAGGAGGGTAAAAAAAAAAATCATCTGTTCCCCTCTATTTTTAGTTTTAGACATTTGCAGAATCCAGCCAGTTCTGAATCTGATTTCTAAATTTATTCCGTCCCTTTTTAGAGAACTTTCTGCATCTTCTCCCCCTAATTTAAGTCTCTTTTCAAGTATTTTTAAAAGTGGCAGTCGAGGCCAACTTTGCCTATTGAAGTTATCTCACATTTGTCTTTAGGAAAGAGCTAATAAATCAAGGCATTATCATGGGAATTGGCAGGACTATCCAAATCTTTATGCAGCAAAATTCAGTCCTAGGTTTCAGCTTTGATTTGCAAACAAATCCTAAATGCTGCCATCCTCCCCAGAATGCATCCTGTGTTGGGAAGCAGTCCTTGGATGGTGTCGAGCAGGAATTTAAATACTTTAATTCCTCATATCCCCCTAGTCTGCCACAAGTCATTCCTACAGCATAGAACCATTGAAAGGTTTGGGTTGGAAGGGACCTTAAAGATCATCTTTTTCCAACCCTGTTCCATAGTCATTCCTCTAATTTCAGCCATTCAAAATTGAGGCTTTAGGACTAAATTCACTAAACTCAGTGGCTCCCTTGTATTCCAGAGGGAGAGTGGCACCAGCAGCACTGGTTTCTGCTCTCACTTCGGTCAGGGTGCTCCATTTCCTCATGACCACGTTTAGGGACATGCATCCCCTCAGTATTCATTCTCCCTCCTCATGTTTTCCAAGCAATCTCCTCTGTTTTCCTTTGCTCCCTGCCCCTGCAGTTCTCAGTTTACTCTGCCTGAATCCATTCTGGCCAAGGCAGGAGGAGCTATTCCCTTCTGTCAACACTGACAGAGCAGACCTGATTCCACTCGCTCCATTCCCACTCCTGCTTCTCCCAAGATGGAAGCTATTCATTCACAGGGTAGAGAGACAACTGTATTCCTTCCTCTTCCTACTTATGGAATATTTTGACATTTCCCCATGTCTGTTTTGATTCAGTCCCATCTTTAAATAAATATCTGCCATTCTCATGGGAAGAATTCCAGGAGCTCCTACCCGGGATGCATCTTTCCAGCTGAGTTGTCTCTGTCGGGATATTGAGGAAACAGGGGGAGGTTTGGGGGGATTTTTGGGGGGGTTTAGGCAGAGCCACGCGAGGGCAGCATTCCAGAGGTTTGCACTCCCCATCCTCTGTGTTTGGTTATCATCTAGCCAAAGACTTTCAGTGTTCAGGTCAAAAAGGAACAGAACAATTTGCCAAAGTGGGGACAGGCTGGAATTCCTGGGTTTAGTGGGAGGATTTTTCCAGCCATGAAAAAAGCTATTCCCAGACTTGGGGAAAGGGAGTTTTTCTGGCTGTCCTTCTCAGCATTGTAGTTTTGGAATTTGGGAATTTCTGGATATTGATCATGAGGTGTTTGGCTTCTACTGAGCAGGAGAGGGCTCTGCTTTTCCTTCAGCCCAGGCTTTGGCATCTCCTGGATCACTGGAGGGACTTCCAGGCCCATTTAAAATACAGAGAGCAGGAAAGTGTCACTCATTGTCTCATCCAGGATGTCCTGTGAAAGCCAACCCAGCCGCCAGGTGGAAACCCGCTGGTGCTTTCTTGCCTTCCCACACTTCCAGGCCAGGTATCCTGCGGAGACCCAGAGCATCAACAGTGACAAGTTGTGACAGGCTGTGATTTGTTGTAAAACAAGCCAAATACCCTTAAATGCCTCAAAAGGCTGGAACACAGACATCCTATGGGATGTCTGTGGCAGGTGGGGCTGTTTGCTACTGGTGGTTACTGCTACAGGGCAAAGTCCAAGGAGGAAGTTAGGAATAGCCAAAATTACATCCAGCTCCAGGTGGCACCTGCAAAGCCCAGTGAGATGTTTCCTCCCTCTCATTCATGCAGGTCCCTGCCTTGGGCCACATGGGAAGTGCTGGTGCTGCCTGGAGCCATAACAATTCCCACCTCCCCAGGAGCTCCTCACACCTTCTCATCACCTCATCAGCCAAGCCACGGGTGTCCTCCCCTCCCCGCAGGTCTGGGGGTGGACTCTCACTTTCCTCAAGAAGGCTGGATCTGTGCAGATGGGCTTTCATTCGGCTTTAAACCTGAGTTAGATTGGTCTCAGCTGAGCCACAGGTCTGTATCCCATCTGGGGAGCTTCCCAGTGTTTCAAATCCATAGCAAAATGAAATTATCAGTGGCTTTGCAGCAGGTTGTGGTCAGCAGCCCTGATGGTGTCGTGTATTTTGGATTGTCTATTAAATACCTGAATTTTAGCTAAAATTTCTGCTTTAATTATGGTGAGGTTATCACCCTGCTGTAAAGGTCTTTGAGCTTTCCCTGAAGCATCTGGCTGGGACTGGATGGAGTTTTCCAGGCTCTTTCTAGCACCCATGGGGAGCACAGAGCAGAAAACAAAATGTTTTATGCATATTGACAAACAACTCTTTTAGAAATTCATCTTGGTACTTCCTAGGTGTCAGCACTCCTTATATTTAAAGGAAAAAGACATCCTTTCCCTCATTTGAATGTTGTTTTAGCCCTATTTTCTTGCAAATTTTTATTTAAAGAAGGGTTGGATGGGTTTGAGGGAGAACATCTGGTTTGAGGTATCCAGACTGCTGAGGGATGTCCCTGGACCAGTTTGTAAGTGCACACACCCAAAAACAAACCTTAGGGTGGGTTAGTCCATGGCATTCCCAAGCCATTCCCAGCCCACACAGCTCATGGCTGCTTGCCCAAGCCATGCAGGAGGACAGCTCATGCCTTTTCCTCCCCTTCCCTTGCTGGAAGGCACAGATCTCCTGTGAAGAGGAAGGTCTGGAAGAGAGGATGGGCACCTCTGGAGTGTGCAGGGTTTGACATGCACCAACCCCCTCAACCCAACCAGCAGAATCTTGGTACAGGCTCCAAAGGGGGCCAAGAACTCCTTCAGGAAGCCCCCAAAGGAGGAGAAAGACCCAGAGAATATTGTTGCTTTAGAGCTTGGATCCCCAGATCCTGTGATTAACACAGGAACAGTGGCGGCTTTTCCAAGATTCATTTCTCAAGGAGCGAAGAACCTTGTGGGTTCAAGGAGTCTCATGCACACGCTTCCCCCTGTGTCCACTCTGGCTACCAGCCAACCACTTTGTCCCACAATTTTGGCCATCCAGTTAAGCCCTTGTGGGCTCTGCTGGGCAGCATGGCTGGGATCTCCCCTTGAGATGGGACATTCCTGGTTGATCCTTGAGGCTGAGAGACCTCTCTGTTAATGACAGATCTTTGGATGAGTCTAATTGCAGTTCTCTCCACTTTGCAGCTGACTGCACACCAGTGACTCTCCCCTGGAGCTGGGATACCTCCCAAGGTTTGAGATTCCCTGCCTGGACTGAGAAATCCTTCCTTACCGCAGGCAAAGAGATGCTGTACTCCCAGATCCGTGGTAAGCTGCTTGTAGCAGGTGACTCAACACCACAGAAATCCACATCATTAATTCCTGTAGACCTAAACTGTTGTCCAAGTCTGGAACTAAGGTTGGGCTTAGCCGTGTTTTAGCTTCATCAGGAGTTTAGAAAGTGAGAGGTTGTACTCTGAACCCCATGGCTCAGTGGGAGAGTCTCTTTACCCTTTGCATTTTCAGACTCCGTGTAAATCATTTTTACATCAATTTTCCCTTGTATCCATATAATGGAGCAATTTTGTCATTGCACTTTGTTGTATTTTTATAAATCCTTCTTACGAGTATTTTTGCTAATGATGGTGATTCTTTGAGCAGCTGTAAATCCCTCATTCATTACAGAGGGAGGGCTGTCCTTCCCGCTCCCACCCAAATAACCCAACCCAAGCCAGCAGGAAGGAACAACTTTAGCTGGAAACACCCCCAGCTTTGCTGTGCTCAGCAGTGCTGTGATCACCAATTCCAGGGGAGCTCATGCAACAAATAACAGGATCCTTCTTTTTTTTCCTTTTTAACTGGAAACTTAGGAGCAACAGGTCGGTGTTTCTCCTCACATATGCCTCCCATCGTTGCCTTTTGTTGTTTTGGCTGCAGCTTTCCTCACAGGGCCCCGCAAGCTCACCGAGCAGCAGATGGCCTCCTCCTTGCTTCATTTCCAGCCCTCAGTTTTTCCCACACTAAACCAGACTTTTTCAGGCACTACTAATCCCCTGTGCCTGTCACTGCTGGAGAAAAGCATTAATAACTCCAGTTATCCTGGAAATATCTGTCACCCACATTTGTTTTGCGTTTCCCTTTGGGTAATCACGCTCCAGATCTAATTACTGCCGAAATTTCTTTTGCTCCGATGAGCAGCATTTTGGGTTCCCTCCCCGGCTGGGTGGAAGTTTGACTCTGCCGATGGGGGGAGATCCGTGCTGATTTACACCAGCTCAGGAAGCGCTGCTCCACATCTTCATTCCGTGTGTGGCTCGGGGTTGTGGAGATGGCAGTGATGGATGGCTGCAAAAACCACAGGAGCTGTGCTCGTCCAGAGCCGGGAAGCCCAGGAAAAGCAGGGACAGACTTTAGTTGGGATGGGTGAATTTAGGATGAATTGCTGGGAGAGCAAAGAGAAAGGAAAAGGGGTTTTCATTGTCTCCTCTGGCAAGAAGCCAGAGCCACCCCTGTGACAGCAGCGGCAGCTCCTGTGACATGGGTTCGGTGACACAGGGCGGGGGTGTCTCCCACTGTCACACACATCAGCCAGGGTGGCATTTGGGAGCCACCGTGACAAGGACAGAGCCAGAGCTGGCTGGGTTTTCCTCCTCCTCAGCTGACTCACATCAGGGCTGAGCTTTGGGAACGCACAGGAGCGCAGATGGCAAATCCCCGAGTCCCCGAGGGAAGGAGCGCCGGCTGCCCGGCGGCTCTCCCGCCTTCCCGCAGGTTTCCATTCAGGTTTTATGGATCAGCAATGACACACGCGTGAGGAGCCAGCTCCTCCCCCACCTGCCACAAACGGGCACGGGTGGCACCATCCCGTGGGAGCGTCCTGCTACCCACAGCTCGGGAACAGCCAGCACTGGGAGAACTGGTCCGACCGGGAGAAGGAAACCTCACACTAAACCTCGGAATAAAGGGGTGGAAAGGGATCTCCTAGGATGGAAGTCACAGGGGTGGGATAAGGGGAACATGGGGATCAAGCAAGGAAGGAGGGAGCAGGTCTGGGAAGGTGGCAGGGCCAGGGTTGCTCTGGTTTTACCCACAATTCACACACAGAGCTGGGACTAGGATGGGCTCAGCAGACCAAATAGGACTATTGGGAATGGCCATGGAAAAGCCCATGGCACCAGGATAAGCACAGGTTATGGTTCCTAACAGAGGGAGGTGGGGCAAGGAGCACACACATGAGCAAAAGCCCCCAGTTATCCCACGGGGAGCAGGACTGATGCCATCGTGTGACCCTCAAAGGGACTCAGGCACAGGACACCAACCCCAGCACTGGGGCTGGAAGTCTGCAACAAGAACTTCAAGCAATCTTAAATCAATGGATTTGGAATCTTTCCTGGCTTAGCTTTAGCAGCTGAGGCCATGGAAGAAAATTGATGTCCTGGACAAAGCTCAACCAATCACTTCCACCTACAGAGAGGCAGAAGAAATTGATATGTTAACCACAAGAAGAAAGAGGGAAGGATTGGGTTTTGCTTGGTTTGCTCCCCAGCAGTATCCAGGACATGAGTGGAGAGAAAGGGGCTGTTAAAAAATGCAAGGAATGAGGAAACAAAGGAGAGACAAGATGTCTTTTCTTTTTTCCTTAATTAATCTTGGGAGGTGATGACAGCAGAGGATGAGGAATGGGAAGTAAATGCTCTGCTAACAGCCTTTCATAGAGATCCCTCCTTTTGACAAATGAGCTCAAAGCCACAGGCCTGGAACCAGAGCTCTGCCAGCACATCAGGGAAAATCCAGTGGTCAGAGGCTTGGAGCAAAGGGTTGGGAGGGGAAAACCACTCAGATCCCAGACCCACTCAGCCTGCTTGGGACTTGCTCAAATATTTGCTGTGCTGGCACCTTTGCTGCATGTCTGAGGGCTGCCTCTGCTCCAGCTGCCCTCCCGTGCCATAGGAGGTGCCTTTAATTGGAATTTTAGCAGCCAGGATCTGACCAAAACCTCAGTGTTCCACCACTTGTGCTGGATCCAAAATCTATCTTGCACCTTCCATGTTTTCATTTTATTGCTCTGGAGAAAGTTCTTGATTTTTTTTTTTTTTTTTTTGTGCTTTTAGAGGCAGAAATTCCAGCCCACATCAGAGAGGGATCCCAGGCTACATCAGAGAGGTCTCATGAGGATAAATATAGGAAAGGCTGGGAATATATTAAAGGTGGACAGCAGCAATTGCAACATTTTGTGGGACAAAATAAGAAGGAAGAAATAGAAGAAGCAAACAGAAGAATAGGAATGAAATCAAACAGAATGGAAGAAAAAAGAAGAATAGAATAGAATAGAATAGAATAGAATAGAATAGAATAGAATAGAAAAATAATAGTCTAGAAAAATAGAATTAGAGTAGAATAAGAATAATTAAAAGGTTTTTTCAACACAATAATCCAGCATTTGGGAGGGATTGTCTTTTTATTTGGTCATCATTGTATTTCTGGCATTTTGATTCCAAGACCTGAACAGAATTTTGTGGGTTTTTTTGCTTGGATTCTGATTATTCCTCAGCAAATTAGGGCTGGAGCTGACAGTGATCACCTGAGAGCAGCTGGAGACACGGAGCTGTTATTCCCCTGGGACAATCCCAGCTATAAACTTTATTGCCCTATAAAGAGGAACCTGCAACATCAGAGGCTTTTCAGGGATCAATAAAATCAACGTTAACTAAATTGTCAGCAGTCACTCTCCCCTCCCCCAGCCTGCTCTGCTGTTCTGTTCCAATTAGGCTAAAGTGGGACTCTGGATTTTGGGTGGAAGCCAAACTGTCAATTCTATAATCAGTTATGAACAATGTAAGCAATGTCTGTCTAATCTGTAAACGACCAACTTGTCTGAGAGGCTCCTGTAATGATGCTAAAACAACCACTAGCTTGGGAATTATTCATGTCTGGAAGGACGTGGGGGGAAAAAATTCCCCTTTGGGAACTGTTGATCATAAAATCCCAGAATGATTTGGGTTAGAAGAGACCTTAAATATTGTCTTGCTCCACCCCCTGCCATGGCAGGGACACCTTCCACTATGCCAGGTTGCTCCAAGCCCATCCAAGCTGGTTCTGGCAGTTTAAGAGGCTTCAAAACCCTCTGCAACCTCTTCCCTTAGGGTAAATAGGAAGAAATAGGCCGTGGAATGCAAACATCCCGAGGAATGAGAGCTCTGCTGGCGAGGGGCAGAGGGAAATGGGGCAGGAAAACCAAGGAAATCCCACTGACCCCGAGGTGTCTCCATGGCAAGGCCCTGTGTCTGCAAACTGAGCAGCAAAACCAGCCTGGTGGAAACCACGGAGGCTGCCTGGCACGAGGGTAGGGCCAGAAGCACAATTTTGGGGGATTTTGGAGGAAATTCCGCAATGTGAGAGAGCTGAGGTCTGAGCCTCCACAGAGTCAGTGGGAATGGGAGGGTGAGTTTTTGGGAAGAAAACATGATTTTTCCCCCACTCACCACATGTGGAATTCTGGAAGGATTTCCCAAATCCTAAATCCATCATTTCCCCTGGAACACATCTCCAAGGCTCTGCCTGCTCTAATGCCTTTCTTCATCTTCAGCAGCACAGGTAAGAATAGCAATGATAAAAAATTAAAAGCTACAATAAACATTATTGATGCCATCCCTAACGAGGCAGAGGGAGAGAAGGAAGAGGAGAGGATGCTGAGGTGATAAATACGGTGTGTCAGCCATAAATTACAGCCGTCATTAGGCTCCTACAGTGGGGCCTGACAAATTGTTTTGGGGAAGTACAAGCTGAGCTGCACCTTCCAGTCTCAGCTATTCCGAGGCTGCACCTTAAAAAAAAAAAAAATCAATCCAATCGATTCTGTATCAATCTGAGATACAGCTGGAATTGTGCTGGTATTGCTCCTGACCTGCTGGACTCCTTGGGAAGGATGAGGGGCTGTTTGCAGTGGCACTGGGTTGGATTTGATGGAGTAAGGAAGGGAAAAGGCTGCAGGGTTTGCTGCAGGTCCCCAGCTGGGTTTGCAGGCTGCCATCACCCTGCTCACTTCTCCCAGTTCCAGGATTTGTGCTTTTTTTTGCCTAAAGGATGGGCTTTTCTGTGGTTTGATGGGGATGCTGCCCAGCTGGGCCCTTTCAGGAGAGTCTCAGCACCCAAATCTGAGGGGGTAGGAGCTGTCTCAGGTGGCTCTGTGGTGATGAAGGGGCAGCAGCTGGTCCTAGAATTCCCAATTCCGATGGCTGGATGTCCATCTGTGACCCCCTGGTGGTACAGGATGTGCAGCGTTTTTTGTAATTCCAGAGGATGCCAACCCCTTCTTCCCAGCCTGATCCTTGGCCCTGGCCTACAGCTGAACTCATGGTTAATAAGGAGGGCTTTGATGCCCTCAGGGTGATCCCACCTCTCCCTGTGCACAGAGATCACCGTGGATTTTCAGCTTCCAGCTCTCCATGCTCTCCTACCCCAGCTCTGAGTTTTATCCAGCCCTGCAGCTCCCAGGTGTTTTGTGTGGAGCAACAACCCCTGCACAGTTAAAGCACCCCAGGATTGCCCCCACCCAACACCTTATAGACCTCAAAGGTGTTGCAGGAAAACAGAGAAAAGGGGGAAAATCCATGTGCTGCTGTGGTCTTCACAAAAGCCATTCATCCCAGGGCTCTTCCCAACAGGCCCCGAATGAGATTCCCGCAGTGGATGATTTGTTTTGTCCTTCTCCTGCCGGCTCAGATTAATCTCTGCTCCTGAAGTAGTGGTGTCATTTCTGGGAGACGTACAGCGGCAGGAATCACGGAGCCCCATAAATTGGAGACAATTCCGGATCCATCCGTCTTCCTTCCCACTCTCCATCCCCACTCCTCTCCTCAGGGCAAGGGCAGGCCCTGCAGGCACTGGTGCAGCCGCTGCTTTGTGGACTAATAAATATTAAAAACCCCTCAGGATGGGAGAGGTTGGAACAACAGAGGGATTCTGGTGCTCCAGAGCAATTTGCTTTCTGCTGCTTTCCTTCCTTGTGCTCAGCTGAAAGAGCAGGATCGTGATCCTTGGTGAAATGCCACATTCCTAATCTTTTTTCCCCATGGCAGGCTTTTTGGGGGGATAAAAACCAAATAAAACAAAACAGTTTTGAGTATCTTATTGCAGCAGCTGGATTGAAGGGCTGGGGCTTCGGAGGAGGGAGCAAATGCAGGGTGATGGGATTTAACTGGGATGTGGGCGTGGATGTAGGGATGGAACAGGAGCAGAGGAGCAGGGATTCACTTGGTGCAAAACCATCCCACACAATGGTCTCAGACCTGTCCCCTCTGAGCCCATATAGTGGTAATATATGCCTGAAATGTCATATAATGAATGAGACATGATAAATGAAACAACATAAAATCACTAAGGTTGGAAAAGACCTCCAAAATCATCAAGCTCAACCTTCAAATCTGTGTATATGTATCTATATTTCTGTCTTTATATACACACACACAAAATGCACATATAGAAATAGACAGACAGGTAGATATATTGCCCCTGGAAACAGAATGAAAGCTTGGAGGAGCCAGGAACACCACAATTTATTATTTATGGAGCCCAGGATGTGACAAGCCATACACAGGCCTGGCAGCAACAGCAGCCTCTCCCTTCAGGACTTCAGGAGCTTGCTCAGGCACAGACAAACTGGAGGGAGAGCCCAGAGGGCTGCAGGGAGCCACTTAAGGCTGGCTGGAGGAAGGGGATGAGGCTTTGGCACTCCCAAAAATCCAGCTGTTCCCTAAGTGCCCTGTCTGCACTCATCAGTGTAAGGCAGCATCACCCGTGGTGTCACTCCATCATTCCCAGAGCTGCCAGATGCTGCTGTCATGGGACACCAGGAGGGTGACAGGACTTGGAGGAGGACATGTCCCCTGTGGAAAGCTGTCACCTGCAGGTCTCCTCACCCAGACCAGGCAGCCACCCCCAAAAGGATAGCAAAAGGGCACCATTTCTCTGGCATTAATTTTGAAAACTGCCTGGGCTCGGCTCAGCGCCTGCCTGTCTCTGTCTGTTTGCCTCTGCTGAGAAGATTCATTACTTTGATGGATTTGTGTAATTTTTTCAAGTGCTTCGGGTGACAAACAATAAAACACACTTCACGCTCTGCTCCGAGGGGCTGGGGGAGCAGGGGACACTGCAGAGGGGATTTCTCCCAGGAAAAGCTCATTCATCCCACAGTTTGGGCAGAGCAACTCTCCAGGTGCCAGCAGGGAAAGCCCTGCAGGGCCATGGGAATCTGGGGGCTTTCCCTGATGGGATAGAAAGGGCAAGACCATGGGTGTGAGCAGAGCTGCTGAGCCTCCAAAATTCATTCCAGGCCCCATTTCTTCAGCTGCAGCAGAGCAAACAGATGTGGTGTCAGGAAAAAGGGTTAGGATTGGGATCAGGGCATCACAGGGAAAGAGAAACATGGAAATAAAGGTATAAGTGGATGCTGGTGCCTTATGGACATTGCTGAGTGTTTCCAAGAGGGAAGGATTTCATCCTGAGCATGGCTTCTGAGCAGATCTCTGCCAGAACTTCCTGGGCTCAGAAGGAATAAATTATTCCAGATTGAGCCAGACAAGCTCAATCAGTCTTGGTGACAGAGGCCTAGGATTTACATCCACGAGGACTGCGGACAAGGGAGGGCAGCGCAGCTTTGGAAAGCTTTTATCTCTAGAGATACTGGACTCAGAGCACACAAACAGCCCAGTCCCATGGCACCTGTGCTAGGTGGCTGGAGTGGGGACAGGGACAGGGAGAGGGTTGGTAGCCAAGACTGTCTATGATGGTGAAACTAAGGCAAGGTCAAATGAAGTCAAGAGTTAAGTCCATGGGGCTTTGGCTGAGGTCACTTGAATGGTATTTTTTGGTCTTACATGTTTCATGGTGCCCTGGAGAAGTGGAGGGGAAGGGGCTGGGAAGTAGCTGGCAAGTGGCTTCCTGCAGCAGAGCCAAGAGCAAGCACATTCCTGGTGCTCCAGCCATGTCTCAATTCCAGCTGGGATCTTTGGCTGGGTTTCCAGGTGCTGGGGTTGGTGTGGTGAAAACAGGCTGGGATACTTGCCCAGCTTTGTCTTGCACCTTCCTAATTCCCCAGGCCTGGAATGAAACTTCCTGTGCAGTGCTGGGAAGTGCCAGATCTGGGATGGCTCATGGCAAAGCAATGTCCTCACAGAGCTGAGCCTGAACCCCCGAGGTTCACCCAAAATCCCCTCCGTACCCCAACACAGCCCAAGAGCTCTGCTGGCTGCCCACAAATCTGGGGCCATTTGGGTGGGCACTGGGGAGGTCTCATGGAATCATGGGGGCTGGAAAAGTTCTTTGGGGTCATTGATTCCAACCACTAACCCAGCACTGCCAGGCCCAACACTACACATGTGCCTAAGCAGCACATCTACAATTCCATGTGCATTCCAGGATAAGATGAACATGCAGAGGTCAACATCTCCCGAAATCAGCCCAAGGGAAGCAGAAGATGAATGCAGCAGGAGACTGAGGGAGAAGACACTCCTAAAAGCTCTGATGGGTAGGGAGCCACCACCACCTTCACAAGAGAGGAGAGTCTCCGTCTCCACCCGGGCTGTGGGGTGTGCTCGGAATTCCCAGAGATTATTCAGCCTTTCCCATGCCAGCTGCCTGGGCATTTGTATCCAGATCATGGCACACAGGGGAACATCCCAGGCAGCAAAGCTGCTCAGGTACAGAGCATCAGCCACAAGTTTGGGCAGTGCCTACAAGCAGACAAGGACAAAATCAGGAGAACTGTTTGCTTGGGCCTCACCCTCATGAAATAAAATGCAATAACTAAGGAGAGTGGGAAGGAAAGGCACTAACAGCTGAGATTTATCCAGCTTTGGGAGAAAAATCTCTGCTGATGACCTGTGGATGAAAGTGCAGATAACTGTTTTAGTTTTCACTGGGGAGAGCCTCAATTCTCACCTGAAAAACCCATTTCTGCTCTTCGGGGAATGAGCTGGGCCTTGATCTATAGCTCCAGCTCCCAAAGAGCAAATGAAACACTTTCTCTTTTCATCCACATCCCTAAAGGACTCACCACCATGAAAAATGGGAGGGACTCCCTTGGAGAGAGATTACCAGCACAGTTTGCCATCAAATCACAGATTCTGGTCAGTGCTGCTGGCACAGACGTGGTGCCCAAAGCTGCTCCTGCCTCCGAGAGCCTGCTCCATCAGGGTGGGGAGGGAAGGGAGAGGGAGGGAAGGGCAAGGGGAGGAACAGATCCAGGGGGATGCAGGGAAGCAGAAACGAAGGAGAAGGGGGAGGGGAAAGGGGAAAGGGGAGAGGGGGAGAGAAGATGAAGGGGAAGGACACTGGGAAAAGGAAGTAAAGGAGAAGGAGAAGGAGAAGGAGAAGGAGAAGGAGAAGGAGAAGGAGAAGGAGAAGGAGAAGGAGAAGGGGAAAGGGGAAAGGGGAAAGGGGAAAGGGGAAAGGGGAAAGGGGAAAGGGGAAAGGGGAAAGGGGAAAGGGGGAGAGAAGATGAAGGGGAAGGACACTGGGAAGAGGAAGTAAAGGAGAAGGAGAAGGAGAAGGAGAAGGAGAAGGAGAAGGAGAAGGAGAAGGAGAAGGAGAAGGAGAAGGAGAAGGAGAAGGAGAAAGGGGAAAGGGGAAAGGGGAAAGGGGAAAGGGGAAAGGGGAAAGGGGAAAGAGGAAAGGGGAAAGGGGAAAGGGGAAAGGGGAAAGGGGAAAGGGGGAGAGAAGATGAAGGGGAAGGACACTGGGAAGAGGAAGTAAAGGAGAAGGAGAAAGGAGAAAGGAGAAAGGAAAAAGGAGAAAGGAGAAAGGGGAAAGGGGAAAGGGGAAAGGGGAAAGGAGAAAGGAGAAAGGAGAAAGGAGAAAGGAGAAAGGAGAAAGGAGAAAGGAGAAAGGAGAAGGAGAAGGAGAAGGAGAAGGAGAAGGAGAAGGAGAAGGAGAAGGAGAAAGGGGAAAGGGGAAAGGGGAAAGGGGAAAGGGGAAAGGGGAAAGGGGAAAGGGGAAAGGGGAAAGGAGAAAGGAGAAAGGAGAAAGGAGAAAGGAGAAAGGAGAAAGGAGAAAGGAGAAGGAGAAGGAGGAGAAGGAAGGATGCCTTGCCACTTGCAAAAACCTCCCTTGTACTCCTGAAAGCCCCCAGCTCTTCCAGCAGTAACTGGGAAGTTGAGGAAAGGTGCTGGGAAACTTTCCACAAAGTGGCTTTGGGGTTTTGGTCTTTGGAGCTGCAGCTGAAGAGTTTCCCTTTCCTCTGGGGCATAGGGAGTCCTGCGCTAGGCTGGCCAAAACAAATCACTTCGTGGAGCTTTCCTCCTTGGATGGAAGAAACAGAGTTAACTGTTTGAGACAAATACCAAAATTAGCAGCACCCTCCAGTCCAGGCTCTTATATCCCACCCTATTTTGACCCCAGCATCCCCCAGCAGCACTGGTGCAGATTTCCAGGTTTTCCCTCTGCCCTGCACCGCAGTTTGCTGGGCTGGAACCCCTCAGTGGAAGACTGGTTTCGCATCCCCTTATTCCCAGAAGTCAAGAAAAGCAACGACTGCATCATGCCCAGTCCCCTTCTTTTGAAATGCATGAGTCTGAGGGCTCAGCTCCTAAAATTCCCAGTTTATTGGTGCAGTTACAGGGCATGGATTTGGCAAGAGCTGAGCCCAGGCACGTGGAGGTTGCTCAGGAACAGGACATTGTCTTGAGTTGGGGCCAACACGTTTCGCTCTGGAAGATTTCTGGGAAAGGCATAATGGATTTGCTAATTATTGATATTATTTAAGCGACAAGAGTGAAAATTGAAGCAAAAAGCTGCTTCCCAACCCCAACAATAGCAGATATTTGTCATGGCTGTCAGCCATTCAGACCTGTGCAATTTCATAGGTTTCATAAGCCCTCGTTAATTTTCTTGTTTGGGAGGATTTGCTGTTTTAATGAAACCTATTTACACCAGTGACTGCTGAAAAATCATTCATTAGCGGACAAGAACTATTGATTATTTTCCTCCAACTACTCAGCCATGTTCTAGCCAATTACTGTAACCAATAAATAAAGAAATATCAACCTTGCATTCCTGCCAGTCTCTCCAGCAGAACTTTATTCCCCTGCGTAAGTCGTGGTGTGTCAGCCTCAGGGAATGCTGTGCTGGAGAAACCTCTTTTAACATTTATGTCACATTGCCATCCTCTGCAAGGGGGGGAGAGGGAAAGCTTCCAGTCAGGCTTTCATGTATTTGCTAAAGAAAATATTTACTGGGCACACAGTGAGATTTAGTGACGAAATAACGAGAGGCTTGAAGAAACTCCTGGCTAATGGCCAGACCTTCAACTCGGAGTTTTTAATGCAAATATTTGGCCTGATTGGCAGAATTCCTAAACTCTGGAGAGGGGGATTCAGCTCACCTGATCACATAAGAAACCCAGGTTGTTCAGGGCCCCAAAACCAGCCCAGCACTTCAGGCAGCCATGCAAAACTCAGGTTTAAGCTCAACACCTCATTTTGTAAAAGCAAATCTTAAGCTTGGATTTGTCTATGAGTTTTGCCTTGTGGCTTTGCTGGTTCTTAGCTTAATGGGGAAATGTTTTATTTAAATATTATATTATATTACAAGAGGAGCCATGTCTTTCAAACCTTGGCCATTTGCACACATTTTAATGGGCTTGGGGGGAAAAGAGAAATCTGTCTGCAGGTTTTTTGACAGAGTTGTAATTAAAGAGGGTTTTTCATTGAGAACATCTGTTTCTCCTGACAGATATATTCTTGTTGGGAGAAAAAGAAGTGCCTAAAAAAATAGTTTGTCAGTCTGAGCTTTTTATAGGTTTTCATCCAAGAATATTTATCTTGAGGCTTTTTTTTTGACAAAAAAAAAAAAAAAAAAAAAAAAAAAAAAAAAAAAAAAAAAAAAAAAAGGAAGTTTGGGAAGTTTGTATTTCCTGGAAAGAGAAGAATTCCAGTCCAGGCCAAGATTCCACAAATGTTGCCAGAGTGGTGGCAAACCCACGGCCTTTGCTGAGCTGCCTCTGCCTTTCCACAGCTCCTGATGTGGGAGAAGGGAAGCTCTCACCCTTCCCAGGCACCGTGGAAACAAATCAAGTAATTCACAAAAATCATTAAAATCAAATCAGAGAGATGAAGATGAACAACTGGGTGAAGGGGTCACACTCTCACATCCACGTGCATGCAAATATCTCTATATCTGTATATATATTTCTATATGAAGGGGTTTTTTTTTTATTTCTTTCCAAGCTGTGAGCACTGAAAGTTCCTCCTCAATAATTTCCCTGTAGTCCTCGTTAATTCCTTAAGATTTTCCCCATCTTTTTTCAAAGCCTAAAGTTCAAAGACACAGAAAGGAGCTGCCTCAGCACTTTCTTTTCCTCTCCTTTGAAACTTTTTCAGCGAAGTCCAATCAGGCCAATTAACTCCTTCTTTCATTTTTTCCCCACTCCTTGAAGGGAAAATGGGATGTGGGGCTCAGCCAAGGCTGCCAGATGCAAAGGCCTGCCAAATTTGCTGCTGCAGGAGATGCCCAGTTCCTTGGCAGCCGTGTCCACATGGATATTTGAACATCCCTAAATCCTGTCCCTGCTCCTGGAGTGGGACTGAGAAGGAGGAGGAGAAGCCCAGGCCAGGTCCCTCTGCAGCAGGATGAGCTCCCAGTGCTCCCCAGCACTGTCCTGGGAGAGGCAGCACGAGGAGAAGACCTGTGGGTAAATGCTCACATTCTCCTGCTTGTGCCTGCTCTTCTCCTTGATTTTTCCCTTGTGGAATTGCAAGAATCAAACTGAAGACTCTTCCCTGCTGACACAGCAGGCTGTGCAGAGCTGAGTGTTCCCGTGGTGGCTTTTCCATCAACTGTGGGTGCCAAGAGCTCAGGGGAGTCTCCGTGTCCCCTCACAAGGTACAACAATTAATCACAGGATAGGAGGCAATGATTCCCCCTGGAAATTCCCTCAGGATGTGGATCTCTTGGTGTTTGAACACTTCTTCACTCCATCACCCTGGGCATTAATGCAAAGTGCAGGCAGTAATTACAGCAAGCATTAAAGTTCAGTAATTGTAGGGACCATGTGTGTTTATAATGCAACAACACTCCAGGAGCCCTTGTGGGGTTTCTGTGTGTGTGGATGGGAAAAGGCCCAGGGAATCCCCATAAAACATAAAATAAAATCCGAATACATAAAGGTCAGGGTAGTAAATACAAAAATAAGCATCACATCCCTTTAAATATTTATCATTAGTGACGTTTTCATTATAGGAGGGCTGGGATTTACAGACTCTGTAGCAATTGTGGGCACGTCAGGCCCAGAGTCTTGGCTCAAGGCCATGCAGGAAGCAAAAAAAGGCCTGGAAATGGGATGGAAATAAATTTAAAATGGGGATGTGTGGGTTATAGGCATTGTTCTGCTGCATTTGAAGCAGCTTTGGCTTAGAGGGCTTCACTGAAGGTGTTCCCCGCTGCCCAGGGTAACTCCTGGGGTGGCCCAGGGTGCTAGGACATCCCAAAGAAAAAGGGATTTGGGGTCAGGGAATGGGAACATCCCTTATCCTACCCCTGGCTGGTCATCACTCCCTTCACACCGTGGGACCTGACCTGAAAAATGGAATCAGAACCTGAAGAGCTTTTGCAATGATCAGAACAAAGCCACAACTCTGACAAGGAAAGAAAGGGAACTGAAAAACAAGATTAAAAATTAGTGATGTGCGATTCCATTTAAATACCCTGTGCACTGTAAAAACTCCTCCTTATATGTGAAAGGAAAAGTTTCCCCACAGAGAAAGCCCCATCCTGGCAGTGTTACCACCAAGAAAACTCCATTCCTATGGCAAACACTGCTGTGTGAGGGACCCTCAGCACCAGGGAAGGAAAACCACTGGTCCCAGCTGAGAAAACCCCCAGAGAAGAAACCCTCCCTTTCAGGGTGGCTCTTGAGAAGAGTTTATTATTTCTGACCCCTTGTCTAAGTGTCGATTCATCAGTGCACTTCATCTCCTCCTCCTGTCCATGCCTTAATTAGCACATTTTCCTTGTAATGAAGTGGAGCCGGGAGATGGGAAGGTGATTGTGTCAGTGCTTGATGGAAGGTTTCCTTTGGAGTTTTCAGACCAACGACGACACGAGGTGTGGGTGGTTCCCCTTCAGCAAGTGCTGTCTCCCACAGAGGAAGCACTTGTTCCGTAGTCAAGGTGGGTCTCTGTGTGCACCAATCCCATGGGAAGGGCATCACTGGATGCTGGGAAGAGCAGGGTGTGGGGCAGGCAGCCCCCAGTGCTGCAGGGCAAAGGCAGATGAGTGTTCATAAATATCCACAGATATTCCCAGGCTTCTCTCTGGCACCACTCGTGGCTTCCCCGGGATGAACCCCAGCTCTTCTGGCAAGGGACCTGTATTTTGTTGCTCTTTTTTCTGGACAAATCCCAAGTATTGATCAGATTCACACTCCCAGGTCTCCTGTAAGAGGGAGGAGTGATGGAGACAGAAATGTGCTTGCACAGGGCTCATTTCCAAACCAGCTCTTCATGTTCTCCTGCAGCATAGCCTTGGCCTCTCCATCCCCTGTCCCACTCATCCCACCCCTGGCTTTGGGGGCTGGGAGCCAGGGAACCATCCAACCCTCCAACAGTCCTCAGAGGGAAATCCCAGTGAGCCAGCAGAGGCTCCCTTGGCTGCAGGACCTGCATTTCCACTCTCCTCTCCTCCTCCATGTCCTTCTCCACTGTGACACCTCTGTCCTTGCCTTGTCCTCTCTGGGGCCCCTGTGGAGGAGTCCCAGACCAACTGATGTCTGACTGTGCAGAGCCCTGCCCCTCAGCAGAAGTTATTAACCTTGGTTCCTGCACTGTCTGTGGCCCAGGGGGAGTCCTGACCTGCGGCAGCACCCACAGAGATGTTCATGGCCACAGCCAGGAGGCACAGCTGAATCCCAAAGCACCATCCCACAGGGGAAAGGGCAGCTTTGCCATGGCGCTGAACTTGAGGGTGTCTGCAGCCAGCACACCCGTGTGACAGGAAAGGGGGACCTGGTGGGACACTCCCACACATCACAGGCAGAGCTGGATGGTGGCCAAGGCTGGGAGGATTGAGGACGAGTCTGAGATGTGCCCAAGATCCTTGATTTTCTGGCTAAAGGCATAGAGGGAAGGAGTGAACAAGGGATCTGAATGAAGAGGCTCACTGGCCTGGATGTCATCCGAGTCCCCTCCCTTCATCTTCAACAGAGCTGGGAATGGGGCTGGAGCCCCAGGAGCAGCTGAAGGAGCTGGGAAAGGAGCTCAGCCTGGAGAAAAGGAGGCTCAGGGGAACCTTCTGGCTCTGCACAACTCCCTGACAGGAGGGAGCAGCTTAGGGGAGTGGTGTTGGGCTCTGCACCCACAGGACAAGGGACAGGATGAGAGGAAACAACCTCAAGAGGTTTAGATTGGAAATGACAGAAAATGTCTTCACTGAAATGGTTGTCAAGCACTGGAACAGGTTTGTCATAGGTCAGTGCTGGAGTCACCATCCCTGGAAGCATTCAAGGCCAGGGTGGATGGGGCTTGGAGCAACCTGGGATAGTGGAAGATGTCCCTGCCTGTGACAGGGGGTAGGACTGGATGGGTTTTAAAACTCTCCCAGCCCAGACCAGTCTGGGTTCCTATGAAGAGCTGGGAAGTGCCTGGTGCCTCCACAGATATTGCTGCAGGAAGTTTTCCCATTCCTGCAGCACTGCACTGGTGCAGTGATAAGGAAAGGGTTAACTCTGCCTTGAGGAGGGGGTGGACACACAAGTCAAGGGTCCCTTTCAGCCCTATTTTTCCCTAATTCATCTGATCACCTGTGCAGCATCACTTTAGGATGGTCTAAGCCTTCTCCTGCTGGCTCCTTCTCTACCCATGACGCCCTGAGCCAAGGCAGGAAGGCCTGGAAATTTGCCTCACACTTTTTAGGAAGCTCATTCCTCAAAAAACAGAAGTGAAAATAATCTGGCCTAGAAACTTCAGCTGTGATTTAGTACCTTGCCTGTAGCAAGGAGCGTTGCCACCGAGAGATTGGGGATCTTCCTTTATTAACAGCAGGATGTGCCTGTGCTGGGAATCTGCGTGGCAGCAGCAGCAGGCACAGCTCAGGGCTGGCTCTGGAATTGGAATAATTATGCTGGGGCCCTGAGAGCAGTGTTTGGTCTCCCTGTGTGCCCTTGCTGGGGTGACGTCTGTAGCAGTGACCTCAGGATGTCACACAACTGGAATTGCTGAAGGAATGGGGGGAAGTGGGCTGGGGAAGCTGCTGTGGGCACAGCTGGACAGGTTTTGTCTGGAAAAGGGATGAGAAGCCAAAATTGCAACCAATGGTAAAGTCAGAAACTCAAGGCAAATGCATTTCAGGTCTCAGCAGGCACCAGGGTCTGCTGGAGAGGTGGCCAAGGACAGAGACATTGTTGCCCAGAGAGATTTTGGACTTTTCATCCTTGGAAGTGTCCAAGGCCAGGATGGATGGGGCTTGGAGCAACCTGGGATAGTGGAAGGTGTCCCTGCCTGTGGCAGGGGGTAGGATGGGATGATCTTTAAGGTCTCTTCCAGCCCAAAACAGTCTGGGATTCTAAAATTCTGTGATTCTGTGGTTCTGTGACATAACAAAGACTTCAGGCCCCAGATGTCCCCTGGGAGAGGCATTGTCCCAGCTTCAGCTGGGCTCTGGGACAAGCACTGAGCTCATCACAAACCATGGCAAAGGCTTCAGGAAGGCAGGACACCAGGACATTCCTGCAAGGGGTGCACAGCCCTCCCTTCCACATACCTTGTGCAACCTCCCTGTAAAGCTGCTGGTGACAGTGACACCATGTCCTCCTCAGTTTGTCTTAGATCCTGAAGGTCAGAGACACTTCCCAAACCCTACAGAATGAGCCCTCATCCCCTTCCCTGGATGCCTTTCTTTTTTTGTGTCCCCATCAGCCTTATCAGTGGTGGGCCAGCCTTCCTGCTCTCTCCCAGTCCAGCCCTACTTTCCTGCCTTCCTCCTCCTGCTCCCCAAGCTCCAATTGTCCTCTCCAGCTGGCTTTCCTTTCACCTCCTGGAAGACACCAGTACTCAGAGCACAGCAGCATCCCTGCCTTCCCTATCTCCCCTCCCCATTCCGATGTTGTGTTTCCTCCATCCCCTTCTCTCCACAATTTCACTCCCAGCTTTATTTGGAGCTCTGCCTTCTCCTCCCTCCCTCTCAGTAAAATGTCTTAACAAGCTCAAGCCTTGCTTTGTATTAAATCAAAGCCTGAGCAGTGTGCAAGGGCTCAGCCAAACCTGATTTCAATGGTGCCGTGCCCATTCGCATCAGACAAAGCCTATGGAGGTAATTTACTGCAGATAGGGACTGGGAGCAGAGGGCAGCTCATTAGTGTCTGGCATTATTATTATTACTGGACTAAAACAGAACATCTCTTTCATTTGTTTCTATTCCTGGCGAATGCAAATGGGAGATCCAAATCAGAAACCCTGCCCATACCACTCCTTGTGGGTCACCGTGGGTTTCAGGAGGAAGGAAAAACTGTGGAACAAGAACACGCCAAGAGCCTGAAACCTCACAGAGGCAGCAATTTAAAGGATTTCAAAGGCTGTTTCCATAAGCCTTTGGGGACTCCAATGGAGCATATTGATTAAACTTCGGAAGCAGCTAAAAGTGGCTCCACCATTGCTAATTAATACAGCGATGCCCTGATGCCCCTGTTCTTGTTCTACCAAGCTGCAGCCTGTCAAATCAATTAATATTCACCGCCCTGATGAAAGCAAAACCCTGCTTATCATTTGCTAAACGGATCGATGCATTGACTCCCTCAATATCATGTAATGACCTGTCCTGTGAGGTTCAGTGGTGTGTGCTGTAGATGCTTTTGGGGTGACAGCAGACAAGCAAACCCATCAAGGCCCTTGTTTTGACTCCCTAATCCAAACAAGATTTCTGGTTGATGTTTCCTGTGTAGCTGGTTCTCTGTGAATTTTTGAACAATGACAATTCAAGGTGATCATTCCTGATTTCAATGGACCTGCCTGTGTTTACAGGATGGTATTTAGGGTGTGGGATTGTTGGGGCCAGGAGTTGGACTCAATCCTAATGGATCCCTTCCAGCTCAGGAAATTCTGGGATTTTATGATTCTACACTCCTGCATTTACTCCCCTACACCAGGAGAATAATTTTTCCCACTTTTCAACCTGTCCAGTGGAGCTCGTGACTGGTGCTCTCTGTCACTGGACACCACTTCAGAACTGGTTTAATGCTCCTAGTGTGGGGACTGTAAAATATTCTAAAATGGGGCTTTTGGCGTCCCAACCCTCCTTAAACTGAAGATCAAACCTGGTTTGATGATGTCTTCTAAAAGTTGCTGTCTTGAACCCACCCTGAAGAAGTCTCCATGAGACCTTCTGGGGGATCTTTAGGCAGCCCTATACTTATGTACAGCTTCTTTTAGAGCTAAGGAGACAGATTTTGCCCTTCTGTCTCATCAAAGTAGGGGAATTCCTGGAAAAGGAGTGATTCCAGGCAGGACCATGCAGAGTGCAGCTCACCTAGGTGCTGTGCCAGCCAGGGTGACACCAGGAACAGGAACCTGTCCTTGCTGTGCCACCACGTGCTTTGGGTAGTCTTTGGCAGCTCCCAGGATAACTTCTGGCTTCCAAAGGGAAGGCAAAGGGATGTGCTTTGCTTTGCATGAGGCATCAGCTTTGATTTCGAGCAAGTTTTTGGCACCCCTCAATAAAATGCCATGATCTGTTTACTGAATTTTAATTCAATGTGCCTCGGAAAAAAAAAGAAAGAAGGAGAAAAAGGGGGTAAACAGTTGAAGAAAATAATTTCAGCAACATCTGCTGCCTTTCTGAGATATTTCACTAAAGGCCTATGGAGATCAAATATTTTCCTCTAATTAGAGCTCTTTCCTCAGAGCAGCTCCCCTGGATACAAAAATATCTCCACACCCCCCTGGCTGCCCAGAAATCCTCCTGGGACCCTCTGCAGCACAGAAAAACACCCAGCTCTCCTTTGGGGTATCCTTGGAGCAAACACACAGCTTTTCCAGCAGGGAAAGCTTGGTGCCTGTGTCTATTCCTCCCTTCATCACACCACGATCTCTCACTTTCCACCCAGTTTTAGAATCATGGAAGAATTGAGGTTGGAAAACCTTCAAGTCCAACCATCACCCCAGCACTGCCAAGGCCACCACTGATGCATGTCCCCTAGAGCCACATGCACATGGCTTCTAAACGCTTCCAGGAATGGCGATGCCACCACTGCCCTGGGCAGCTGTGCCAGGACTGGACAACCCTTTCAGTGAAGAAATTTCCCCAATATCAAACCTGAACCTCCCCTGGCACAACTTGAGGTCGTTTCATCTTGTCCTGCCCCTTGTTCCCTGGGGGCGTTTTCTGTGTCTAACATGACACCAATCAAATAATCAGTTAATTATTAGCATTAATTTAGTTATTATATGTATATATATATATTAGCATTATTATAAAGCCTATAAAGACAAAAAAAAACCAAGAAGTTGAGAGCTTTGGGTGGTTATGCCAAGGAGTGCTCTCAGAAAGAGCTGGGCACGTTTCATGCTGGAAAAGCAGTGGGGAAAGTTCCTTGGGCATCTGCCATGTGTCCTGGCATCCTTGCAAGTGTCCCTAGAGAGCAGGAGTGCTTCAAATCCCAGCCCTTGGCTGCTGCTGAAGAGGACTCCCACCACAGGCTGTGCTCCTGGGGGTAACAGGCTGGGGACATGGCACCTGTGAGGGGCCAAATCCTGCCTCAGAGCCCTGCTGGGAAGATCTGTGGGATGGGCAGACAACGCTCAGAGGAAACCACCCCATTCCCTGTACCCCAATATGTGATGGGGTAAGCTTTACCTGGGAAGGGATTGGATTCTCCCTCTCCACTTCCATCCCTTGTTTTTCCCTTAACAAACCTTATGGGAGGGAAAACACTAAATCCAATTTATTGTGTTGTGTCAGGGGAAAAAAAACCCAAACCAACAGCATTTAGCTTTTGTGAAATCACTGCATTGCAGGAGAGAGGAATCACTCCTTCTTTAGCCTGTGGGTTAAGTCAACTAATTCAGATCTGATCCACATGGAAATTTGCAGCCCATTCCCATGGCCAGGGAAGGCAGGGAAGAGCTCTGAAAAGCTCCCAGTAGTGTAAGAATGATTTATGAGGCAGGTTGGAAAGAGCAAAGGAAGCCTGGGTTGTTAGTTCTGATATTTAGGGATGATAAACAGCAGGAAAGGGAGATTATTTTTTTAATGTCTCTCCACAGACGCAGAAGAAGCAGCATGGGCATGAGTTATGTGGGATATTGGGAAGAAAATCTGTATTTAAAGGGTGGTTAGGCCTGGCACAGGTTGCCCAGAGAAGCTGTGGCTGCCCCATGTCTGGCAGTGTCCAAGGCCAGGTTGGATGGGGTTTGGAGCCACCTGGGATAATGGAAGGTGTCCCTGCCCATGGCAGGGGGTGAGGCTTTAAGGTCCCACCCAACCCAACCCATTCTATGAAACTAAGAATAGAAAAAGTTTGGCTTAATATTAAGGATAAACTTCCTGGCAGAAACATCTGTTATTCTGTTATCATGAACAGATCAATGCTACCAATGAGCTTCCCAAAGGAAGGGCTCCAAACCCTATTCCCTCACCCACTAAAAGCATCCCACAACAGAGAGGGTCAGGAGAGAAAGGGGCCCACTGATTCCCCACATTTTTCAAACTGTCCCATGGAGTGGTTTGTGTTGGAAGGGACCTTAAAGCCCATCCAGTCCCACCCCCTGCCATAGATAGGGACACCTTCCACTATCCCAGGTTGCTCCAAGCCCTGTCCAACCTGGCTTGGAGCACCTCCAGGGATACAGCAGCATCTGCCACAACCTCTCTGCTCCAGCAGGAGCTCCCATGGACTTACGCACTGCCTTGCAAGAGCAGGAGACCTGGGAGGGTGTAAATCCATCATCCTCCCTTTCTCATGGGGAGAGGGAACATTTCCCTCTCTGGTTTCTCCTGCCCATCCTTGCTAGGACTGCCAGGTCCCTCTGTGGGGTACAGCAGCAGTGGGATGGCACAAACCAGGACTATTTTGCCTGTGTTTTGTCCTGTGCCTGAAAGCACCACCAATCATTCCTAAACCACAGCAATGATTTAAAGTCCATGGCACAGAGAGGACAATCCAGAGCTTGGCACAGCAGGATCCCAAACTCTGGGTGTGCAAGGGGACCCTGAATCTGAAAGCTCCCAGAGAGTGACAGCCCCATCTAGGGCAAACACAAACTGCCTCAATTACTGCTAATTGCTGATAACCAACATCTTCCTGTGATCTGCTTTGGAACTGGAGTGCTCACAACAAGCTGGGAGGATGGATCCAAGGGGGATTATTTGCTTCCCCCACATTCTCCAGGATTCTTTAAGCACCACATCTGCAAAGGTCAAGTGTGTCCCTCATTAGGGACCAATGTCTTCATGGGAGTGTGGAGATCTAAGGGAAGGGGAGGTGTAGCATGGAGGTGCTGGAAGACACATCCACAAGGATCTCCCCCACCCAGGAGGTGGCTGGAGATGTTTATTGGGTCCTTCAGGGTGGAGGGACCAACCTTTGGCTCAGCCAAAACATCCCAGTGGCCAACAGCAGAACTGGGCAGGTTTACTGGGGGCCCAGAGGGTGGCTGAGGAAGCAGGAGGGCATCAGAGGTGACAATTCAGAGGAAAAAAGTGGGTGTTGAGGTGACAAAAAGCCTTTCCCAGAAGACCTGGGAAACAATGCTGCTTCTCCCTGTGCACTTTAAAAGTCACCATCGACATCAGCTTTGCTTGGAGAAAAAGCCACCCATTAAAAAAAGAATGTGGCAGGAAGGGAGATATTTCAAAATGCAGCTGGGAATTATTCCCACCAAAGATGGAGTAATAATTTTGCAAAAAAAGTTTAACAAACCCCAGAAAATAATTTCTCCTTTCGCACTTGAAACTGTTTTCATGGAAATCACTTCCCTTTGCCACATGCTGTCTGAACAGAGAAGTCCACAGTAACTCCTTGGAACTGCTGGACCTTTCCTGGTGCTGCCCCTGCTTCACTTTCTCTCCATCCCTTGAGGAAATCCCTGTTTAAAGGAAGGAGGATGCATTTTCCACCAGCACAACAGAGGGAAGGAGCAGGATGTGACAGGATCTGGGTAACCCCATCCTCAAGCTGTGGGATACAGGTGTTTAAAATCCCTTCTTTTTTCCCGTGATCCTCTAAATATTCAAGTTCATCAGCCCATTTCTAGTGCCCTGTGAAAGGGGGAAGTAGGAAAGCAGCTCCTTTTCCACACCAAAAGGTGTGGAAGTGAGGTGAGGTGCTGGTACCTCTCACTGGGCAGGCAGGGGCTCTCCATACCCTCCGGGTTTATTTGAGGACCATTTCCTAATTAATATACACAGCTTCTGATTATTTTCTCACCTGCTGTTTCTTGCACGTCCCATCCACAGAAAATTCCCCCAATTTCCAGATAAATCCAAGGCCCACTTTTGAGCTCGAAGCTGTACATTAGTCAGACTCATTTGCCTGGGAACATGAAAGTCCCTTCCTATTTATCTTCTCATTTGAACTACATAAATAGCTCCCAGCACAAACTCCTCATCTTTCCAACGTTATCCCAGCAAATAGCAGCCTTTGAAAAAGAAAAATTAGTGGTGGGTAATTATTTTTGCGGCAGATACCAAAATGATAATTTCTTAAACAATTACTTTGAAATATTAACAATTGTTCTCTAAATTCCAGTTTAATTCCTGATATGAATTATAGTTTGTCAGATCTGGGCTTCGGAAACATTTGTTCCTTGCACAGAACATAAAAAATGCCAGTGTAACCTTTCGCCTCCGCAGCCTCCGAGCAGAGCCAAATGCCTCCGCTCTTGTTTTATCAACACAAATAATTAAAACACAGGAGAATGTTTGGGATTTATACAGTTGTTTTTGGCATCTTATTCATATTTATTTGATCTGTAAGATATCATTTTAATTAAAAGCTCGCTCTCTCTTCCTCCCTTCTCTGCCCAGAGAATAAATTATTTATAATAGCCCTGCTGCCTCAGACACTGCTTGGAATGGGGGATACTGTGCTGGGATCCCGCTGGAGTGCCAGGCACAGCCCTGGGCACAGCCCTGCCTGCCTCAGCAAGGGTAAAATACCTGAAGTGATGGCTGGATCCAACCAGAGCCCTTTGGCACCATTTCCCCCTAGAAATAAAAAGGTGTTTTCTCCTGTGTGAGGGCTAAATGTGTTTAAAAGCCTCTCCGTGCTGCCGTGGTTTGGGGCAGGGGTTGGGATTATCCACACGCCCCCATCAGCAGAGGCAGCCCAGGAGGATCCGTGGGATCACACCAGACCCCAGCCGGCAGCTGGGAAGTCTCCTGTGGAAGCACAGTTACTACAAAGACCTTTTCATCTCATTTTTCTCTTGCCTGCCTTTGCTCCCCACAGTCCAACCTTTACTCACTCCTTTTCTCTTCAGTCAGCTTCAGAGTCAGCTCAGAGCAGTGGGTTAAAATACAAAAAATGGGATTTTTTTTTCTTATTGCTTTTGAAGTCTGTGGGTTAAATCTGGAGAAGGAGCCTTCCCACTGAACACAACACTTATCAAAGCCATCCTAAAGCCTCTGGAGTTTAGCTGGAGCTTCCCAGGCATGCCTGGCTGGCTTTTGCAGTGGATAAAGAGCCAGGATCCTCTTTGCAAGCCCAATATTTGGAGGTAACAGGGTCCTGCAGTTTGAAGAGCAGAGCCTTCAGCACATTCCAAGAGCAGCAGGCCTCAGCTTCCCTGGGCAACACCACCCTGCTGCTAAATGGGCTTCTCTGGGACTTCTCATGGAGAAAAAGCAGCTCCCAATGGTTGTATTTAAGCTCAATTATCCTTGATTAGTGCTCAGATTGATGAGGAGCTGCAGGTAAGGTTTGGGCTGGGCCCCATCCCTTCCTTCGCCATGGCTGCTCCCACAGCAACTCCACAGCCACTTCACGCCCTGGGCTCCCTCCAGAAGGACTCTGATTTCCATAAATGAGGCCAAAATTCCTCCCTCGTATAGGTCAACTAATTAAATCCCAGCACCTCGAATTATTTATGACCCTTTACAGCTATGCAAATTGAGCACTTGGAGAATTTTCAGGAGTATTTCTGAGTAACCAGTGCAGGCCAACCCGGGCCGAGGGTTTAAAGCAGAGCTTGGTTTTATCTAAAATTGGCCCAGGGGATTTTTGCCAAGCTGACCTTGCACTTTGGGAGTTTTTCAGGATGGATTTTTTCAGCACCAGGAGCTGGAGGTTGAGTGGCCCTGGTGTAATGCAGAGGAAGAGACTGTGGATGCAGCTCCAGGGTCAGCTGGACATGGACACGGTGTTGCTTTGGAGGCTATGGGGACCATGAGGGGATTTTGGGGTCATGGATATTAGGGGGCATCTCCTGAGGGTTTGGGGAGCTTTGCTCACCCCTCAAAGGCAGCATCAGCTGGGGCAGAGCTGGTCCTTGGGTTTGGAACCTCACAAGTTCTGCTGGTGTTCCCTCTGGGGTGCAGCCATCTCCTTCCAGGGGATGATCCCAGTGCAGAGGATAATGGGAGAACAGAACAGGATGCCTAAGGAAAAAGAAAAAATAGAAAAAAAACCTCAAAAACAACCCAGCAGGGTTAAATGAATGGGGTTCTGCATTTCAAACCCTGAGCAATGGGAATATCCAGTGGCAGGGAGGAATTGGAATGTCCAGTGTCCAGGAGGCTGAGGAGGGATTCATACATGTCCGTGAACTTCTGCTGTCTCCCAGCTGGAATCAAAGCCAACTGAAATAAAGAGGGAAAAACCAAATGAAATCCCTCTTGCAATGGGTCTGAGGGAATTCCTTCAGGAGATGCAGCTTGGGTAAGGACCAGGGGAGTCACACTGATGATGCCTCTGTTCCCTACAAGCTCTGGCCAGCCTGGAGAAGTGGAGACCTCCCAGCACCTTGCAGGACCTGAGTTGGCTACAGGGACTCTTTATCAGGATCTGTAGGGATAGGACAAGAAGCAAAGGGTTCAAATAGAAACAGGGAAAATTTAAGTTAAATATATGGAAGAAATCCTTCCCTGAGAGAGTGGTGAGGCCCTGGCACAGGTTGCCCTGAGAAGTTGTGGCTGCTCCATCCCTGGAAATGTCCGAGGCCAGTTTGGACAGGGGGAACATTTCCCCTAGATGTGGAATTTCATCACAGCACCAAGCCCGCATGGGTATTTCTCCAGCTCAGTTTACATTTACTCTGTTAATTTTCCATATTTCTTCAGTTCACCCAGCTCCCCTTTTCCCTTTTTTCCCTTTCTCACTAGCCCCAGTCTCCAGATATCTCCAAATTTTCTCAAGGAAAGAAGCTGCTTTCAAGCAGGACTAAAATAAACAAGGTCATTGGAAAAGATAAAAAATAATGAGTTCCTTTCCATAGCACTCCTTGCTTGCCTCTCCCTCCCCCTCCCCCCTTTCATCTCACTCCAGAAAAAAGGAAAATAAATCTTTTCTAATCCCCTCAGAACCCTGCCTCCAGATCCGCCTGCAATGCTCATCGGAGCCGCGCTGGAAACGGCAGCATGGCCCCAGAACACCTGAAAATCAATTTATTGCCCATTCCCCAAACCTCCCTCTTCTCCCCATGCCAGGAACATCCCATCCCACCCCTCTAGTCAGGCTCATTCCAGTCAGTGGCCTCCCCTGTGCTCCTTTTCCTGATCTATTTGATTTTTTCACAAAGTCTGAGAGATTTGGAAATTGATGGGAAGTCTCGGAGCTGGGTTTTAAATGGTTGATTAAAGAGCAGTCAGCAGAGTCGGAGAAAGTAGGAGAGAGCTCTTGGGAATGAAGATGATTTTGGCCAACCTGTGCTTCCAGCAAAATCAGCCCCACTGGGGTTCAGTCATATCCCTTCTCCAGGGGCTTAAAATCCCACTGGGTGCTCACCAAAAAAATTCAAAAATCTCATCTTTTCGTCAGCAGAAAACAAATTTGTTCCTACACCCATGCAGGGAGGAAAAGAAAGGTCTTAAAAGTTGAACTTCTTTGCTCTGGCACTTTTTAAAAAGGAATATTATTCCAGCTAATGTTCTGAAATGACATTTCATTCTGCAATTGAATAAAACATTTCATGGGATCTAAAATTAATCAGGGTGGGAAGGAGAAGGGTTTATTTTGGGAGGACGAAAAAAAAATGAAAGGGTCTGTACTTTGCACTGATCCAAACCATCCCTTATTTGAATTTTTGGTGGAGGATTGGGCAGCGAGCTGAGAAGATTTTCATTTGCCCAGCTCTAATTGGAAGCCCTGAACCGGCAAGGGCTTTACATTTGCAAAATGCAAAGTATGGAGAATCCCAGTGGGAAGACTTTGGCCCTGCTCCTGCCTTCACTCTGTTGGTTTGATTGATGATTTTAGGCATGAGATGTTGGACATGTGGGGTGGGAGGGGGTGAACACATCAAAGAAAGGACGTGGCAATATCTTTTTCTCCTCAACATGGTGTAGGGGCTCCTCCTTCTCATCAGATTTCCTAAAAAAAACCCCAAATTATTCCCTGTAATCGCTAATGCCACACTGTGTTTTACCTAAATCATGTATTAGTGTTAGCAACAGAGTTTGGAAACCCCTCTGGAACGGCTGGTCCAGCTTAGCTCTGTGGCCTTGGGGATATCATCCAGATGTGTTAATCCCCTGGGAAGAGAAGGTTGCTGGGGATCCCCAGCTCTGGATTAAAACTCTCAGGGTTGGTCCCAGGAAATAGATTTTAAGTAAAATCATGGAATCATGGAATGGTTTGGGTGGGAAAGGACCTTAAAGCCCATCCAGTCCCACCCCCTGCCATGGGCAGGACACCTTCCACTAGCCCAGGCTAATCCAAGCCCCATCCAACCTGGCCTTGGACACTTCCAGGGATCCAGGGGCAGCCACAGCTTCTCTGGGCACCCTGTGCCAGGGCATCTCCATCCTCACAGGGAGGAATTCCTTCCCAATATCCCATCTAAACAGGGTAAAAAGGTCAGTGGTAGCAGATTTCAGGCCTCAGCAGCTCAGCCTAGATGGGGCAGCCATGGTGGTCACTGTGCCAGGGCTGTCCTGTGCCAAGGCAGCACATCCAGGCAGCCTCTTTGTTGTGCCAACACTGCCAGGTGGGACTCCCATCCAGCCAACAGCAAACCCAGGCTCAGATACATCAGCAGCTGGCCCCAGGTTGGGTGGACCAGCTGAGCTGGGACCATTTTGGTCTCAGTTTTGATGGCTGGCCATCTCCAAAGGACACCCCTGCCCTGCAGGCCATGTGTCACGTCTCCAGCTGGACCCCAAGACAAATCTCCTCCACCAGCTCTGATCTTGCTCTGGGTTGGGCTGGAGCCACAAGCTTGCCTAAGCCAAGTCTGACTGCAATGGACCTTTAGATCCTCCCTGACGCTCCCAATCCCCTCCTCAGTGTGGGCTTTGCAGCTCCAGCCTGCTCTGGGCTGGCGAGGCTGACTGTCCCCTCGTGTGTCCAGCTCCTGCCAGCCCAGGGGCTGCCTGTGCCCTCCCTCCTGGCTGGCCTGCGCTCAAAACCACAGATGGAGGCCAGAAACCAGGAAACCCAAGAAGCTTTACATGAAAATCACTCTGAAAGGCACTGCAGAGAGGAGGGGGAGGCAGGGGAGGGGGAGCAGAGAGCAGCTCCACAGCTGTTGTCTTTCATGTCCTTTAAAGCTCCTGTTATGTCGTTTTTTTTAATTAAAATGTTTTTTAAGAGGCTGCTGGGATTTACTGCTCCTTGTCCTTGGTGGAGGTGAATGGTGCCAGGAGCAGCTGGGGGCTGCTGCAGGGATGGGGAGGCAGAGCCACAGGGCTGAGGGTACAGATCCTGCCTGCTCCAACCTCACATCACAGCGAAGGGAAGATCCAGAAAAAAATCAGAATGCTGCTCCAGACCCTCAGACAGGGCAGGAGTAACTCCAAATCCCCTTGCTTGGGCTCAGTTTTGATGGTTGTTGCTCTCCACCAGCCACCAGTGGCTCAGGCTGTGGCTGGGGGGTGAGCAGCGAGTTTGGGAAAGGGTAGATCCGTGGAAAACAAATCCTTCCTCCTGGTAAAACATGCCCTGAAAGCCTCGCCTACAAAGGAACGCTGAGCTTTAATCCCAGCCGGGCCGAATTTTCTGTGTATTTGTGAAATAAATGATCTCTGTGTGCTTAGCCAAAGCAGTTATTAATGTTTTCACACCAGAGGAGACACGCACTGCAATTGCAAGACCTGTGAGTGATGAATAATGAACACCTAAGAAAACCCGAGGAAACATCATCATCTGTTTGTAGGCCATCAGCGATGAGAAGGCAGGGTCGGGCTCAACACTGAAAACCACTGTTTAACCCCAAGAAAGCACCTCAGGGAGAAGGAACCCTGCTCCCAGTCCCCCTGTGACAGCAGCGGGCGTGTGCTGGTGATAAGTGGGTAAATGATAGCAGGAGATAAGCTCAGCTCTGCTCCACGCCAGGGCTTTGCACAATATCACGGTTCATTATCGAGGAACGCAGACACGCCGGCAGAATCCTAACCTAATGAAAGTCTTATTTTCCAGAGTAACAGTTCATTACTGGACTTGCTGTGCCGCTCAAACCCCTAGGGTGGGGAAAAAAAAAAAAAAAAAAAAAAGCCCTCTGCTAGTCTGCTGAACACGCAGTGAAATCCTGGTGAGTTGGGCATTTGCAGTTATGCTGCAGCTCCCTTTGAGGAGGGGAGATGCTGCTTGCTCAAAAGGGGAATTTGAGCCTCTCTGGGGGTTTTTAGGACTTTGTGGGGATTTAGGATATGGATCAGGTCCCCATGCTGTGCCAACAGAGCAGCCCAGCCTGGTATTTACCCAAGGACAGTGGCCTCTCCCTGCTGGCACAAAAAGAGGTGTCCAAAGGTGACAGATCTGACTGGCAGCTTGGCAGTCTCAATTCAAACACATTTACAAATGAGACAAGATGAGCTGAAGAGCTACTGAGCCCCAAATTCCTGACCTGCATCTCCTTAGAGGGACCTCAGCTTAGCAGGCTGTCCTGAGGGCAATGACTGGGAGCAGGATGAGGGTTTGGATTAGAATCATGGAATCATGGAATGGTTTGTCTTGGATGGGATCTTAAAGCCCATCCAGTCCCACCCCCTGCCATGGGCAGGGACACCTTCCACTAGCCCAGGCTAATCCAAGCCCCGTCCAACCTGGTCTTGGACACTTCCAAGGATCCAGAGGCAGCCACAGGTTCTCTGGGCAACCTGTGCCAGGGCCTCAGCACCCTCACAAGGAACAATTTCTTCCCAATATCCCACCTAATCCTGCCCTCTTTCAGACACTCCCTCTTGTCCTACCAAGGGATCCCTTGTTCCTTTACAGAGGAGACTTTCCAAATCCATGTTTGAAAGCAAGGGGAGGATGAGCTTCCCCTCCCCTGTAGAGTCAGAGCTCTCCCAGTCCCCAGCACCACCGTCACGGACCGGGGTCCATGGACAACCTGCCAGGAGCCTGCAGAGACACGGCTGCTCAAACAAAGCTGCTCATCCTCGCTTCCAGCAGTAAAAGATGGCAAAATATTGTCATCTGTGCCTTTTCCCTGCTCATCTGTTCCCAAATAGAAGGGGGAAATAGCAAGACAGCCAACTGAGCGCCTCAGCAAGCACTTGCTGAGATTCCCCAACCTGGAGAAGAGGCCCCTCCCAGTAAGAGCTGCTTTCATCCCACTGTGGTGGGAGCAGAGCCTGGGGCCAGCTCAAAACTGTGGCTGCTTCCACATCCAGGCCAGCTCCAGGCTCTGCAAGCTGCTGTTAATCCAGGGGCCTCAAGGGCTGATGTACAGCACGTTTGCACTCTCCTCTGAATAAAAAGAAGGAAAAAAATAGGACAGGTAATTTTGCAAAGCTGCAGTCATGGATCAGGCAGATGGACAAGGAAAGACTTCTCTATTCTGTTCCAGGAGAATCTGCCCTCCGTGTTTTCAGCCCACCCATACTTGGCTCATGAATCTGTATGCCCACATTATTTGAGGGTGTAGCAGACAAATCCCAGTGGTTTTTGGTAAGGCTGAAGCTGTTCCATGGAAAATGTAAGGAAAGCTCCTTCCTCAGCCTGGTCTGCAATGCAGGACAGAGCAATTCCAGAGGTCTGGACCTTGTCCCTGGAGCCAAGGAGGTCCATCAAGATGCAACCCTGGTGTCAGGCAGACAGCAGCAGTGCCCTGCTGTTTCCTCACTCTACTTTACAAGCACCACCCATCTCCTCCCAGAGCAGCAGCTCTTCCTGCCAGCCAGGGCTGTTAAAAAAAATGAAGGCTCACTGTCAGAAATTTGGGGAAATTACAGTTATTTGTGCTTTTTCCAGGAGGGAAGAGGGCTTGTCTCTGTTAACAGCCCCAGATAAAAGTCAGGTATTTAGTCTCAAAGTTGCCTGTGCTTTCTCTATTGTCACCAGGATGGCAAAATCTCTCGAGGACTCCTGATCCCATCTGTCATGGACACCCTTTGGGATGGGAAAAATGGCCTTCTGGAAGGAACCTGCCTCTCCATGGAGCAGAGAGAGAGAGTAAAAACCAGAGCACACACCTCACTTTGCCGTGATTGGTGAGGTGAGAGGAATCCCGGCCCATATGTTTGAACACATCAGTTCTTCCTTCTTGACATCCTTCCAGTCATGAAGAGTGCCTCATCCCAGCTTCCTTCTCCAGGATGTTATTGAACATGCCCATCACTGCACAGGAGTTTGGCTGCAAATAACAAGGAAGGAAGGAGTGATCCTGTGTGAACCAGCAGAGCCTCCAAGCTCGCCCTGAGCAGGTTTGGTCTCTTTTACACCTTTCTCCCCAAAATCAGTCTCTGTAGAGCCAAAATGAAGGGCAGTGATCTCCTTCTCCAGCCCCTGGAGGTGACAAGGACATCCATGCACACTTATTTCCTGATGTCCCCATTAAACCAGCCCATCCTTCTCAGTCCTAGCCAGCTCTAACTGGGATCCTTCTCCCTCATGGATGGCAACACTCCCAGGAGAGCTCAGAAGGGCAAGGAAACAAAATGAAACCATTCCTGGCTTTCAGTGGACAGGCTGAGGGTCATGTGGGGATGGAAGACGGGGATGGTTCACTGTCCATTACAACAGAGCTTAGGAAACAGAGCTCTGGTTCCCCAGGTGAGGCTGGTGGGACCATTTGCTGTCACATCCAACAGCTGCACAAAAGGGACATGCTCAGACATGGGCAAAGTCCAGCTGGGAATGAGGGCCATCCCCATCCTGGGGTATTTCCCAAGTGCCAAAGTCCACACAAGGTCCAGAGAGAAAAATAAAACCCTCAGGATGCAGTAGGGAAGTACCTGCAGGAGCTGCCTCCTGCTCAACGCTGTCTCCAGGAGGAAGAGCTGCTCCACACACACAGCTCAGGATGGTGCCTGCTGGGTTCTGACTGGCCAAAGTCCAAATCAAACCCTATAAAAATAAAACCTCAATGTTCTCATCTCCACCCCAACCACAGGCCTGAGGGGTGGTTCAAGTGATTGGCTTCTGCCTCAGTTTCTCCTTCTACAAAATTGAATTAACTACATGAAAACACCTCCAGAAAACACAACAGGTTCTTTGAAGAGCAGGGAACCTAAAATTGGTGGATCTATTTATAAGAGTTGCAGGTAATGGAATGCTAATCCCATTCATTAACACTCAGACTCTGCTCATTAGTGTCGTTTTACTCTTCCTTCACAAGGCCCAGATTTCTATTTTGCACATAATCTGTTTTATTAGGCAGTTTTTTCATAGCAAAAAAAAAGTTTTTTCTTCTATGCATGTTTTTTTTTATAAGTCCCCTCGAATTTAATTAGGCTCCAAAAGGTTCAAGGAAGTTTGGGTATGTGTCCAAACTTCAGGAAACTCACTGGGAACTCCACCTCCAAAGCTTTTCAGTTTTACTGATCATTGCTCTGTGTTCTACATTCTTCCTTCATGTCACTCCATAATTATTCTGGTTTTCAAGATTAGAGCTCTCCTGGGGAAGAAAAGAGCTTTTGTCATATCAATCATCTCCCAGTGGGTGAAACCCCAGCATCAGCCTGGGCGAGGGGCTCTGCCCACCCTTGGGAAATGTCCATTTCCCATCCCTTGGAAAAGGAGAGCAACAGAGAAGGGCTTTTAAAGTCCTTCCCAGATTCTTTTCTGCACGGCACTGTTCAATCTCCTGAGTGATGGATTCTCCCTGTGGGCTCAGTTCTCCTCATGGGATGCTGAAGTTAAACCCCAGGACTGCTCCAGCAGCTGAGCTTTACTCCAGCCAGGAAAAAAGCACTGGAAAAAGGAAAGCCTGTTTATCCTGCTTGGTATTCCATATCATCTCAAAGCCATCAGTGGAAAACAGCCTGGGGCCAGCCTCACACCAGACTCCACATCCTCACAGAATCATGCAATCATTTCGGATCAAAAAGCCCTCTCAGATCATTGAGTCCAACTGTTCCCCACCACTGACCCAGGTACCCAAAGGCCACATCCACACAGCTTTTAAATCCCTCCAGGGACGGTGGGAGCTGGGCGGCTGTGCCAGAGCTGGGCAGCCCCTTCACTGAAGAAATTTTCCTAATATCCAGCCTGGTGCAACCTAAGCCAGTTTCTGACCATCACCTGATCCTGGATCACGTCCCAGTCCCAGACTTCATGTGGCAACTTTTTTGCTACCAGCATTTGTGGGAGAAAACATCCCAAACAGGAGCAGGGATCCACCTGCAAGGCCTCTAGATGTGTCCCTGCCATGCAGAACACCCCCCAACCCAGCACCTGCATCTTCACTGGCATTCCCAGTGGTTTTTCCAGGGGCAAACATGCTCAAGCCCCCTGATGCTGCAGAGGTACCACAACTGGGGCAGCACCCACTTGGAACCTGAGTGGTTCCTGCACGTGGAGCCCTCCCAGTCTCTGGGATCTGCACCCTGGCCCTGCAGCCTCTTTTCCTGCTCAGGTTCCCTGCAGCCAGCAGGGTTTGCATTCCCTGCTGCCTCTCCATCCACTCCCCTCCCCCATGCTGAACACCCCCCCCCACCAGGTAGAGGATTTTGGGAGCTGCCATTTCTCCTCATTAGCATAACCCAGTTAGCTCCATATTGCTCCAATTTAGGCAGAAATTGCAATTTCATCTGGTGCTTTAAACAAATGGGAAAATGTTCTAAACCACGGGCTGTTATTGAATTAAATATTAACATAAATACAGGGCTGAATGGAGCACTGGATTATTAATTTTAATATTTAATCCAACAAGAAACCTTATGGCTGTTTTTGGGTGGTTTATTTTCTTTAATCCAATTTCCCATCAGCACTAAAATTAAGTTTTCTTAATGAAGGAAGGTGATCAGCAAAGTGTCCTCTCGTGGTACAGGATTCCAGAGCTCGTGACTGCGAGCATTCAGACAATAAAAAGAGGAAGCAGCAGCAGTAATGATCCCTCTGTGCTGGCATGGGCAGGAATAAAAGGAACATAATTAATATGATGTGCAGCTCAGATGAATGCAAGCCAGAGGAGATTAAAGAAAACAGGTGACCCTTAAGTGTTTATCACTCCCAGAGAAAACAGCACAGATGGCTGACTTCGAGGGAGACAGCTTTAAACACCAGCTCACCTAAGAGAGAGTTTTGGGGTGCTGCTTCCAGCCCAGGTCTGTGCCCTGTCCCCATGTCACTGTCACATCGAAGGCATCGGTGGGCACAGCACAGGAGCAGCTGCAGAGCCAGCCCTTCGGATGATGGGCTCCTTCCAGCTCCATCTGGCACATCCATCAGCTGCTGGTCCATCAGCCTCTGAGGGATGCCTGGTGAGTGCCCTGGAGGAGGGGACTGGGGGTGCTGGCAAGGAGAACGGGTCAGCTTTATCCCTGGGAAGGGCAGTACGGTGTTTCTGGCTCTGAATTAACTCCAGGTCTGGTTTTTCTCCCTGCTGCTCCCCAAATGGGCTGCAAGGTGGGGCAGGACGTGCATTTTAGTGATGGCATTCAGAGTTGGAGGAAGACAGGAAAAGAAAACAAATTCCATCAGGAAAAAGGGTTGGAAAAAGCATTTCTCAGCAGCTGCAGCTTGTGTAAACCAGTCTGGTGCTTCTTTATTTACACCAGCTGGGGATCTGCTCCGGGAGCCTGGGAGGAGTCTCCCTCCTTCCAGTGGAGCAGCATCCTTTCTCCTGCTTGTATTTCCATCCGGTGTTCAGACATGGTCAGCTCTCTGCCCTAACAGGGCAGTTGTGTTTCCATGGGTTGTGGGGGGCAGCAAAAGCTCATTTCCTGACTCCTGAGCTGTCTCCTGGCCTTCCTTTGCCTTCTTGCACCACTTGATGCTTCCCACAGTAACTCTGAGGAGGGGAAGCTGGGCAAGGAGAGGGAGAGGGAGAGGGAGAAGTGGTCAAGAGTGGAGGGGACCAGCTAAGAGGAAGCAAGCCAGAGGCAATGGATGACAAGGCTTCACTGGGATTCAGGAGCATCCAAGTGAAAGAGCAGACAGCCCTGATCACCAGCACTGAATAGCAACAGAACTCCTGGGCAAGCCTGCAGTTATTTTCAGGCAGGTCCATCCAGCTGGAACCAGGCTGGGGATGGCAGTGCCTGGGTGGCTCCTCGTGCACACACACTTCACCCTGCCCATTATCCCCCCCCAACTCTGAACGTGCCCTACAGGAGCAGCTTCCCAAAATGCCTTGGTGACTCCACCAAAGACACAGATGGCAGCAGGGCAGAGGGAGAAGGCATGGAAAAGGCTGCTGGACAGATTAGATCACTGGATTTAGGATTGCACAACTCCACTGGAATCACAAAATCATCACACAACGTCCTAAATTTTAAGGGACCTTAAAGCCCATCCAGTTCCAGCCCCTGTCATGGGCAGAGACACCTTCCACTATCCCAGGTTGCTCCAAGCCATGTCCAACCTGGCCTTGGACATTTCCAGGGATCCAGGGGCAGCCACAGCTGCTCAGGGCACCCTGTGCAGGGCCTCACCTTCCTCACAGGGAAGGATTTCTTCCCAATATCCCAATTTTGTCCAGCCACTCCAGGCCCTTGTAAGAAGTCCCTCATCAGCTTTCCTGAAGCTCTTCCCACTTCCTTCCATGAGGCAGTGAAATGTCTGGAAAGGCTGCTCAGCTTGTGGTAGCCAGATGCAGGTGTTTTTCTGCCCAGGCTGATGCCAAGCAGAGCTGCAAACAGGAGAGGAGACAGCCCAGCCCTGCCAGCACATCCTTATGTTTCATTGTTTAAGCTCTTAAGCTCCTATTTGAATTTGAGCTGTAAAACATTGAACTGATTAAAAAAAAAAAAAAAAAAGGAAAAAAAAAAAAAGCCTTCAGCCCTCCTTAATCCAGAGAGCAGGGCTGGAGGAATGTTTCAGGCAGCTGTGACTTTGCTGAATGGAGGCACAGCTTTTCATATTTCCCAGGGTACAGGGATGGAGACCTGTCCCTTTCCCACCACAGAAAAGACAAAGCAGGGTCCTGCCAGGTGCCACAAGTCTCCTGCCTGCTGACAGTGCTGGCAGAGGCAGGAAAGGCAGCAGGAAATGTTTCTGTGCTTCTGGTTTTGACTAGAAAGGGGCCTGCAGTGCAATCCCTGGCTGATATTGGAGACTTCCAGATATTCGCTATCACCACAGAGCCACAAAAACCCCCCTGACCTTCAGCACCTGCTTGTTGGGGGCTGGAGAGGTACAGAGGCAGCAAAGGCTGTCTTGGGAACAGTGACATGGTGATTGCTGATAATAACCCATAATGATGGCCCAGGAGAGCTCTGTGGCCACAGGGAATCCACTGATTGCCAACTCCTCCTGGTCTGACAGAAAGCAATAAAGAGAACTGTCCTGGAATTCCAAGGCAAGTCACCAACGAGTGTGTCCATCCCTTGGTCCCAAACTGGACATCAGTGATGGCATCTCTTGGCCCACTGTTGGATCTCACCTTGTGCAGGAAAATAACCCAGTCAGGGGCTGCTGAGGCTTTCCTTGGCAAGAGTTCAATTCAATTCCAGAGAATCATGGAATGGGATGGGTTGGGAGGGACCTTAATACTCATCCCGTTCCACCCCCCGGTGTGGGCAGGGACACCTTCCACTATCCCAGGCTGCTCCAAGCACCATCCAACATGGCCCTGGAGACTTCCAGGGATGGGGCTGCCACAGCTTCCATGTGCCAGGGCCTCACCTCCCTCATAGCCAGAAGTTTTTTCCCCAAATCCCATCTAAACCTACTCTCTGTCAATGGGAAGCCATTCTCCCTTGTCCTGGCACTCCAGACCTTTGGAAATAGTCTCTCTCCATCCTTGTCAGAACTTGAAAGGACTGAACAGCCACAATTAGCTCACCCCAAAGCTTCTTCAGGCTGAACAATCCCAGCTGTGCCAGCCTTTCCTCCCAGCAGAGCTGCTCCATCCCTCTGCTCACCCTGGTGCCTCCTCTGGAGTCTCTCCAGCAGCTCCAGCTCCTTCCTGTGCTGGGCCCAGGGCTGGGGCAGCTCTGCAGGTGGGGTCTCACCTGAGCAGGGCAGAGGGGCAGAATCCCAATCCCTTTCCTGCTGCCCACGAGGGCACAGAGGATTTCTAGGATGGGACCTGTCCAACTTCCCAGCCTGGCCCAGCCCCTGTGGTTCTGTTCCCTCCTGGCAGAAAAAGGTGTGATAAATACAGCAGCCAGGTAGGAAATGGGATCCGTGAAGGGATGTGACTTTGGGGAGGGCAGCTGGAGGGATGAGAGCCAGCACTGCAGCTGCTCACAGCTGGAGCAAGCTTGGGAAGAAAAAGAGATCCATGGCAAAATGGGCTGGATTTGTGCTGGTCTCCTTGGAAAGGGCTCCCAAAGAAAGGTGGGAGCATCTTCCCCACAGAGCCAGGAAGAGTCAGGGCTGTGCCAGGGAAGGAATAGAGCCAGGACAATTAAACCTGCCTGATTCCTGAGCCAGGTTATCCCAGATGTGAGATCCCTGCAGATGCAGCCTCTCTGCAGCTGGGCTGGCACAGCCATGAGGGGCTGAGCCAAATCCCAGCGATCCCAAAGGAATCTGCTGCCTCCCCACCCCTCTTCCTGTTCAGCTGGGGCACTCCAGAGGGATGGATCTGTGCCTGACTGTGCCTGGCACCTTGGCAGACCCCAGGCAACTTTGTGGAGCAGAGGGAACCTGCAAAACAAAAGGACACGAGAGCAGGTGAGGGGTGGTCAGAGGTGCCTTTGCTTTCCAATGATGATTTATTTGCTTTGTACCTGGTGACAAACACGAATAAAACACGATTTCAGCAGTGCTTTTCACTCCCCCTTTTCTGCCAGGCAGAAGAAGGAAAGAAAATCGTAACAAAAATCCTCCACTTCAGGGGAGATTTTTCTGTGGGACAGATTTATAGCAGAACATCCCTGGGAGGGGCTTGCAGGGGTCCTTGGGATGCAGCAGAGGGATGAATACTGTGCCATTCCCAGGAAAAACTGTGGCTGCTCCCCCCAAGTGTGTGCTGTGGACAAAAATCACCACAGTGGCTGTGTCACAGGGGATTTGCAGGAGTTGAGGTGTGACACAGCACAGGAGGGAACAGGGGCTGGAAGCACAGGCAGGATGGATGGACAGCAGGCTGCTCTCCTCAGATATCTGCATGTTACTTATCCTCCTCATTTATATTCACAGCATCATTAAATTGTTTGGGCTGGAAGGGATCTTAAAGCTCATCCACTTCCACGCTCTGCCACGGGCAGGGACACCTTCCACGTGCTTGCTCCAAGCCCCATCCAAACTGACCTTGGACAATTCCAGGGATGGGGCAGCCACAGCTTCTCTGAGCAACCTCTCCCAGTGCTGAACCCCTCTCTGAGTAAAAAACATTCCCCTCATTTACATCTAATTTGCATTCAGATAAACCTTGAGTCAGGAATTCCTGCTGGATATGTCTTCTCCTATTTTCTGATGGACTCTCTGCCTGTTGTCCCTGCCTGCATCTATTTCTTTGTCCTGCTCCCAGCTTTTCCCTGTCACATTTTGCAGAGACCCAGGAGAGCAGCAGACCTGGAAGGGACTGGAAAATGCTCTGTGGGTGGGAGAGGGCTCAGCCCCACGGAGGCAGCAGGATGAGCCCTGTAAGTCTCTCCAGAGGGAGCAGATCCCAAGATCCAGGTCTCCTTTGGTGGCAGGGCTGGCAAGAATCCTGGCAGCCGGCTCGGACACGGCTCCCCGCAGACTTCCTCCGCTCGGGAAAGCTGGGACCAGCCGTCCCCTTCCCCCTGCCTCATTCTCCTCCTATTTCCAGGGATGGGCTTGGAAAACTGAGTGTAGCCAGTGGCCCCCAGCTGCTCCCTTAACGATGTGCACAGCAAGCCCAGGGGGGATTTCTCTCACGGCACCAGGGAGGTGCCGAGATGGTTTTGAACACAATCCTTGAATTCGGAAACTCCAGTCAAAGACGTTTTCCCTTAAAATGCCCACCTACTGCCAAGGTACCCCTTTCCCCCCTTTTTTTTTTTTTTTTCTTTTTTTTCTTTTTTTTTTTTTTTTTTTTTTTCTTTTTTTTTTTTTTCTTTTTTTTTTTCCCAGCTCTGAGCCTGCAGAGATGCCACAGACCACGAGAGGACACCCTCCTACCTCCGACTTCCCTGGCGCACCGCGGCTGGGGAAAAATATCCGTAATAATATTACAGGGAGCGACTGGAACACACACGTCGGGAAGGAGAGCGAGCGAGAAACAATATGTTTATCCTCCTGCTGTATCCAGCCATTTATCTGAGCAGCAAGTAGCCCTTTAAACATACAAATCCCAGGCAGATTAGGCTGGAATAGGCAGAGCAGGGATTAGGAGCTGCATTCCCAGTGCCTGCGTGTGCGAGGGGAGGGCTGTGTGCGTGCCTCTGTGTGTGTGTGTGTGTGTGTGTGTGTTGGGTGACTTTAAAATGGAATAAACCACATTTAGCAGCTAGGTAGCTATGGAAACATCACCAAAATTGTTCTCCCACCTTTCTGCCGCACTGCTTTCCGCAGCCCTGCAAATGCTGTCAGGGGAGGGCTGAACATTGTTTCTTATAAATAATAGAATGTAAAGAGCTACAGGAAGAATCACCACATTAGGATCGTGGAGTGGGCATAGTTCAGGGGCAAAATCGTCCAGCAGCTCTAATATTAGTTTCTGATGATTTAGCAATGATAAGGGACTTAATTTTCATATTTTTCTGGGTTTTTTTGCAGTTTGTGGAAGGTTGCAGGCTGAGATGCACTGTGGTGTGTGTACCCATGGGGAGGTGTGTGTGTGTATGTACATAAATATATGTGCAAAACATCCTCCAAAAGGGTGAGCACAAACAGGAATATCACAACAGCAATTCCGGGGTTCAAAAGAGAAGGATTTCACCTGCTTCCCAGCTTTTCCTGCATGCCACAGCCACAAGCAGAGGCAATTCCAGCTCTGCAGCTCCACTCTGCCCCAGCCAGGCTCCCCAGTTTCTCTCCTGACCTACGGATTTGCAGGTAATCCTGCCCATGGCCCTGCTGGAGCACTGCCAATCTTGTTGAGGTATTTAGAGGCTGAGAAGACTGGTTATATATCACAGCTGATTTTAAAGAGGCTTTAAACCTGGGAATTAAATTCCAGCCTGCCAGACTCAACCAGAAAATGCTCAGCTGTTTTCACTGGGGTCAGAATTTAATCCTTAAGATTTTCCAGGGCTGAGGAAGGAGGCTGAGTCCATTTAAGTCTCCTAGGGCTGAAGTTTGTGCTCTGGAGCAGCCCAGGTGACAGTGTGATGTCCAGTGGCACATTCCTGCTACCTCCGAGCAGGAGGAGCTGGCTGGGAATGGCCAGGACAAGGGCAGGGAGCAGCGTGGGCCTTGCTGTCCTACAGTGGCTCTGATCAGAAGGGCCCTGATGTCCCCTTATTGCTCTACATTTTAGGTGCTGCCACAGGTCCAAAGTGCCAAATGTAGGAGCCAAGTCTGGGGTCCCCATCCAGCATCAGCCCTGGCTGTAGCAGGGACCCATTCAGCTCCACATCTGCCTCCTCCAAGCCACTTTCTTCCTATTTTTTGTTCCTTCAGTGTCCCAGATCAAGGTCTCCTGTCCCCTGAGGTCCTGCTGCTACCACAGGTAGCTGTGCTTTCCTCTCACACCGTTCCTGGTGTCTGAGACAGGGACACCAGTGATGCATTAGGTTTTAGCTTTTATATTTTTCAGATTCTGTCCCCCCTTAGTGCGTAGTTCTGAGCTTCATAATAAGGGATGGTGGCTCTCTTCACACAGTGGGTAGACAGAACAATTCCTTTCCTAGCTCAGAACCAAGGACAACCACCCAAATTTCAGACCCAAGAGCATAAACAACATGGACTGAGGAGAGAAAAACAAGAAGGATGGGACTTCATGGGCTAAAGCTGTAACTGGACAATTAGCTCAAATATGCAAATGGACCAGAGCTTATAGAAGTCAGAGACCCCGTGACTGGTCGTGCATTTTGGGACCATTTTGGGTTCGTTTTGGGTGTAGCCCTGGCTGGGCTCCTGTGCTGCCCAAGGTATATCCACTGAGGACTTTTAATAAATCCCTGCTTTATTCTTTAACTCTGCCTAGTCTCTGCTCTAGGTCAGCCTGGATAAGGAATCACCAGGACTCTCTCACAGCACCCACGAGTGCTCTGCGATGGATCCAGTGGGATGGTGACAGGCTCTGTTTGCTGCTCCATTTCCCCCCTGTAACTCCTCATGCTGCCCTTGCCTCTGTGGATGTTCCTGCTGACATCCTCAGGACTGTCCTGTGGTGCCTCTCCAGTCTCCTCCCAGAGGGCTGACAGCTCGCTGGGACCACACAGGTGCAGCTCCTGCTGCTTTTCCCCATGCACAGTTGCCAACAAATAATCAGCTGGACCCAATGATCCCTGTGGGTCCCTTCCAGCTCAGGACATTCCACAGTTCCACATCATCTCGTTATGCCACAAAGCTTCTTTGCAGTCACCTTTTGCTGGCCCTGTCCTGAGCAGTGCCATGTCATGGCAAATTTTACTTTCCTGCCTGCTCCCCTTCCCACATTTTTTATGCACAAGGCAGCAAAAGCCCTGCCACACATCCCTGGAGGGGTTTACCTGGAATTCCTGCCTCATGGGCAAAGGGATCGTTGCTTCTCAGACTCCACTGGAGAAGGCTCTTGCTTCACAGCTTCACCTTCACTCCTGGCAACTTTGAAAGAATTTTTGGAGGCCTCAGAGGAAAGTTCAGCATCCAAAGTTGTTCCGAGCTTGTACAAATCCTGGTTCATGCCAGGACCATGAGCAATCAACCCTCTCCTTCTCACCTTGACGTGTTCTCAGCTGTTTCCCATCCCTCTTTCCCCTCCAAGCCCAGCAAAGACACAAAGTCTTGCCCTGCCTTGGGGTCTGGTCCATTGGCTAAAGCTCCCTAGGGAAGCAAGACTTGGATTTCACACCCCACCACAGCACAAGGGGAAGGGAAAACTTCTACACCTGCCCTGCATCGCTGACCCTCCAATGTGACCCACTGCAGCTGGAAGGCACCTTGCTTTGGGGTTGCCCAGGACACCAAGAACTCCATGAGGTGCAGGAATCCCACCAGCCCTCAGCAGGGCTGCTCAGCTTGCAGGGCTCTCTTGCAGGGAGCCAAAGGAGCTGGATGCTGAAGGACACACTGAATGTTTTAGGGTCTGAGAAAAGATTTTCCTGTCTATGGCCATGAAAATTCACCTGGAGGCCCACTGGAACGTGTGCAGAGGTGTCAGGCCCTCTGGAGGCTGACTGAACATTCCTTAGGCAGGATGAGCAATCCTAGGAAGTCCTGGTTTTCTCCTCTGCCTCCAGGAGAAGCCAGGCCAGCCAGCTCAGCACAGGAACCAGCCTGAAAAGGTGATTCCAGGAGAAAACTCCACAGAAATTGCAAACCCCTCCCTCCCAACCCTAAGGAGCCACTTCCACAGTTCACAACAAGGTGTCAGCGACACCCATGGATGCCTGAAGGTGTTTTCACACCCAGCTACAGGGACAGATGAGCTGGCAGGGACTGTCCATTCTCCATCCCCAGGCAGCAGCTGGAGACCTTGGCTCCCCTCTGAGCAGGGATGCCTCTGCCAGCTCTGCCAGGGAGGGAGGGGAGTGGGTGAGACACAGCACCTCTGGCAAGATCCAGAGTGAATGCTGCTGATTGACAATGGCAGAGCTTTGGGGGCAGCTGTGCTGCTCCAGCCCCTGTCTCTGTCCAGCCAGCCTTGGGACACTGCCCGTTTAGGGATGAGGCCCTGCCCTTCCTCAGATATTGGGTTTGCCATGCATGGAAGTGGCAGTGCCAACTTCTTCCTCCTGCCCAGTCACATCACAGCCCACTCTGTCCTTCTGGATTCAGGCATTGAGAGCAGCTCCCTCTCCAGCCCAACATGGTGTTGCTTTAACAATCAGAAGGATGGAAAAACAAAACCCTTTATTGTCTGCTGTTAAACTTTACTGTCTAATGTTTTAATAAACAGTCAAGTTCTTCCTCTGATCATTAAATCTGCAGTAAAGCAGGGTGGAAACCGGTTTATGAGATTCTATCTGCATCACTACCACACAAATGGGAGCTCCTGGCAGCTGCAAACAGCTACTCCCAGTTCCACGGCTTCCTGCCCACCCTGAGGTCTGGATCTGCTGTGGGTTTGGGAGAGGTGCAGCTCATCCCTCCTCATGAGAGATGGGCAGAGTGAGACCTCTCCAGGGCCCTCCCCAGTCAATCCACTGAGAGACAAGATAGTGCTGAGATGATGTTCTGCTCCTAAGAAGGAGCAGGAATTCCTCCTGGAAGGGGCCAGTGGGAACACCACCTTGAAATGGTTTCAGACACGTGAGCAGTTGACTCCTGAGTTTGTGACAATTGGAAGCATTTCCATGGCAGCAGTTTTCCGTGTTCAGTGGTCAGGGGCATGCTTTAAATCTGAAATTATTTCCTGTTGTACTCACGGAATCACGGAGGAGCTGGAAAATTCACTGAGTGGGAACTAAACCAGTTACAGATATAGACTTAAAAACAGAAATAATAAAATCCCCAAGGTTTGGGGTGACAGGGATGGGGAGTGTCATCCTACAGGTGGCAGCAAGCCGAGGGTCACCCTGCAACAGCAGCTTCAAAGCTGGGCCACTGCTCAAGTGCCTGGAGAAACCTAATCCCTGTGTTATCTCTGGGATGATCCCTGTTTGCTTGAAAGCATTAACACCCTTTAATCTTTGTTTTCCCTGGAATCCCCAGGCCGTAGCTGTTGGCCGTGTGGACCTGAACATGAGCAGTGCTGGTGGTCCCTCACACTCACTCCCAGCAGGATGAACTTCCAAACACCTTCCAAAGTTCATTACCACTTTTCCTCTGAAGGAAACAATGCCCATCCCACCACCCTTCCCCACAGCAATTTTACTGGCTCAGCAGTGAGGCTTCATCTCCTCGGGGGTGGCTCTGTAGGCAGCAGATACCAGATTTCCTGCTCACCACCATTTGTGGGCTGTTCCAACCGTTTGTCCAGTCATAAAATTATCAGCACATTATCCCTGGGCAATGACTTGTAATTGTCTCTTTTTATTACTCAATAAACAGTTTGGAAACCAAGCCCCAGAGTGAGAGTAGGAACTCACTCACTACTTTACAGTAGTGCAAAGAGAGAGGTGAAGGAGCACTGAAAGGTACCAAAAAAGCCCAGGAAGGAGAGCATTTTGTTAGATTTACTTTAGTAATTAATGGAAAATGTGGTCTGGGACACTTACAGGGGAATGGAGAAAAAGAGGCACAACCTTGAGAAGTCCTGCAGGGGAAAGTTGCTGGGATAAATATCCTTGATAACAGCTCCAGCAGCTCACAGCCTAGTTTTCCATCCCGTGGTCCCAAATGTCAATATTCCCTCGTGAACACACCCGGAGAGCCTCGGGAAAGAAAAATACAGCAGTTAGCTGGCACAGTACAGCTCCAGTCATTGCAGCTCTATTAGAGCCATATATTCCCAGCTGCAGCCGTATATTCCCAGGCATCGCCGGGAAAAGGGGCTGTGATGGAGGAAGATCATTCCAAATGAAAAAGAGATGCAGTTTACAGAGAGAGAGAACTACTCCTAAATCTAAGCCTAATTGAATTATAAATAGCCTGGGTGCTTTCTTTCCATCCACAATCTCGTTAAACTTACAAATATATGGATATATAATCCCATGTTTTCTAAACATTTCTATTCAACTTTCAGTTCCAATGTGACGTTTTATATCTCAAAGTTGACCTATTTTGAGGAGGAAAAAAATTCGCTGAGTTCCCCCAATCAAAATGCTTCACTCTGGGATGAATGAAATGTTGGGAAGGATTTTTTCCCTTTTTCCAAAGGAATATATTCGTCACTGGGAACTACCAGAACAGATTTTATTCATTCATTTAAGCCCAGTTGAGCCATGGAAGAGAAAAAAAGCCCACCCTCCACCCAATTTACACAGCAATGATTTCCAACCTGCTTCACATTTCAAATTAAGCTATCCAATCTATCCCATGGATTTGGGATATAAGAATTTGAGGGGTAACTAGGGATTGATAAATCGAATAATGGGTTGTGTCTAAAGCAACGGTTTCTTGGGGAAATATCTCTGGCAAAAGAAGTGTCCAGAGCATGCTCTGTCCTGTTGGACATGAATTTCTCCCAATTCCCACCACTGCAGCTCATTGTCAGCTCTGGAAATTAAAGGAGTGGAGATTTTGTCTTACACACTGGTCTGACAGGCCAATCTCCAGAAGAATTAGGTTTAAATTGGATATTGGGAAGAAATCCTTCCCTGTGGGGAGGCCCTGGCACAGGTTGCCCAGAGCAGCTGTGGCTGCCCCTGGATCCTTGGAAGTGTCCAAGGCCAGGTTGGACGGGGCTTGGAGCAGCCTGGGACAGTGGAACATGTCGCTGCCCATGGCAGGGGGTGGAATAAGGTGAGATGAACTTTAAGGTTCCTTTCAACCCAAACCATTCTGGGATTCTATGAATCCACTCCCAGGCTGCGTCACTGGAAAGTCTGAGCAGCAGGAGAATTTTTTTTTTTTTTAACTTTCCTGATGCCATCCTTCTATTCCTCAACAATGTTGGGCTGGAGAGAAAAAAAAAAAAACAACCCTCCATGTGCATTCCGATTTGCACTTGTCAGAGCTTTTGCTCCAGGCTGCCTGGAGGCTGTTGGACAACTCTGTGCTCTCACCAGGTTTTCTTGACAATGCTGACAGGATTTTGTTTCCAGAGCCAGACTGGGAAGCACAGATCCCACAGCAGCCCTGCAAACCACCCTGAGCTGAAGAGTCAGCCCCCAGCACATGGGATGCAGCGGGATCTGTGCTGTTTGCAGAACGCAGAGCTCCCACTGCAGCCCAAACTTCTCACAGAGTGCTCGGCAGTCAGGGCACGAGGCACTAACGCGGAGCTCCGGACTGGCCGCAGCCATCACGGGGTCTGGGGAGGCTGTGGGATCCCAGGGAAGGTCAGCCACGTGCACACAGGGTGACAAGGACATCTCAAATGAGCAGCCATTCCACTGGAGCTAATTTATCCCAGGGGAAGGTTGTTTGTTCACAGCCTCTTGAAGAGTTTCTGATGGAGCTGAAGGAAGGGTGGCAATTCCTCTGCACACCAACCCCCAGGATTATTCATTCCCCTCTGGAATGAAAACTGAAGCTTCTGGCAGGAGGGGGACAAGCAGCAGCACAGATGCTCCAGGTTCAAATCCCTGTTGCCTGAGGGAGACAGAGGTTCTCCAACCCTGGTGACCAGGAATAACGCCTGGGATGTCCCAGGGTATTCCCCCAGCTTGCTGCCACTCCAGGTGGGCACTAAACCCTCAGGGATGCTGCATCCCACCTGCAGCTCCTGTACAGGTGCTCAGTACCTGTCACTGGTACTGACCACCACGGCCAGGTGCCTGCATCCCCTCCCAAAAATACCAAATAAAGGGCATCTTAAAACAGAAAATCCTCTTATTCAGGCAAAAGTGCTTCTCCTCACTCTGCTACCATCCATAGCCCCTGGATTTGGAAGGCAGCTGTACCACTGAAGGCTTGCCAGACCCTTGGCTGGCCAATTCCCAGAACCAGAAATATCACAAATAAGTCAATATTTACTTCTTTCCCTTTTCCAGTCCTTCTTTAAATATCCCTGTGAGACCAGCAGCCTGAGACACACCTGGGCCCTGCTCACCTCCAGGCACTTCAGTGTGTTCCCTCATGGACACCATTCCACTGCCTTGGGAACAGGAGTCCCCTCTAAGCCTCTTGGAGGCCTGAGGACATAGAAGAGCTGGTCAAAAGAAGTAAGTCCCCTGAAAAATCAAGGAGGTGAGGTTTAGACAGAGAGCTTCAATCTGAACAGCCAGTTCTGGGAGGCTGCGGAAAGCCAGAAGTTTGGGATTGGGAAGCAGAGTTATTTCCTCCTGGGAAGCCTGGTGGGTCACGCTCCTCTCCCAAACCACCAGCCCAGGCAGAGCTGTGCATCCATTTTAATCCATTCCCAAATGTCCTGCAGTGTGGAGAGAGTTTAACACCCTAAAACCTCAGGTGAGGGGATCACAACCCTGCAGAAGGGAGGCTGCTCCATGTAGGAATCACCACAGGAGCATCCAGCCCCAGGGCTCTGCTTCAGACACAGCACCTGACTCCAAACATGAGCAAAGACAAAACTGAGGCTCAGACAGAGCAGCAAAATAAATCAGTGACAGAATCTCCAAAAGAGACAAATGAAGTTGGAATACATCCTTGTTTATTTTAATGTTTGGAATGTTTTCCAGGTGATTTATGCCCCTGCTTCAACGTGTTTCTCTCTTTGTCTCTCTCTTTCTCTCCCTTCACTTTTTTTCTTCTTTAAAACAGGGAAAAAAAAAAGGAATATTTGGGAGTTAATTGCTTTTCCAGGCTTGGCAGCCAGACACTGTAATTGATCTCCGAAGAGATGGATTTGTCGGTGGGCTGGGCATGAATTTGACAACCACGCAAGGAAAGGAAGAAATATTTCCCTCTGCACACCAAGCAAAAGGGGGGTCACCCTGGCAGAGCCAGCGCCCTGGGGCCAAGGCTCCCCATCTTCCCAGATTTCCAAGTTAAATAGTGCTTGGTGCCTTGGGCCCCTTCCAGTAATAGGGACAGGAGATTCGAGCTGACTGGGAAAATCCCCTCGTTCAGAGCTACATCTCAGATGACATTTTTGGCTTTTCTTTTATCCCAGATTTTCAAAGCTCCACATGGGAAAATGCCTGCTTGCCTTTAACGCGTGGCATGGGACACTCCTTGCCTTTCCATTCTCTCTGCTGTTTTGTCCTGTCTTTTGGAAATCTATCATCCCTGAATACCTCAAGCAAGACACCTGTAACTGCAGCTCCTGCCACCCCACACATCCCCAGTCAGAACTGCTCCTCACCCCAAACCCCACATCTCTCACCTCTACTCTCCCCAAAAGGCTGGTACCACCCTAAACCTCCGGGAGTTTCTTGTGGGAGCAGAGCTGTTCACACTGTGAGGGAAGAGGAGCCATGAGCTGGGGGGACAAGGGTGCCCCAACTCCCCACATCCACTTTGCCCCACCAAACCAGGTTCCCACTGGTGGGCAGCACAACCTGGACCACGCACAGAGGTTTTCCTCTGTTGGAGCGAAGAAATTCATGTTCTGGTCAGGCAAGAGGCCTGATCCTGCTGCTCCAGAGGGAGCTCTCCTGGAGGATGCTGTGCCTGGATGCTGTGCACCTCCCTAAAGCTGCCAGGGTCCCCTGCTCCCCGCTCCCAGCCCGCAGCAGATGGCAAGCAGCCGTTCCTGACAGACGTTCCGGCAGCGCCCGCAGGGAATCCAGGCTCCCACTGATCTCTGCAGGTAAACCCACCTGGGAATTCGGTGCAAAAAGCACAGAGCAACAGATTTCCCAGAGCCAGCCCCGGGGTTTAGCGTTGTCTGTCTCCACAGGGGCTGAGCAAGGCATTCCTGGGTTTGTGGCCACACTGCAGCAGGGCAAGCACTGGTCCTGGGAAGAGAATCCTCCTCCCATCACAGTGGGGCACTCATCCCTCTATCCTGGAGCATCCTAAGGACTTTGGTTGTTTTGGAGGGTGCACATCCCAGGAAAAAACACCCTGCAGAACTCCTCTCTTCAGCATAAGGCTCTTCCTGGCTCCTTTTGCTTTTTGCTGCACATTTATTCCAAACACCTGTCTGAAGATCCACTGGCTGAGCTTGGAAGGAGCCAGGAAAAACCAACAGCCTCTCCTAGACAGACTCTCTTTCCCCTTGTGGGCAACCCAGAGGAGGATATCACATTCCTATACACCTGCCAACCTGCCTGGGAGATGAGGAATTGCAGTCTTTTTATCCGTTAGAGCCCTCTTGGAAAAGCCAAGCTCAAGCCAAGCCTGCTCTAGTTAAGTTGTGCTGCTCAGAATGCCCCCTACAATGACTGAGGCAGCGATTCTGTGCTGCTGACACGCCCCTGGCACAGCCCTGCAGCAGGAAACCCGAGCTTTGCACAAGGCAGAATTAAAGCCTGGAGCTAACTTCCACGGGAAGTTGTCGTGGCCAAGAATTCGTGACATTTCAGAGAGGAAGCAGGAATGTGCGTGGATAACAAGAATAGCCGGAGTTACGGCAGCTAAATACCAAACATCTCTGCTGAAAGGGATATTAATATTGCGGGCCACCTCCAGCTAGAGGAGATGATGAGCAGATCTAACACGAGGCAGGTTTGCCTTCTGCTGCGCTTCCCTTTGCAACACCCGCTCCTCGGAGAGGACACGGAGTTAGGCAGATCCCACCCAGCTCCCGCAGTTCTTATCTTCCAGGGCTTTCTTCTAAAGCCTCTGTCAAAAATACTAAACAGCCTTATTTTGCCGTTGTTTGCACTGGGTATAAAACTCTGTAATGGGAGATTTCTGGAATTGCAAAGCAGGTTTATGGCAGGAACGCTGCTCCGTGCAGGTGTAAGATATCACTCACTCCCGAGCACCGCTGCTACCACAGCCTGTGACAGGGAAGCAGCTCACAAATGGTCACGCGAAGGAAAACATCTGTTCAGAGCTAGCAGGTACACAGATCATCTGCAAATTGCACAGCTTGTGCCTGATTTTCCCCGGCTTTGTTTAGCGACTCGCAGCTCCGCGCCGCGGGAGGCGGCGCAGGCAGAAGGGACCTCCACGGAGCCGAGCCGGAGACAGGGAACGCCCGGCACAGCATCCCACCGACCGTGCACATGGTGTAGGATGGGCTGCAGACAGTGTTTAACTCAGGACCACTCCAAAAAGCCAGGTCAGGCTTTACAGCAGGCGTAGCGGCCCTTCCCCCGCAGAGCCAGGTCTCTCCTGCCCCAGGGGTATCCCGTTTTCCCTTCTCACAGGTTCCTCGGGCACGCAGCGCTGCCTCCACCTCACACACAAAAGATTTCCTGATCCCTGCTAGACCTTTACATCTGCTTTATGTTATGGGGCTCAGATTAGGAAACAGGAGGATTGTGTTTCCAGCAGACAGGATCTCTGGTTGATCTCCAGCCAGCCCCAGGACTCGAGCGCAGTTCCCAGCACTGCGTGCCATGGCTGGAAGGCAGGAGCACAGAATCGTGGAAAGGTTTGGGTTAAAGAGACCTTTAAAGGCCATCTAGCCCAAGGCCCCTGGCATGAGCAGGGACGCCTTGCAGTGATCAGGCTGCTCAGAATCCTCCTGTGCTGCTCAGGATCACCCACTCCCTGCGTTCCCACCTCTGTGAAAGGACTCAGACACCTCTGACTCACAGCACAGTGCCAGCTGTGTCCCAAATCCCTCTGCCTGCTCAGGATTATTCCGAGGAGCTAAGAGAACAATTTTGCCTTGTTCTCTCTCTCTTTTTTTTTTTTTTTTTTTTTTTTTAATAACAATTTTGTTGTGCTCTTTATTCTTTGAGAAAAGCAAAGGGAACAGAAGGGGCCCCATCCCTGGTAGCACACTTGCACCACCTCCTCTGAACTCCTGCTGCCCTCGGCTCTCCATCAGACACATCAACGCCCTTGGCACGGGATTTGTCCTGTCAGGAGGAGTTCACCACTCCTGGCACTGAGCCACAAGATTTATTAAGTCCAGGACACACACTTCAGCAATCAATGGGAATTTCAACTGCGACTCCACTGAGAAAGGGATCAAGCCTTTCAAAATCCCATTCCTCAAACACAGTGGTGCTGCAAGAAGCCCCATTAAACACCTGCCTTGGCTGGGCAAAGAGCTGCTGTACCCTGTCTGGTGACACTGTGTGGGAGACCCCATGCAAGCTTTGTCACCCAAAACTGGGGTCAAGGCTGGTGAGCTCAGCCTGGAGCTGCCTCCAAGGCTCATCAGAGTAAAGGTGGCCTTTTGCAAGAGGCAGCTGCTGGGAAAACCTGACTTGTTAGTGTAAGAAAATGAAGGGGAAGAGGTGATAAAATTGTTCTCCTTCCATGTACCAGGAGGTTTAACATGAAGGAAGAGAAAGTGCCACTCAAGGTGAAAGAACATCAGCAAAAGGTCACAGCTCACTCATTAATAAATTTAGGTGGGAAACTAGAATAAGGCTTCTGGCTGTCCAAGGAATTAGGGGGTAGACAATGCAATAGGAATGTTTTTTCAGCTTTGGAGAGGGACAAGATGTTTCATCAGCTTCAGTAGAAGAGGGCAGGACCTGCTGATCCTGCCCCAGCCCAGTTCTGGTTGTTAAAGCAGCATCACTGCAGCCCTGCAGCCCAAGGATGCCAGAGCCAAGGTGTGTGGGAAAGACAGCTGATTTCATTGGAAAAAAAAAACTTGACAACTTTGAGGTTTGGGTCTGAGACAGAGCAGGAAAGCCAAGGGAAATATAAATCAAAAATCTCCAGGATTGCTCAGGAGGCAGCTGACCAGCCTTCCAGGAGAAGAGCAGATGTTCTCTGCTGACAAACCAGCCCTGCCTGTCCTGCAGCAGCCCACACAGAAAACCATATAGAAAATCATTAAACAATTACAACCTCCATTGAAAGGAGATCAGCCTTTGAAGACATTTCCCCAGAAACCTCTGTTTGCAGTTTTCAAGTAAGCCCCTGTCTCATCAGAATAATTGTCAGGAGTAAATGCTTTGGAGCTCAGCAAACACTCAGCACAAGGAAAGCAAAGAAAAGAGAGGCAAGGCAACCCCACAGGTTCTGCTCTGTGCAAAGCCATGCCCTCAGACCAAGCACCTCATGGAGATGTCACCAGCATCAACCCTCACCAGCCCCAGTGGCCTCCAGGGAAATGGGCTGTTCCCAGCAGAGAAAGGGCTTTTTCCATCAAATAATCCCTCTGTGCCAGCTCAGCGCTTTGCCAGAGGAAAGGATTCACCTGAAAAAATCGCCCAGCCAAAAAAAAGAAGTTCTAATACACTGGCTGATTTAACACACAATATTATCGCTCCCCACAGACAGAGGCTTCTCTTATTTTGAAGATGCTTAAGCACCTGACTTTAGTTAGGCCGAAATACTGCTCAAAAATCTGGCCTTTCATGCAGAACTAAGATAATCTTTGAAGACACAGCAACTCAACCGGCTTTGCTAAATCAATCTCCCCGTTATTTTATTCAGTGCCAAAGAAGTTCCCAGGGATCTCATTTCTACCTGAACTTGTTAACAATTTATAGCTATCACCTTAATCATTAAAAACAAACAATGGGAAAGAAAAAGAAATTATTAAATTAATCCCTGATGGGGAATCCCAGAAGAGAAAATGAGTTCTTTTTCAAGACTGCCAGAATGAGGGGCCAGATCGTGTGAAAACCCGGGGAGCAAACGTGGGAGCAGCATCTGAGCTGCTGCGGGTGGCAAGGGCGGCTGCATTGCTCCAGAGCTCTTTGCTGTCATTCCCTATAAACTGGCCACCAGGTGTGATCCAGCAAGCTGGTGGTCAAGGCAGGATGAGCCTTTTAAACTCTCAGAGCGGTTTCTGAGAGAGCATGGGCTGGGCAGCTCAGCTCAGCAAGGAGAGCCAGGCCCTGCAGGACCACCCTGAGGACCTGGAGCAGAGCCAGGCACCCTTGGGCTGCTGGGGACAGCCCATCCCTACTGCCTTGGGAGCTCTGACTGCGCTGCTTCATTAAAATCAGCATCCCTCCCACCCCTCCGTGTCTCTGACAGCCCAGGGGGCTCCCGGGCCCAGCCCGAGCCCATAAATCACGGCAGGAAGGCCTGGAGGAAACATGAGGAGCTTTTATTAGCCCGCTGATAGAGACAGAAACAAGGACACCTCTCGGAGCAGGCGCTGCTGTTGTCTCACCAGAACCAAGCCCACACATTTGTCAGGTTTGGGCTAGGTTTTTGGAGGCACTTTTTTACCCACCATTTGGGCTAAAAACAAAGGCATTAACTACCCTGCAAAAGCCATAGTTCAGCACACTTACACTTCCCCCCCACCCCCCCAAATGCCTGTGTTAAATGCAGAATAAGAAGCGTGAGGGCAGCAGGGGGAAGGCTCTTCAAAGGGAAGGGAGTGGAAGGCCTGGCCAGAGGATCCCCACCTCAATCCCAGCCCAAGGGAATGCCAACACTCCCTTCATGCCTGGCCTGTCATTGAGCAATTGAAGGCGATAATGGGAATGGATGAATAGAAGGAGAAAACACTCGTGGACATCGCTGCACCCCTTGCACACTGCTGGAAGTAGGGGATGGATGAACGGAGGCAGAAAACACCCAGGTGATAACTGCCTGCATTGCACAATGCCGGATTTAGGTCCAGTTTGGTGAGGCTTGGAAAATTCAGGATTTCTTCCACTGCCATCCTTCCCAGCCGAGCATTTCGCTGAGCGGGCTGATCCCAACAGAGGGCACTGACACACTGACCACGGGCCAGCCTTCCCCAGCGCCGCCTCCTCGGCCCTCCCGCAGCACTGGTGACCTCGCCACTGTCGAGCTGTCCCCCGAGGTCCTGGCAGGGGCTGCCACGGCCCCAGCCAGCCCGAATCAATGGGGCGGCCCCTCCGCGGGGCCGGCACGGGAAGCGACCATCCCGGCGCTGCGCAAAGCCGCTTCCTCGCGGGCGGTGGCGAGGAGTGATGGTGGGAAAGGCTGGGAGGGGGTGGGAAATGGGGGCCCTCACTTTTTCAGGCTGTTAACTGTAATTAGCCTGGTTTCTGCGATGTAATTATCCCGCAATCTCAAAGCAAACACCCTGGAGGAAATTGCACGGTTAAAGACAGCACGGCATTAAAAATAAATTATGAGAGTCCTGCTCGCTGTTCCTGCGGATCTGTCAGCGTTTTCCCTCAAAAACCCCCGGCTTGGGGGAGCTGGAATCACCCAGCTGTGACTCTCCCTGCCAAACTGTCTGACTAGACAGAGGGAACGTCAGAATTCCAAGCACCCCCCCTTGCCAGCTCGGGAGACGTTTGTCACAGCCCAATTACAGCATGGCTGCACTCTGGGGGAGGGGAGGCTGTTTTGTTTGGGGTTTTTTCCCAGAGGAATTAAATTCTGCCGGCTATTTAATACAGCGCACGAACAAAGCGTGCAAGGTGTTTGGAAACAAGTCAGCTCCTTACGGATCACAATATTCCTGCCTCTGGCAGAGGAAGCCTCCTCTGCACTGCCCTTTTTGTTGCTGCCTGAGAGATTCCCGTAAGGAGGACTGCACTTTATTCCAAATTTCTGTCCCAGGAGGTGGAGGAAGCCAAGCAGTTCAAGAGTTGGAGGCTCATCCTTTGGTTGGCTCCCATGTGCAGAGCTTTGCTCAGCCCCCGGCTCCATGGCCACTGCTCTGAGCTGCGTGGCTGAATCACGGGGAGAGGAAGGAAGGGAGGAAGGGAGGAAGGGAGGAAGGGAGGAAGGGAGGAAGGGAGGAAGGGAGGAAGGGAGGAAGGAAGGAAGGAAGGAAGGAAGGAAGGAAGGAAGGAAGGAAGGAAGGAAGGAAGGAAGGAAGGAAGGAAGGAAGGAAGGAAGGAAGGAAGGAAGGAAGGAAGGAAGGAAGGAAGGAAGGAAGGAAGGAAGGAAGGAAGGAAGGAAGGAAGGAAGGAAGGAGGTCCAAGCTCCTCAAACAGCTCTGTAGAATGTGATGAGGCCACCAGAGAAGACTCAAAGCTTTTGGTAGGCTTAATTGTAATTTTGGAGTGTCTTTTCCACTCTTCCTCTAAGACAGCACCAGCCCAGCCTCAGCCATACACTTAAAGCCACCGGAAGGCTTCCCAATGTGATCCCAAAGTCCTTCCCTCATGGCACTCCTCTCCCATGGCAAGTCCCTTCTCATGAAGGAAGCTTCAGATGACAAGGTGTCCCCAAGGGAGGATGTACTGCCATGTCACATCCCAGGAGGGAAGCAGTAAAGCAGTACCTCAAAGACTTTAAAAGCTTAGGAGACATTCAAACACCTTCTGAGCATCTGCAGAGAGCTGGGATGTGGCAGCATCTCCAAACCTTCATGTTCATCACCACGCACTTCTCAGTTCATTCTGCCGTAGCTGAGGGGTCCCTGGGACATTCTGAGCCCCTGGGAAGACACTTTCTCTACAAGAGATGACCCAGAAAAGACCAGCACGTGCTTCTCATCAGAAAAACAGTTCCCTTCAGGAGTCCTGCAAATGGGCTTCACCAGAGCAGACCCTTGCCCTGGGCTGTGGGTAATTAGTGGGTGCTCCTGGAGAACAGACCCAACCTCCAGCAGCACCAAGCCCCACTTGGTTAAACCCCTAATACGGCTTAAAGAATGAATCAATCCCAGTGACTCTGCTCTCCACGGATCCAGTCACTCACAGGATGCAAAGAACACGTCTGGAGAGCCCATTAAAAGCCACTCGACTGGAAAATAGTTTCTGGCCTAATTCTAGCGCTGGGGTCTTGGTCGGGGGGAGAAATCTGACAGCGAGAGCGTGTCTGCAGGGAGCACGAGGCAGAGCTGTTAACTACTTCACCAATCTAATGGATAGCACTCTCCAACAGTAATTAATAATTAATATTCGTAGCCTGCTTAAATCTGTTGACTCTGTAAACCACAGCTTCTCACTTAAAGGCCTCTCGTCATGCTGAGACAAACTGGAGAACAACCCCCACAGAGAGACTCAGCATAAACAGGAGCAGCAGCAGCTCCCAGGCCCAGTCTCCATCTCTCTCCGTGTCCCATCTTTATCTTGTTGAGCTCAGCGTCATTCCTTAGCAGTGTCTCGGTCCTGGGTGGGAACGGGACACTGAAGTCACCAAGTCCAGCCTCCCTCAGAGGGTCTGCTCAGGTTTTCCTGGGCCATGGGCCCTGTCTCACCTGCCAGGGAACATTCAGGACAGCAGTGGACGGTCTCCTCACGCAGACAAAAATCCCCAGTGGTCTTGTCTCCTTTTGAGCACTGGGGGTTGATTTGAAGGGTAATAAATTCAATTAATATCCTCAACTCGAGTCTGGTTTGCCCATGATGGCAGCTGGTGAGTGATCTCTCCTTGTCCTTATCTCAACCCACCAGCCTTCCATTATATTTTCTCTCAGGAGGGCAGTGATAGTGGCCTTGGGAGCAGCCTGTTGTCCAGCCAGGGACACAAGATAAATCTGATAATCTATAGAAGGATTTATTGAATTCAGGAGTTGGACTCCTTGCACCAAAGATCAATTTGAGCTTTCTGGAGGCTGAAGTGCATCACCAGAGCACTGCAGTTTGCTGCCTTCCCTCCAACCCATCCTCCTTCCACTGCAGATACTACTCACAGCTTCCCTCCTTTCCCCACCTCTCAGCATTGTCACCACCCTAACGAGAGTTTCAGCCACCAGGAGATCGCTGATGGCTGTGGTGTCTGTGGAGGGAGCCGAAATCCAGCTGGGAGGTGTCAAACCCACGTTAGGTCACACAAGGGAAGGTGGCACTGGGCAGGACAAGTTTGCTGGATGGCAACCACAGCTCCCAAAAACAATGTCACAAACCTGAAGAACTCGAAGGGCTGGACCAAGAATTTGTGGATCTGGTCTGTGGGATCACCCAAACCGAACTGATTTTGTGTCTGGAGCATCAGCTCCAGGGACAATGTGACTTCCACTGAAATCACCTTTTCTTTTCACTTTGCTCAAAATTGAAGGACAACCCTTAATAATTTCAAATCTCACGTTTTGGGGTAATTGGATATACACAGATGACTTTTTTGTAGCTGATTTGGGTCATTCATTCTGTGTGTCTGTTACTACTCCTACTGTATTCCAAGTTTGGAGAAGACAAGAAATTCCTTTTTCCTGATAAAGAACTTTATTCTATCATCTGCATTACAAATTGTCTTTTATCATAGCTGTGATTTAATCTGATAAACTTCTAAGACTCAGGCAATAGTTTCACTCACCAAGTCACATTTGATACCTTATTTCCCATGGAAACTTTAAATTCTGTTCACTTCCTTTAATCAGTATTCAACAAATACAATCCCATTGAAATTTGTTTTTCTTTCCAAAGGGTAATGGAAAAAGGCCTCCTTGCTAGCATTCAGATGCAAGCACACCTAAAAATATCTAATATCAGGAAACAATTACACTTCTTCACTTGAATTAATAATTTGCATTTAGAAAGGAGGAAAATATGCCCATAAATAGTTTTTCCCCAGCTTCCTATAAAAAACAAGGACAATCAATGTGAACCTGTAGTTAAAAGTACCAAGAACGTGGTTGTTCTGCAAAGATGTAACTTAGTTTTAAACACTGAGAAGCCAGACCTTGGGAGAACGGGACAATTTTTGCACTGTGCTGCAAAACCCCAATATTTTGGGGAAAAAAAAACTTTTTTTCTGGTTTGTGTACATTCTTTTATACTCCAAGCCAGTAAGTCCTTCCCTCTGGAATCTCCTAGGGAGCTAGAGAGTTCTGGTTTCCCCAAGGTTTCCAAAAGCAGAAGGAAAAAAGGAAAATAAAGAAATACTTTTCTCTTATTTCTTTTTTCTTAAAAAGAGGAAAACAATAATTTGGGTTTGAATGAAACCTAATACTCAGCTTAAGAAAAATTCTTTATTTGGTCCCTGAGTCTGTCAAGACTTTGGTGAGATTTCCAGAGAAATGGATGTGGAATTTGAAATACGAAGTTCAACGTTTTCCTTAGGAAAGCTGAACATGGGGCATTGAGGTAAAGCAGGATTTTTGGGGAAGTACAATCTCCCTCCTACATCCCACCCCTGAAATGAGGGAAATCTGAACGAATTTCCAAAGGTTTCAGTGTTGCCAAATGTTGGGAGAGAGTATTTTTCCATCAAAAATATTTTTATGGGAAAGCATAACCTACCTATCTGTCTTGTGTTTATCAAGGGAGACCAGGTGGCTCCAGAATTTCTGCCACCTGGTTCCCACCAGGGCTGCTGATCCCTGGACTCCCAGCTGAATTCCAGCCTTTCCTCTTCACCCATAGATCCCCATCATCAGAGCAAAAGCACCTCTTCAGCTGCAAGCCAGATTGAAGGCAGAGATCTTGGACTGTGCTGCCAGGAGCAGAGTTAAGACACCCCAAACACATGGGGAAACGGTGTTTTTCCTCTAATTTCTACTGACACTCCATGAACAGCATCCCTGAGCACTCTGATCCTGACACCAGCATCCCTCCAACCAATTCCTCTCCCTGTTACCTCCATTCCCCCTTCTCTCCCTCAGGTTCAACCCTAACAGCCCAACAATATCCACTGTAGGAAAGATGGAGCGTGGGAGGTTGGAGAGCACAAAAGCAGCCCCAGCCCCAGCAGTTCTGGACACTCTCCTAATGGCTGGAATAATGATGGCATTCCTGTTAGGAACTGTGGAGAGGACAGAACAAACGACACGCACAATTATTGCAGAATGTGTGGAAGGCAATTTGGAATAATACATGTTTTGAATGTAGAGCAAGAACAAAAGAGCCCCTTGGTGGCTGGATTCCTCCTCCTGTGGTGTTCCAGGGCCCTCCTGGGATGTTGCAGTGTCTGGAGCAACATCTTAGGTGGTGATGCTCAAGTTGAACCACCCTCAGTCCCTCCCTCCATGTCCTGGGTCCTCTGCAAGGATCCTGCAGGAATTCTGGCCAAAACAAAACAACATAGGCCAACCCAGGCTCCCAAGGAGAGAAGGAAGAAGTTCATCCTCGTGGAATCATTCGGGTTGGAAGAGACTCCCAAGATCACCAGTGTTCCTTCATTCAACCCCAGAACTCAGGCACCCCAAGGGTTGTGTTGGGAGAGCTCTTCCCTCCATCCTGTGCAGGTGCCCTCCCGGTGTCCCAGCAGGATGCATGTTCTGTGCCTGGCCACGTGTCCAGCTCCCACATTCCAGAGGCCTGCTATTGGACAGGGACAGCTGGTGGTGCTGGAAAGAGGCTGGATCCCCACGCACACGGGAACACCTTCGCTCTTGCACACATCAGCATCTGAGGGGCAACCTGAGTCATGGGCAGCAGCAGGAGGTGGGAGGCCGGGAAAGACATCAAAGGCAGGAGGAGGAGGGGTCCAGAGGATGAGCAGAGGGGTTGAGGAAAGCCAAGGAAAAGAAGAGGGTGCCTGGGAGGCTCTCATTTGAAAGCTGAAGGCTCCCTGCCAAAGCAAACAGTTGGACATGGAGGGCTCTCCATGGCTCTGGTTCACTTGGACCATCTGGCATTTATTGAAATTGCCTCCCTTTGTGTTTGCTCTGATGAAGTGGGTTTGTATTCCTGCTTTCTCTCCCTCCTTTCTCCTCTCCCAGGCCAACACGTAGCTTCTGTCCCGCCTTTCATCTCCCACGTCCTCACAACAGCTATTGAACAAAGAACCCCAGTGCGGGAAATGAATCCCAGGAGGAGTCAGGGATGGGGAGAAAAGGCTGCACATGGACAGCCCCATGCATGGCCCTGCTGCCCCTTGTCTTACACTCTTCCACTGCTTCTCTTGGCCCTCAGTCTGGGAAGGCAACAGACTGAGAGGAAAGATGGAAAGAGAAATCAGAGCAGAAGTTAAACGAGAGAACAGAAAAGCGGGGAGAAAAAAATCCTTCCAAAAGGTGCAATTGCAAAGTGATGACAGGCTGGTGGAAGGGAATTAGCAGAGAGGAGGGCTCTGTTCACCTCCTCCCCTCCCTGCTCTGCTGTGTGATCAGAAAGAAGCCAAAAGAGCCGTTTTGTTGGGAACTCTGGCATCCACCGCTCTCCTGCAACAAGGGCGAGAGACTGAAATAATCAACATTTTCTGCAGCGCAGAAATGCAAACACTCAAATTCACATCTCAACTGACAGTTTCAGTCAAAATACATCCCCCTGACGCTCTTCAGTTAGAAAAGATTCACAGACTCGTTTCACAGCAGAGCCTGCAGTCCCAGGCCACATTACACAGCCATGTTGCCAGAGTTTGGATTTCCTGTAAGTCAGCAAGAAGCCTCTGAGGCTCAGGATGCACTTCCAAGCCTATTGCACAGAGGAGCCTGTCCAGTGGTTTTCAGGAAGCTTGTCCCAGTGGAAAAGGAAAAAAAAACCCAAACAATACAAGCACGAGGGTGGGGAGAGGTTTCCTTTGCCCTGCTCATCCTCTGGATGCTCCAGAGCCAGGGCATCATTCAGCACAAGACCCCATCCAGCAAATTCCCACCCCTGTCGCTGCCATGCCCCCACTGGGAGATCCGTGTGGACTCCAAGGACTGCAGAAAGGAGCTCGGTGGCTCTGCTGGCACAAATTAGTGGAGCTGAAACTTTAGATCAGTGACAGAGCCTCTTCCTCCTGGGAGCAGTAAATTGCGATGCCGGTCCCTAAAGACCCTCCTTGCCATTAAGTGATTAATGAATTCATTAACACCTCTAGGAACACGGGAAATATGACACGGACAGCCTGCCTAGGCTTTGCAAAGCATTTTTCCTAAGGAACAGCAGCGAAGAGTGGCTAATTAAGCTATATGGCCCATGGCAGCACTACTACATTTATCCAGAGGGGACAAGCAGAGGGATGAGATTCTGTCTCCTGCTCCTGACCAGCTTTTATTTGACCCATAACGAGATGCTAAAATCAAGGGTTTATTGCTATTATAAACCTTTCATTTGAAGGGGGGGAGGGAGAAGGCTTTTTACTGTAATGGCTTTAATGACTTTCCCAGCGTTCCCAGTCCAGAGGTGGAATGGTCCCAGAGTATCTGGAGGTAAGGAGAGGGGAAGGAATTGCACAATGGCCTCTTCAAATCCTACAGAGAGACTTAATTCTTGCCCTAAAGCCACGATCACATGCTCCAGCCCATTTCCCTGACAGTTTTATTTACCCACTGTAACATAACCAACAGACCAAACACTTGGGATGAAGTGTGAGCCGGGCTCGGGCTGTGACACCTGCACTAAATCACAGCCCAGGATCGCTCCTGCCCTACCTCAGCAAGACACTCCTGCTGCTCCCACAGCCCCAGCCAGGCAGCTGAAGGGAGCCAATCCATCCCTGCCACAGGAATGACAATGCCACTGCCCCACGTGTGCCTTGGATCCGTGTCCCAGGTCTGGCTTTCTGTGAAGCCTGGCTGAAGCCTTCCGTCAGAGCCCAGAGCAGCCAGGCAGGGTTAGCTCGGGAAGGGATGCCTACATCCCCACTTTGAAGGGATAAATAGCTGCTCATTGCACAATTGCAGCTCATTTCCCTTCACTTCATCCTGGGCTTCTTTGTCCCTATGTCCCACTGCTCACAGAATCCCAGGATGGTTTGGGCTGGAGGGGACCTTAAAGCTCATCCAGTCCCACCCTCTGCCACGGACAGGGACACCTTCCACGAGCCTAGTTTGCTCCAAGCCCTGTCCAAACTGGCCTTCGACACTTCCAGGGGGAAGTTGGGCAGCCACAGCTTCTCTGGGCATTTGCTGTATTGTTACAGACAAAGTTGGGCTCATCTCTGCAGCCGCCAATGACTGCAGGAATTCCTTTCCATAACCCAAGTGGGACAACATTTCTTCAGCCTAGAATGACACAGAGAGTTAAGACTGGCTTGTGCCTTTCCCAGTTCCTTGGGCTTCTTCACTTCCAGACCAAGCTGAGGAAGATCCACAGCAATCCAAGGGGGCAAAAGATGCTCTGTGGAAAGCACTTTTACCACTTGAAGGCAGTGGAGGTGGCAGGGAGCCACCAGGATTTCCTGCAGGTGTGGGGGCTTCAGGAAATGTGAAAACTGGGGAGAATCAGGCTGGAAAGATGACTCCATTTTAAAGACAGTAAATTGGAGAGAGCTCAGAGAAAGCCCCTGTGAAGATGAAAGGACAGCAGGTATTGATTTACGTAGGAAGATCAAAAGAGCTATATTTGTATATAGTAGTTTAGCTAAGTGATGACTAAGTGTTTAACGGGAAGGGTTTGAAGGACACAAACCCAGAGGGGGCTTGTACAGTGAAGGAGCTGAACAGGACCAGTGGGGTGGGGGAAAAGAATGGCAAAAGAGGCAGATCCCAGCTGCCTGCAGATGTTTTTTGGTGGGGGGATGTGAGCAGCCCTGCTGACACCCAGCCCCAAGACACACTTGGCAAACCAGTGTCCCAAAGCTTTCCAAAGCCCATCCTGCACTGCTTTCCAAAGCTTTCCAAAGCCCATCCTGCACTGCTTTCCAAAGCTTTCCAAAGCCCATCCTGCACTTTGCTCACTGCAAGTCCACCTCCAATCAGCTCATGCCATGCCACAGCATCCAGGAGCGCAGGGAAGGTCCTCGAGGGGCCCAAGGTGCCCTCACAGCTCACACAGAGGGTGACACCAAGGTGACTGAACCTCTGAGTGCTGGGAGCCCTGTGATGGCCCTCACACAATGCACCAGGAGAGAAACAGAAATAACCCTACGTCTCAAATCCAATTCTGAGGACCCCATTCTCCTTCTCCACCCACTCCAAGGCCTAAAGAATTCATCCCCAGTCTTTGAACTTACTTAAACAGGAAAGCATTGCTTCTTTTCTGGAAAGAGTGTTTGAAAAGATTAACTTGCCTATGGCACAGGACCTAATCCATCTGCAGGGGATCTGCTCCATCCTGCTCCACCTCTGCTGGGTTACTCGGGATTTGCAGGGCGAGGGATGGGACCACAGCCAGAATAGCAAAAAGCTCTTCTGTTCCTCGAGGTAATTCAAGCCCAGGTGGGAAAAAGCCAGTTAAAGTGGCTGTAATGAGTGACTTACCCTCAGCCTCCCTCCTCTGTGGGCCTGGACTGGCACATGTCTCCCTTGTGCTCCCAAGAGCAGAGCCAGGAGCATTTCAGAGGCTGACACCGTGGAAATCCTCCAGGGAGAAGAACCCTGAGTGCACAGGACAGGAACTGAACACAAAGTAACCGTGCTGGGTTGGGCAGGGCTGCACAGGGAAGGATCTGGGGGCCACAACCTTCATTAAACAGCTGCATTTTTTAGTTTTCTCATAGTCTGGAATCTGCTTGCTCTGCTAAAGGCTGAGCTGCCCACCTGAGCAGTGCCAATCCAGCCCTCTAGAGAAGGGATGGAGAAGGGAAGGGGGAAGACAAGCAGGACAGAGAGAATCTGATAAGAGAGCCTGATTGAATCACACTGTCATTACCTGGGACATCCTGAAATCTTTATGGCCTCACTTCATAGCCTGAAAATACCCAGAAAAAAGCTTTTGCTCCAGAATCTGGAGGGACATCCAGGCAGTTTAGATCAATTCCAGTGCTCTGCTCTCTGTCCACATCATTCAGCATTTTATCCACCATTTGCTGGAGTGATTCTCTTCGCTGGGAGTGTTTATAGACAGCAGAAAGGGAGGTCACAAGTAAGTAACGATGAGAACAGAGAAGGTCACAGTGTGGGTTAAATGAGCCCACGTACAAGGGGCAGGATTCATGGCCCCTTACAGACCCACTAAATACATTTTGCTCACCTTTTCCTATCAAGTGTCAACAAGATCTGCCCCAATCGAGGGCCCCTTGATCCATGTGGCCAAGCAGGGCTTCAGGAGGATAAACACCCACACGTGGTTGGAAAGGGTGACAACACACAGGGTGTTTTGCTCAGCCAGACACAGTCACTTGACCACAAGCTGCTCGCCCCCTCTTCACTGCTGAGGTACATCAGCATGGAAAAATGTAGTCTGATGCAAGCCAGTGCAAGATAACACCTCTGGAAACCAGGAATGCAAATGACAGCTACCTCCAATGTGAGAGATTACCTCAGAAAGCACTGACTGCAGCAGGACTAAAGATGCTGTCCCTGTAGTAAGTGAATATTCATCCAAGCAGGGAGAGGAACCAGGCTTTCAGTGGACATTTGCATTTTCTTCTTCTCTTACCCTCCATTTTCCCCTAATTCACCCACATTTGCATGACTTTATATGAAAAAACAACCCCCTCCAGCATTTTAGAGTCTCTGAGAGCCCTTGTGCAGAGCATAGCACAGCTCTGGGCTTTTAGAAATCTTCCAGGAGATATGGGGTGTCCACACGGGGAGGGAAGGCCTTGGAGAGCATTTAAAAGGATTCCACACACACAGCTGAGAGCTGGAAGAAGTCTGAACTCAGCTCAGCTTCCTCAGTTTGTCAAAGTGTTGCTTAAAAAATCCCAAAATGTCTAGACATCAACATGGAAATATCCTGGCTTGCGGGGGACTTCCCAGGATTCTGACAAGATGATGAGATTCAATGCCTGGAAGCTCAGGTCAGATAAATCCCAAAATATTGAGCAGTTTCCCAGCAGGGAGGGACACTGGACACTGGAGGCCCTCACAAGGGTGTGGCTTCTCCTCCTTGGACACTGCTGGAGCAGGTAACTCCTTCACAGGCAGGCTTTAATCCAGCTCCTGGGAGAGGAGCAGAGGGAGTGGGGCTGGATGGCTCAGGGCATCTCTCCATGCCCCTGCTCTCTTCCTTGTCCCCTCAGACATGACAAGAACAGGAAATTCTGGGCAATCTGCTGCTCAGCCTTGCACTCCCCATGAAGCTGTAGTCCAATCTCACTCCCCAAGACCTCAGGAAGGAATTTGTTGATTTATTTTCCTGCCCCAGGCTCATTTGGCCCAGCAGATGTTGCTTGCTCGTTCTTTTTGTTATCTCCTCACCTTCCTCTGAATGGTCAAGAGAAGGGCTTGGCTGGAGCTGCCACAGCCAGGGTTTGTGGGCGTGCCAGGAGTGGGGGTCACCTTGTTCTGTGCCCTTTGGGATCAGTTGGTGCCACCTTCCCCAGTCACACAGAGTTTCTGTGACGATGGTGGGTACCAGAGGCAGAGTTCATAACCTGGACAGCCCATCCTTTAGTCTGTCAAGTGATCCCACTGCTCAGAACCTTCCAGGTCTGCCCAAATAAACATATGTAAGAGCTGAAATTCAATTTCTCCCCTGCCCTGTCCCCTGGAAAACTCTTTGATGACTAAGCCCATTAGGGGAGGAGCAAATCTCCTGGAAATGTCACAGCTGATCTCTGCTGACCTTATCAAAGTGCAGGATCAATACATTGACCTGTTCGGAGCAGCAAACCTTAAGCAAAAGCCAAGGAGAAGCAATTAAAGCAGAATTTCAAGAATGGGAGGGGGGGGGAGATGGAAAAACCCCCTATTCTTGCTCTGGAGAGTGAAAAACAAATGAGCCAAAAGGAACCGTGATGCTGAGAATTATCATCTACATAATTAGTATTTGATAAAGCAGGAAATAAAACATAACACCCATTCATCATGCTGACAGCTGCAGGACCATGGTGCCAGGCTCATCACTGCGCCTTCAGCAGTGCAGGTTCCAATCCTCACCGCCAGCTCAGGGTGCCCAGCATGCCCTGGGACATCCCAGGGACTGGTTTGGAACATGCCAGGCATGATCCAGGCTCTGGACTGCCTGGATTTGAAGGGTGGAGAACCATCAGTCTTGTGGACAGCTAAGGAGCTTCCAGTGAGTCTGGGACCTCGGGCACACAGGGACCTTCAGGCAGCCTGGGGAGATAAACTGATTTTCCTGACACCTGGAACTTGACCAACTCCCCCCACTCATGGCTGCAGCAGTCCCTGCCCTGGCTTTGAACTGTGGAAAAAAAAAAATCATCATTTTGAACACCTCATCCCATCCTGAGAGGTGGCAAAGCCATTTCAAACAGCCTGGAGCCAACCTGCCTTGCAGGACAAGAAGTATGGACAGGGGCAAGGAATGGGCCTGGGTACCCAAGGAAATGCAGCCAAAGGATTTCTGGGCAAACACAACCCATCTCAGCTCCTGTAGACCAAAAAGCAGCACCTCCCCTCTGACTTTCCATAAGATGCAAGAGTATTTCCTGATAAACTCGTTACTAACCTTCCCTTGAAAAGGGCAATCCACAGTGAAGGGGCTCCAGAGTGCAAGGAGCAGCTGTGGCTCCCACAGAGGACAATTTAAAGGAGCAGGTGACTGAAAGAACACTAAACAAAATCAAAGAGATGGAGATTAAAAGGTAAATCACTTGTAGGACATCTAGAGCAGCTCTCTCTACAGGGCATTGCCCAAGGGAGAGATATTTTCCTTTCTCTTTATAGCAATTTTTCAGATTTACCTTTCCTCACAAGGGTGAGCGCGAGGCATTTAAAGGCAACTCGGGGACAAAAGAGGCAGAAGCCAACTTTGCCTTTGCTGACACAGAGAGCCAAGTCCCTGCTGGCAGCACCACACGTCCACCCTGCTGTGCGGGGCTGTGCCCAGCTCCACACTGCCCACTCGGGGTAGGTCCCTGTCCATCTGCTCAGGCACAGCATTTCACTGGAAAAACACTAAAAAATTCCCTTGAGTACTGCAAGTGCCCCAATTCCCACGTGAATCATCTCACCATTAACCACAGGCTGCTGTGAGGAACAGGAAGAGCTCCGGTCCCAGCCCTTCCTCCTTCCCTCCCTTTTTATTTGCCATCCCCTCTAATTTCATCAACTTCTTTTGCTGCCTGGTTCTTCATAATCTCACCTCATTAACCCACGACAAGGCAGGATCTCAGCTCTCCAGCTGACCACCTTTTCCCAGCACAGACAGAGCCCTGAACAATGTCTTCGGGATGTGTTTCAAAAAAAAAAAAAAAAGCAATCAAAGCAAGTCTCTGCTGTCCTGGGGAATTCTGTGTGCACTGAGAGCCTCATCAAACCAGGGGAAAGAAAGCAACAGCAAATTTAACAGTGCCATCCCTAGCAACCACAGATGGCTGTAGTTCCTAAATAAGCATTACATTAGTGCAAAGGAGAGGGGGAAAAAAATTAAAGGAAGAAAGGAAAATATAACAGCTGTATCTTAAGCCTGGAGGCTGATGCTAAATCTACATTTGTAGATGCTTTCAGCACTGGCAATAAAAGTCAAGTTGCTTCCATGTTAAAGGGGCACTGCTGAGTGTTTTATGCAGCATCCTCGACCTGCTGATCATTTGGTGGGAACATCCTCCAGCTGTCCAGCAGGATGGGGACCTGGGAAAACAGAAGGAGATGTGTCCACAGGGGAAAGAAGTGGGGGAAAGCATTAATATTTAATGGAGTGTTTTACACTCCTTTGAATGGAGTGTTCTGCTACAAAAAACACCAACAAAAACCAAACAAATACAAAAATCAATAGTGCACAATGGCCTTCAGTGCACTGACAGAAACATCATTCGCCCTCTCGTCACTGCTGTCATGTTAAAACCACAGCTCCAACAATTTCCCCAGCCTGGAATTCTGCTGGGTGGGCAAAACAGAGGAAAAAGAACTGGGGGCCTTGACTTGAAATCTTGACCCCTCAATGCAGAGGAAATCTCACTTTGAAAGCTGGAGCTCAGGTGGGGTTCATGGAATGAATCAGAGAATTACAGAATGAATCATAGGATCCCAAAAGTGTTTGGGTTGAGAGGGACCTTAAAGCCCATCTCATTGCACCCCCTGCCATGGGCAGGGGCACCTTCCACTATCCCAGGCTGCTCCAAGCCCTGTCCAACCTGGCCTTGGACACTTCCAGAGGTCCAGGAGCAGCCACAGCTTCTCTGGGTAACCTGTGCCACGGCCTCACCACCCTCACAGGGAACAATTCCTTCTGTATATCTAAGATAAATCTCCCCTCTTTCTGTTTGAAGCCATTCCCTGTGTCCTGTCCCTCCATCCCTTGTCCCTCTCCAGCTCTCTGGAGAGTCTGGGGCTCTGAGGTCTCCCTGGATCCTCCTCTTCTCCAGGTGAACACCTCCAGCTCTCCCAGCCTGGCTCCAGAGCAGAGAACCTCCAGCCTTTGGAGCATCTCTGAGACCTCCCATGGAGTCACTCCAGCAACTCCACATCCTTCTGGTGCTTTGGATGCCAGGGCTGGGGCAGCTCTGCAGGAGGCATCTCACCTGAGCGGGGCAGAGGGGCAGAATCCCAGTCCCTTTCCTGCTGCCCACACTGGGATCAGCCCAGGGCACGAGGGGTTCTGGTCCCAGTGAGCAGAGTTGGGTCACACGGAGCTCCTCATCCCCCACACCCACAAGTCCTTCTGATCAGGGCTCTTCAGGGAAAGCTCTGCTCCCAGCTGAGGGGATGCTGGAGATTCTTCCCCATTATCTGGGAAGGAAACCATGAGTTTGCTGCCAGCAAAGAGCACAGTTGGCACAAACATTGGAGGAGCGTGTCATGGTGACGTGACTGGACCTCCAACACCGTGCAAGAGCAGCACCACGGTCCTGAGTCACCTCCACACGTGGCTGTGCCCAACCTGCAGCCAGTTCAGCCCAGCACCGAGAGGAGCATTTTACTGAGGCAGAATCTCTCCGTGGAGGGGTGGGAAAGCCAAGGATCAGCCGTGGGAGCAGCCCAGGCAGCTCCCCAGAGATGCAGCTTCATAAACAGAGAGAACCCAAACCAGTCCCAATCCCAAATCACCGAGCTCAAGCGACACACATGTGTGTGTGCTGTCAGGGATGAGGTTCCCTGCAATCTCACACATCCCATTTCCTCTCCTTTGCTCTTTAAAGGTTTCATTTCTCTCACGTTTCCATCAGTTTGTGACAAAATGCAAAATTACCTTCACCGTGTCTGAGCTGTGGAACCTTCTGCCTCCTCTTGAACTGTTCAGCTTTTACCACATTCATTTATTTTTATTACAATTCATTAGGACAATGATGTCCTCTACTAAGGTACTTGGGTTCTTCAGCAACCCATGACTACTCCTTCCCTCACAAACATTGCAGATTATTCCTGTTTAGCTGTCACATTCTCTCTCCATCCCTGAATTAGCTACGCCAATTAATTACCAGCCCCTGGGACTGCTCTTAGAGTACAAGCCCTGAGGCTGAGGAGTGAAAGGGATGTTATAACACAAGTGAGCAAGGTTTGGCTGCTCTTACCTGAGCTCCCTTGGGATTTTCCATCAGAACGTTGATTTCCTGCAAAAGGAACAACTCACCTGGGCATGTCAATGCCAACACGTTCTTGTTTCTAAACAAAAAATAACCCGAGTGTTTTGACAACATCAAAACATCATGTTTCATTATTTTGAGGGCATGGAACTCTTTGATATTAATTCTAAAGCATCTTTTCACTTAGAAGTTTCTCTTATAATCCAATTGCTTGAAATGCCAAAATCAACTCAAAATATGTAAACAATTTTTTAATGGTTTCACGGGGACATGTCAGGACAAAAAATACATTTAAATTAAACTCCATAATTTTTCCTGAAATGGGAAATGCACTTCTTGCTCAGGTCTAGACATCAGTACAGCGTCTCAGTGGACTCTGATGTAACGGAGAGAAACCACCCAGGAGAGATGGATAATGGGGCTAACAGGGAGTGCTGGTGGGCATGGAAAAATCCAGGCCGAGCCAGGAGAGGAAAGAAAAGAGGCAGAAGGATGATCTGGGAACAATGCTGCAGGCCAGGGAAACATGAATTTGTGATGCCAGGTGGAGTATTTGCACCTGGGCCAGCTTTCAGGGAGTTTGGAATGGGAATGGAGAAGCTGCCAAAGGAGGCCTTTTCAGAGCACTCATTTCAAGGACAATCCACAGAATCCTTTTAAATCCCATCAATTAGTGAAAAACCCACCCTGGAATTTCCTTCCCTCTAAAGTAGACTCCCTGCTGTGCCAGTGCAGAGCTGCATCCCGGTGGCATCAAGGGGAGATCTGGAAACATCATCTCCATCCTTCCGAGCCGCTCTGAGCCTGGATCACCAGAGAAAGAGGATCAGTGCTGAGTGCCTGGCTGGGAGAAAAGCTGGAGCCATGCTCTGAAGCACATTAATTGCTTATTAATTACCCCATTCATCACAGTGACACCCTTGTCTGCATTCCCAGTGGCACCCTTGCCGTTGGCTGGGACTGTCACACTGCTTTGGGTAAACTGAGATACTTCCGCTGCCTCACCTCAAACCACCCTGGATCCCAAGGGGTGAAAAATAAACCCCAAAACCCCACACCTTCACCAGAATCCAAATGACAATATGGCAGGCTGGAAACTTGCCCCTCAGTGGCAGCAGGGAAATGCAGATGAGAGAGGACTTCCAGGACAAGGGTGCTCCCAAGCCCTCAAAGTTCGGGATTCATGGTACAATTTGCAAAGTATCATTTTACAGAGCCCATCCAGGGCTTTGCTGCAGCTTCCCACAGGCAACTGCAAGTTCCCATTAAATCACAGAGAGCTCTAAACCAATCACCAGGGAAAATTTCTGTTCCATCACCGGTGCTTTTTCTTTATTTCATTATTTATAGCACTCTCTGATTTCCAGCAACTTTTTTATTATAAAAAAAAATTATTTTCTTTGTCTGAAAATTGATATAAAAAGAAATCCATCTCTCAGCCGTCATTTCTCTTAATGATGTTTACATCAGCAGATGGGGAAAAAATCACTTTTTAAACAGAATTTATTACCCGCTGACCCAAAGCTTTCCCATACATCACTGTGCTTTCACAAAGTTAGTTTCCACAGCAACATGATGTAACTCTCCAGCGTGTCTGGGAGCTGCTGATGTTAACTCTTCCACTCCTATCCATATTTCTTTGTGAAGGGACACCTTGGCCACATGGACACCTCAAAACTGGATGATAGAGTCGATCTCCTGAGTTGTAAGGGACCCACAAGCATTATCCAGCCCTCAGCTCCTGGCCCTGCAGTGACACCCCAACAATCCCATCCTGTCCTGTCCCTGACAGCGTTGTCCAAATGCTCCTGGAGCTCTGGCTCAGGAACAACTCTGGCTCTGGGAAAGCTCAGGCTCAGGAATGCTCTGCAGATAGGGACGTCTTTAAGTTGTCTCATTTAATGAGACATCAAGTAACAGCTTCAAGCAAGAGGGAAAGGCTGCAGGTGTCCCAGGGAGAGGGACCAGCTGGGCAGGGGTAGCACAGAAGGAAGGAGAGGCATGTCTGGAGATGCTCATCACAAAGTCATGGAAAGGCTTGGGTTGGAAAGGTCCCTAAAGATCATCTAATTCCCAAAAGCAGGAGCACCTTCCACTAGACCAGGTTGCTCCAAGCTGGCCTTTTCAGCAGCGCAGCTGAAAGCAAGTTTATCACCAGTCACAGCAGGAACACCTAGACCCTGTGAGAGATCTTCCTCCAGGCCCACCTTCTGGCCACCAAGGCCACATGCCAAGAGAGTCTGGGAACAAAATATAATACAGGGTTCTTCAGCAAAAGGCTTAGTGAAGATGGACAGATATGTAAAATAGTGATGAATCCCTCTGGGGTGAGCACACTGTGCTCTGGTTCATCTCCTCAGTGAAACTTGGTGTAGAAGCACCCAGAGAGCAGAACCCCCCGGCTCCGAGGGACCACGTGTGCATGAACAGCAGCACAGCCCACAGAGAATGAGCACAAGAGCAATCAGCACCATCACCCCAAGGAGGGGAAGGGCTCAGCACAGCACCAGGAAACTCTCCAAGGATCTGGCTCCAGGCTTTGGCCCCACAGCTCCAGCCCAGCTTCAGGCCCGGGTGGATTTAACAGCAGATCTGGCCTCTCAGCAGTCAAGGTTCAGCTCCAATAGAGTTGCACCTATCACGGCATCCATTGATTGCCGGGATGTTGATAAACAATTGATTTCTTTTTTCTGCAAAAGTCACCTGGAAGGAGTTTTATGCCTCTCTCTACCGGGAATGAGCGATAGCAGGAGCCTAACAAACACAGAGAACACACGCTATCTCCTGCTAGGGCAGATAATTCCTGCTAGCAAACAGCTGAGTAACAGAAAGAAGTTGCTTCTGCTGGGATTTGGGAGACTACCGTGGTGGGAGATGGGAAAAGCATTTACTCAGTGCTTTGGCTCAGATATCAGTGTGTCACTTTGGCACCTTATCAAAGGAATCCAATATCTCCAGCCCCTTGGCTTGAGCCAGTTACAGAGCAGTAAGTGATCCACCTGAGGAGAGATGGCAATCAGCTCTCAGCACAGGCCTGCCAGAGATCAGAGGCCAAAGAGAGAAAGGCTGTGGGACAGTGGGAGGCAGTCACAACCCCCAGAGACAAATCATATTGAGGGGAGAGCCTTGTTAGGAGAATGTCACACAGAGAGCCCTGGAGTCAAAAAACAATGAGGCATTTCAAGGGGACAAGAGAAATGCAAGTTCCCTGGGTCTGTGGCTCCCTGAGAATTGGTGCCATATATCAGATTAGAAATGAGAAATCTGGGAGCAAAATGTAATCCAGGCATTGGAGTCCTTCAGGAAAAGAGGACCATGTAATTAACTTATCCCTAACTTGGGAAAACTTTAAGTAGCATTCACAAGAGACAGCAAAGCAAAAGGGCACGCTGGAAACCAGGCCCTGGCAGCTCTGATCTCCCCAGACATCCTTGGATGCTGCAGAGCTCTGCTGTGAGAGTCCTCCGAGGAGTTCCAAGTGCACGGTGGATCCGTATTTCTCTCTGGACATCATCCCTGTGTGTGCTGTGCAACAGCTCACTGACATAGCACTGCCAGGGTCTACAGAGGCAGAACTTCCTCCCAAACTTCCTTCTGCTCTCCTTTCAGCCCTTCTAAAAACCACACAATGGCCAGAAAACATCTCCCAACACGCACAGCATGAAAGATGCTTCAGTATCTGTTCCTCACAGCCTGGAAGGATGGAGGGGTTCCCTGTGCTAAACCACTTCTCACCTTTCCCAAGGCACAGAGCTTCCCCAATAGCACCAAAAAAAGGGCAGTTCGTGTCCTGGTCTGCCAGAATAAAAGGATTTGTGGAATTTAAAGGTATCTTCTGAAACGAGTCTCCACCCATAACTGCACTTTGGCTGGTGTGTCAGCTGTGTGCTCATCACCACAATAATTCATCAGCAAACACCAACAGCTTTGGGAAAGCTGACTCAGGAGACTGAGACCTTATTTAGCCAAAAACACTTGCTCTGATTGATTTTGTTCCTAAAAACAATTTAAGCTTCCTTTTCTGCATTCTGTGTGGCAGCTCTTGCACAAGTTAAAGCCTCCAGCAAAGCCACTCTGTGCTAAGAGGCATCAGTTCTGCCAAAAATGGTGTGAGCTCCATTTGCAGTGACATGAGCATACATTGATGGGGTAACCATCATTATCAGAGATCAGACACAGGATTAGGATCATTATCAAATCAGCCTACCCATGCCATTTCCTCCACTTATCTTAAAAGTCCTCGAGTCTACCAGACGATGTTGACCTTTATATCAAAAAATGTCGAGCAGCCTATTTATTGGAAAGCTCCAAATTAGATGACCAAGAAGGAGAAAGATTTTCCAGAAAGCAGCTCCCACCCCCATCAGCAGGATCCAGGAGCTCCAAAATGCAGGGAACTCGCTGCAGGCTCGTCAGAATAGTCTGATTGATTGAGGGAGATGTGCTGTTCGACCAGGCAGCCATTCAGGGGTGTTGTCCATTTCCTGCCCAGGACTGGGAGATCCATCCATCCCTCCCCAGAGTTGGCTGTGCCAGGCGGGAGCAGCACGTGCAGTGGGGTTTAAAGCCCTGGCCCATGGAATGAGGGGAGCTTGGGATTGAGCTGGCAATGGGGAACCTCAGCAAAACCACACCCTGTGGAGGACCAGGGCACAGGGCTTGGAAATGGGCCACAGCCCTTCTCCTGCTCAGGGATCCGGTAAGAGAAACTATGGTGGGTGCAGGACTCTGGAGCGGGATGCAGATGTGTGTCCCACATCAAGGACAATCCTTTCCCAAAGCTTCCCATATCCATTGTGTGGGTCAGGCTAAAGCTCAGCTCCAGGTCCAACAGTAACATGAGACAGTGAAGATGACTCTGTTGGAAAGAGAAATTCAGGATGCACAGCCCATGACCGTGACTGGAGCCCTGGCGGGTGAGCAGCAGGAACAACCCCACACATGCTCCCAAGGCTTTGGGATGCCAGCACCCAGCCACCACAGCATCCAGGCAGGATTTTCCCATGATCACCTGTCCATCCTCAGACTCAGCATCCCATTTCCAGCAATCCTGAGGTCTTACACCTTACCCACACTGCCCCAGAGCTGGGGCCACTCCAGACCTTGCCACCCACACTCTGCATCCCGGGCTGCTCCTGCTCCTTCCCACCCGATATTTCTGCTGGAGGGATCGGCCATTGAACTCGGCCCCAAAGTCCCGCCCTGCTCGTGCAGAAGCCCCCCTGGGGTCCAGAGGAACATAAACCAAACCCAGCTGCTCTCTGCTGTCACAGCCTAAGTGCATTAATGTCTTTTTATTTCCATGGGGGCACCGTGGCCGCCCCCTGTTTCCATTCAATTGGTGTTAATAAAATCTCTCTCTGCAGAAGTGACAAGGGAAGGATCCTCTTCACTTGGAAGATTTTATCTGCATTGAAATTGAAGTGCAAGCCTTGTGTTCCCTAAACCCCTCTGTTAATAGCTCTCATCTGCTACCCTCCTCCAAGACCGGCTTTGGGCTGATTATTCCCAAAGAAAACATCTTTATAAGGCAGCCCTCAGCTCTGGCTTGCAATCAACAAGTCAGCTCTGAAACACTTCTTTCAGCCAGCTTAGGTAATTTTCACTGCAAAATTAAAAGGGAAAATTGTCCAGAGACAAAACATTACACAGAGCACATGGGAAATAAGATCCAGAATAGATCTGGAGTTGTGGCCAAAAACTGGTTAGTTTGGATTGAGGTGGGAGCCCTTGGAGCTGTGAGGCAGCAGCTGAAGGGAGACCTGAGGAAATTAAAGCAGCTGTTACAGACTCCTTTCCTCCTCAGCACACGTGTGCGAGGGAGGACAGCAGCTCTGAGCTGTAGCTGAGCCCAGGTGTCCAAGCTCCACAGGAAGTCCTAAGAAAATAGGTGGGAAAGAAGAGAAGAACCAGCTGAGCAAGGAACACACCTGAGTGGAAAGCCAGCAAGGCTTTGTGCCTGCCTCCAGAAGCAGGAGATGGGAGGAGCAATCCAGTCTTAAAGATCCTGAGGTGTGCAGAAAACTGACAGCGTGGAAGGCAGGAAAAGAGAGACTGAGGAGAGCCAGGGAGCAGCATCCTGTCAGGATGCCATGGAAATCAGTCTGCATTCCCTGCCACCCCTACAGACACGATCAAACACGTGCGTGTGTGTCCGCTGGGGGTAATGCTGTACCCCACGTGCCACCTTAGTTAAGCCTGGGTGGCCAAGTGAAGCCCTTAAGCCACTTGGAAATGCTCCTGGAGGTATTTCACCAGAGCCTTGAGGGTCTAAAGACCAAGAAAAGCCATGTTCCCACTGGCTTCTCCCACCTCCCAACATCTTCCTTTTCCTATCTACAGAAGAACTTCACCATGCTCAGATTTTCCTCCGTGCTCTTGAAATCCCAGATTCATCTGGTGTGTCTTTGGTTTCACATGGCCTCTCCCCCATAAATCACTTATTCAGTTCTAGATTGATATTAACCATTTTGCCAGAAGCTCCTTATCTGCACAAACTGCTCCTGAGTCCACACCAAATGGAGAGAAATTATGAATGTGCTTCATCAGTCAAGCCTGGGAAAGTGATAGCAACGAGGAGAGAAAGTAAATAAGGAAAGCATCCACCGAGTATTTCCAGAGTAAATCAAGTTACGGGAACAATTAGAGGAAATGGAGATTTTGTCTGCAATTACAGTCCTGTTGCTTCTCCCAGCCACACAGACAGTTATGCAGCATCAAAATGAAGAACTGACTCACATTTTTAAAGTTTCAGATTTTTTTTTTCCCAGCTGGGAGAACAGGTCTGAGTCTCCCTCTCTCCTCCCCCATTCAGCCAGCACTACTGAAGTCAGCTGAAACTTGAATATTCAATTCAAAATTAGGGCAGAGTTGAGGGTACTCATGAAACCCAGCCAACATGCCTCTACTCACAGGTTCAGCAAAGCTTTTTTGCAGGAGATTCTGGCCAGAGAGCAAATGAATGCAGCCCTAAAGCCCCTTGTGCACAGCAAAGCACAGCTGGAGGAATTCATTAACCATTTTTCTGGGGCATTTTTTGTAAGTCCAGGTTGTAGCAGGTGAGCCCAACTCTGCCCAATCTGTGTTTTCAAGCAATGAAAATAATGATTTCTTGATATTGAAAAAGGATAAAACCTTAACTGGCCCCATCTAATTGGTCATGGAAGGCAAATGATTATAGACTGGGATCTAGAAGGCAGCGATTCATGGAAGTTTTACAATTAATCTAATTAATAATCTTCAATTAATTTATTGCTGTCTCTTAAGAGGTAAAAAGGAGAGGTGTGACTGCTGGGGATGGAGACACAGCCCAGCAGCTCTGCCAGCCTCAGGGTGACAGCTCGACCTTGTGAGTGTCACCGCTTCCCGGGAATTTTGCTTCCAAATCCAAGCCCTGCTGTGAGCACGGGGGGAAGGAACAGCCCCCCTCGGAGACAAGAAGTGACAAGTGCCCGATGTGCTGGGACACGTGGGGACAGCAGCCGGGACAGAAGGACACGACTCCCTGCGAGGCGCTGGAGCGGAGCAGCCCAGCGGGGTCCTGCCTTCAGCCAGGACAATGCCCTTGGAATGCTCTCCTGCCTGCCAAACTCTTGTCTCCCTCGAGCTGCCTGCAGCCCTTTCCTTCCTGGCCAAAGTCAAACCCTGGGCAGAGATACACAAAAGTGCAATAAACATCGATTTTGCCCTCAGTGTGGACTCTGTGCAGGGTTCATTGGACCTTTCCATCCCCGGGTAAGGGTTTTTCCACGTTGCAGATCTGAGATGGAGACTCCTCACCTAATCCAGCTTGCAGGAAGGGTCTGACTCCCCACAGACCCCAGTCCTCGCTCTCAGGGCAGGATCTGAAGGAGCAGGAATAAACTGAGATTCCTTCAGTGCAGCCAGAATGAAAGCAATGACCTGCACAAGGTGGCACTGCCTTGGGAGGATCCCAAACCCTGGGACCTTCCTTCCCCAGCACCACTGGGGAGCCTGCACTCCCACCCTCCTCTTTCCTACCTGGCTACATCCTCCAGTCTCCTGGGCCTTGGTGGAAGTCCCAGTGGGCTAACACAGGATCTCTCATCAGTGCCTCATTTTCCTAATCATTCTAATCACCTCATTAGGCACCTCATGGCTACTCCAGCATGGGCTTGCCTGAGGTTGCCTTTCCCACCATCAAGCTCATCTTGAGAGCAGGAGAGGGACAATTCTTCTGAGAAGGCAGAAAGAGAGAAGTGGCTAAAAATCAGGGATGTTGCAGGAAATAATGCAGGACTGGACACACATGGTAGTGCCAGCCCCTTCCCTATCAGAGCTTTCCTTCCTAATAAATGTGTCCAGTTAAAACAGGGACTAAAATTAAAATAGAATTGCCATCCTGCTGGAGTGGGGGAGAGCTTTTATGTCTTTCCCTCTCAAAAGTCAAACAAAAGGTCAGCAATTCCTACAATTTGTAAAACACAGTAAAAAAAAAACCCAAACAAACAAACAAAAACAAAAAGGTAATAAATTTGATCCAAAAATTATGATCCTCCAATCCAAACCAGGGCAACTGAAAGTCTGACACAGCACCTGCGGCTTCTGATTTAAAGAGAATATTTTAAACAGCCCAGACTTGCTGCCTTTTTTTTTTTTTTTTAATCAAATGAGAAAAATAATTTTTAAAAATCCTCCCTGGAAAAAAGCAGGTTTTCAGTGGAAAGCAGCTGAAATGAAAAAATCTTTTGCAGGTCCTCTCTGAAGAGAAAAAGGCATTTCTCACTGAAATGGAGGGAATCTGTTCTCTTTCCTGATGAAAGGGAATGATGCTTCTGGACAAATCCCTGCAAAGAGGACAGTCCATGCCAGGGCACAGAGCAGCTCCAGGCTTTTCCCCGAAACCAGCCCTGGCAGAAACCCTCCAGTGCTGCATTGGCTCCTAACTGCAGGTTTCATTTAAAGCAAAGAATTCGACTCAACTCAAAACAAAGCTCTTCAATTTGGATTTTTCCCAGTGGTTTTGTTGTGGTTTTGAAAGTGAAGCTAAAATCAACAATTACAGAAATTGCTATGCCTGTGTAACGAGCACAGCAGTGGAAAATTCCCATCCTGCTCTGGACTCAAACTCAGAGCAGATCTTGCTCACAGGACTGGCTTTGAAGAGCCAAATGAATTTTCCTCTGAGTTACCAGGAAGCACTGCTGAAATATCCCCTCCTGGAACGAAACCCACCCTGATAACTTCCAGCAAAATCCCAGCTTTAAAAGGGATCATTATTTGCCCTCCCAGACAAGGCAGTGATGCCCTACCAGTGCATGGAAGTGCTTAATTCCATATGCTTCAGAGGATGGAAGAGAAAAAAAGATAATTAAAAGGTCCTTAATGCATCTGGCCAATTAAATAAAGCTGTAAATGGCAAGGAAATAATTCCTTGCTGACCCCTGCAGCAATCAGCTGCTGACCTGCAGCATGAGAATTGATTAGCCCTATCTTAGCATGGCTTGTGTAACTACAAATGTTATTATTGGCCATAAAATCAGCCAGCCCTTTATGCAGCCCATTGGTGGCATTTGGCTCCCTGACCCCCCCCCAGCCATGAATTTTGCTGGCTGGGAGGAACAGCCCTGGGCTGGGAAAAGCCTTTCTGTGCATCCCTGTGGAACTGGGAGGTGGTTTCCAATGGTGGGCAGCACTGTCCCAGTTTGCCCCAGTCCAGCCTCAGTAAATGTGACGCAGTGAGGGGTTAAGTGCCCAGAATAAGCTCAGCCTTACAGCTCTGAGCTGCTGCTGAGCCCAGGCTTCCCTCACCCCCTCTCACTCCGTTAGTAACACGGCTGTCAGCACCAGGCTGAGTGAAATCCTCCCTCTTTCCTGAGAGAGAGCAAAGCTGGGCGGGGATCTGCCCTTCTCCTCCTCCCTAAGAAAATCCCATTTCCCTGGCACAAGTGCTCACTCAGCAGCTGCCCTGGAGCAGAGCCCCCTGGCCAGAAGCTGCTTCCAAACACCTTTGGAGCCGATCAATAAGGCATTGCTGGCTTTCTCACAGCTCAGAGCCATCTCTCCATATGTCATCCCTCTTTCCTCTTCCTCCCTTGACCTTTTGTGCTGGGCTGGATGCACAGGAAGCCACACTTGGTCCCCAGGAGCTCTGGGAAGCAAACTGGCAGGTGACATTAGGAATGGGGAACAGCTTCTCTCTGGGCAGAGCTGGAGCTGTGTGATCCGGAGACCTGAGCTAGTGCTGACAGAACTGATGTGGCTGCATGGTACATTCCAAAAATCTGGATAAATCCGATGACTTTGATACCTAAAAGGTGTGGAAGGTATCTCACTAGAGATAAAGAGTTGGAGCCCGAAATCTGAAATCTGTGGTGAGTTTTTATCCAGTCCAACCCCTCAAGGCCATCAGGGAGTGGATATTTCCTGTGTCCCAGACAAACCTTGAAGACAGAGGGGTCTGGAAAGGGGTTGCTCTGTGGCAGGACACAGAATCCCATCATCTCAACAATCACTACAGCCCTGGAATAAGGAGAAGCAGGGAATGTTAGGACGGGATGCTACCAATGAGGATGCTCCGAGGACATATTTCCACTTGGTCTGTGTTGAGAAGGGAGTCTGAAAGAGGAATAACCAGCCCTGGCCATGCCAGGGCACCAGCAAAGCCCAGCCTGGTGCTAAAAACTTCCCAAAATGATACAAATGATCAATGCACAGGTTTGATGCCTCTGGGGATCAGTGGCAGTGGCCGAACAAAAGCAACCCACCCTGTTTTGGGCACAGCACCAGAGACAGTCTTCAAATGAGGAATCAAAGATTATGTGAAGGGATGCTGAGACAGAGACTAGAGGATTTGGGAATTGCACCAGGTTTCCAGCCTTTCCTGGAGGGCTGGCTGTGGAGAGGAGTTGCTCCATGCTGAGGATCATTCCCCTTACCCCCTGTTCCCCACACCAGTGTCACACTGTCCCCTCCAGCAGCACAGCCCTGCCCATGGGCCTCTCCAGGGTCACTTGGGGTCTGGGAGACGCCTCTCCTGCTCAGGGGAGCAGGTTTGCATTCATAGCCTCAAAACAAAGCTTTTCTTTCCAAAAGGAAAAGAAGCAGGGGGCAGAGAAGCAAAAGGAAAGGCAGGAGGGGAAGGGGGGGCAAAAGGGAAGGGGCAGCTGTGGGCTCCAGCCCCAGCCCTGCCTGAACTCCTTCCTTTTGATGACAGCCCCAGTTAGCGTGGGCTGGCTGCAGCCCCGGCAGCAGGGAGCTGCTCCCTATGGAGAGCCAGGAGGGAGGGAAGCTTCACTCACCTGCAAAAGCCTGAGGTGCTGAAACCTCTTAGAAAGGTGCCTGTGCTCATATTTAATGTGTTCACATGACCAGAGCTGAGAAAAGCAGGTGTGAATATCAGTGTGGATATGCAGCACCCCATCCCAGAAGGCTCCTGCTGCAGCTCTCCCCTCACAGCCTGAGCCTGTGAGCCTGTGGCTCAGGTCCTGCACAGAGAGGGGCTCAGAGGGCAAGATTCACACAAGCCATGTGCTTTTCCATGATTGCTCCAAGGGTCTCCCTACAACATCCAGACAAGCCAAGAGTACTCTCTAGAGCCTCACTTGTGCCCTTCACCTAAAGGAAGGGAAGCAGGAGCAGAAAGTCCTAGCTGACAGTCATCCAGGTCGGCTATCAAAAGCCATCTGGAATAAAAAATAATCTGCATTTTGTTGGCTGCATCTCTCCTACCCAGTACCAAATGTCCCCAGTGTTTGGGCAGTGTTTGGCCACTTCCCACTGACTCCACAAGTGGGGTGGCAGGTGCCAGGAACAGAGAGGGTGAAAGGAAAGGGAATAAAGACAGCAAAGGAATGGCAGTGAAGGGAGAGGAAGGAAAATAAAGAGGTGAGTGGGCACAAGAGCACGAGGCAGGGGGGCTGAGCAAACCCATCAGAGGAACAACTCAGCAGCTGCTCCTGCCTTCACCCTGAGCTTTGCTGGAGCTTTGGCTAAGTCCAACAACAAATACCCACTGTACCAGGGAGATTATCCACATCTAAACAACGGAGGGAAGCAAGGCCTGAACAGAGGAACAAATGGCACCCCTGAGGACTGAGCAGGGCATTCCAGATCCTGGATGCTGGTGCTGGCTGCACATCCCGTTGCTCAGCCCATCCTGAGGAGCACCAGACCAAGGCTCTCCCCTCTCCAAGTCTGGAGGTCAGGACTAGGATGGTGCAGTATCTGATGAAATGTTTTTAATCACATCCACAAGCTCTCTATTTCAGTTTGTTTTAACCACAAATGGCTGCACTTGTGAGAGCTTTGATGTGCTTTGGGGTGAAAAGGAGCAGAATTTTGGTTCACATACATATAGAATCCCAGAATGGCTTGGGCTGGAAGGAACCTTGCACTCATCACATTCCAGCCCCTGCCCTGGGCAGGGACACCTTCCACTAACCCAGGCTGCTCCAAGCCCCAGCCTGGCCTTGGACACTTCCAGGGATGGAGCAGCCACAGCTGCTCTGGGCAAACTGTGCCAGGGCCTCACCTCCCTCACAGGGAACAATTCCTTCCCCATATCCCATCTAAATCTACTCTCTGAAAGCCATTCCCCCTTATGCTGTCACTCCACCCCTTGTCCAAAGTCCTTCTCCACGCTGAGCACCCCCAGCTCTCCCAGCCCATCAGTGCCCAGATGAACGCACCAGAAATTCCTTTTCCTGCCTGAGAGCCCCTTGGGAGAGCAGTGCCTGTAGAAAAGCTGAAGATTCAGTAATGAGGTGGTGCTGAAAACCCCCTGAACAAGTCAACAAATGAGATGCTGCAGTCAGAGTTAAACATCATAAACAACCTTAACTCTGCCTTCCCTTTCCAGGCAAAAATCAAACCTCAAGACAAGCCTACAAGCACAGTGAGATGTTTGCAGGAAGATGCAGGTTTTGAAAAGTGGCATATGGATAACAGTACCTTGAATAGAAAATATTGAATTCCCCTTATTAAATCTCTGCCTGCAAAATCCATTGTGCAAAACACGAGGTCAGCTCTTCTTGTTCCGCCTCCCCTCAGCTTAAATGCATCATCCATACCAAGGCAAGGCTCCAGGATAGAGATTTCAAATAAATGTAAGGGTTTATGGAGTTTCCCAGCCAAGCAGCTTTCAGGATTCAGAATTACAAACCAAGTCAGGAATATTTCCCAGAGATTCATTAAAATCCTTTACTAGACCCCTTAAAAATATGCACCTTAAAACAATAAAAGAAAAACAAAAAAAAAGGAAAGAAAAGATAAGGGGGGGGGAAAGGAGAAGGAAAAAAAATACTGTTGCTGCATAAACAGGTACAACTGAAATGGATTCATTTCATTTACAGTATTCAATTACAGTAATTATTTAAAGTTCTGCTCTTGTTTCTGTGTCTCTTCATCCTCACTGATGCCATGAGAGCATCAAAGAACACAACTAACACATGTCACACATGGTACCTTTGCTCACCACCTCTCCCTCACACAGAGAAGGACAATTGTGCACTGCAGTGTTTTCTTTCAGTGTGATTTTGATTCAGAGGGGTTATTCTTCCACTTTCTACACTTCTAATCTGACACTTGACTCAAAAGAGGGGCAAGGTATCCCACTCCTGCTGGAGGAAAAGCCAAAATGTAGCACTCTTGTGCTGAGCACAGAATTTTTTGCATGATGCCACCTTGAGTCATTTTCTTCTTGTCCTTTCAGTAAATACCTTGAAGGAATGAAAACACCTGAGGCTGAACAAAAGGGCTCCAAACTAACATATAACAACCTGCTTTTTAGGAGAGTTGTCTGAGCCCTTGAAAAAATCCAATAGTCTCTTGACTTAATGCTGGAATCCACTAGAGCAGGTTTTTACCTACTTGTGCACATTCCCTTCAGGAAGGTGAAAATACAAGCACAGGCACAGGGAAGCACTCACAGGCATCAGGGATGGAATTGTCAATCCTGTCCCAGTGCCCCTTGTAGGGGACACAAGGTACTGGCCCAGTTCAGGCTCTCAGTGCTGGCCCCAATCTGCTCAGACCACATCAGGACAGATTTTATGTTGGGCTGATTCCTTTTCCTCAGCCAATATAAACTGTTCCATGAGATCTGGATAATTCAGCAGAGGTGGAACAGCATTCCAGCAGCTGATCTGGAGCCAGTGCTCATGACAGGGTTAACCAGAGATTTCCAAGTCATGAAACCACAGCTCCCAAAACCAAATCCTCCTGAGCCTTTACCCCTTGCACTTTGTTGGACTTCCAAAAAGAATAAATGGCACATCATGGAATTATTAAGGTTGGAAAAGCCCTCCAAGACCATCAAGTCAACCTGTGCCCCATCCCCACCTTGTCACCAGCCCAGGGCACTGAGTGCTATGTCCAGGCATTCCTTGGACACCTCCAGGGATGGGGACTCCAAACCTCCCTGGGCAGCCCCTTCCAGGGCCTGACCACCCTTACAGTGGAGAAATTCCTCCTGATGTCCAGCCTGAACCTCCCCTGGCACAACTTGAGGATGTTCTTTTTCATCCTGTCCCTGTTCCCTGGGAGCAGAGCCTGACCCCCCTCCCTGGCTGTCCCCTCCTGTCAGGGAGTTGTGCAGAGCCACAAGGTCCCCCCTGAGCCTCCTTTTCTCCAGGCTGAGCCCCTTTCCCAGCTCCCTCAGCCTCTCCTGGTGCTCCAGCCCCAAATCCAGCTCCATTCCCTTCCCTGGACATGCTCCAGCCCCTCGATGTCTCTCTTGCACTCAGGGGCCCAGGACTGGGCACACAGCTCTGCCCACGTGACCCCATCAGCCCACGTGAACTAAATTATCTGTGTAAACATTGGATGTACTGAGCAGTTTCAGCAGATTCCCCAGAGCAGACCCAGCTTGGTCACTGAGCTCTCCCATCTCAAAGGTCCCCAAAGATACACCAGGTCATTCTGGGCACAGCTGAACTCACAGAGCAGCACCTGGCACCACATCCCAGCATTTCAGTGATGTTGCCATGGACCAGCACACAGCGCATTTTCATTTCAACTCATTGCTTCTAAGCAGGAAGCATTTTTAATTTCCTCCAGCATTAGGGATAATGTTAGCCACCGCAAATGAAATGAAAGATGCCTCCCAAAATGCATTTTCAAATGCACCCTAAATAGCTAACACCATTCAAGTAAGATGCAGCCAGGATTGTAATTGGAAGCTGCAGAGAGTGCTCTTTCAGGATTCATAATAAATGGCATTTTGCTGAAAAGGTTCATGTAATAAAAACCTTCACAATCAAGGGCCAGCTCCTCCAAAACTTGCAGCTCCTTCAAGCAACACAAAGTACCCCAAAACTCTCCAGGTGAGCTATGTGGATGTGTCCCTGCATGGCTCCAGCAGTGCAAAGCAGGAGGAATACAGAAGGAAAGGTTCCTGGAAGGACAGCAAGAACTTTATAAGGTCTGGAATGGCTTTTCCATGAAGATCAACCCAATGGGTTGGGATGCCGCAGCCTAGAAAAGAGGCAGGTGAGGGGGATTCAAAAATCTTGAGTCACTGGAGGAGTGAGGGAGGATCACAGCATCCCAGGATCATTGAGGTTGGAAAAGTCCTACAAGACCATTGAAGCCAAGCTGTGATGGATCCCCACCTTGTCACCCAGCCCAGAGCTCTGAGTGCCACATTCAGGAGTTCCTTGGACACCTCCAGGGATGGGGACTCCAAACCTCCCTGGGCAGCCCCTTCCAATGTTTAATAACCTTTGCCATGAAGAAATTCCTCCTGGTGCCCAACCTGGCACAGCTCAAGGCCATTTCCTCTTTTCCTGTCACTGCCTGGGAGCAGAGCCTGACCTCACCTTGCCACAACCTCCCTTCAGGTACACAATTGCTCCTTAATCACCTTGTCCAGCCCCAGAACAAGGAGCATTAGAGGGAAGCAATCAAAGAGATCCACAGCAAATCAGGGAAGGTGGTTATGAGGAAAGGGGGTTGGAAAGTTTACATGTGGCTCAAGGCAGGGCTGGGCAAGTACTTGGAAGTGAAATCCAGCAAGGATTATTAGACAGATGAGTCTTCCCTGACACAGAAAATATCCTAAGCTGAAAATAATTAGGGCCCAAGAGAGTATTCAAGGAAAGTATCAGAACTGTTTGCTTCTCCCTCCTTTTCCCCAGAAAAGCAATTATGGTCAGTGCAGAGGGTGGGGTTTTATCAGCTGCCTTTCCTCACTGCAGTGAGCAAAGGAACCTTCCATCATCTCCTGGGGCAGGGCAGAGCTCTGCAGAGAGAGAAGAATGCAGGCAGAACTGAGGTGAGGGGACAAGAAATGGGAAAAGGAGGGCAGAGTGGGACAAACGGAGATGTACGTGGTTCTACTGGCAGCCCTGAGGACCAATCCTGGTCCTACTGACTTCAAAGGAGAGGGAGGAGAGGCTGAGCTGCTGTAATGGGGCTGTTGCAGCTGTGATGGTTTCAGGAGAAGAGGAAAGGAAAATTTACAGGGAAGAGCAGCATCTCCAAGAAAAGCAGGTGCTCAGGTGGGGAGAGCAGTCGGCACTCAGAAAATGCAACCGCTGCATCAAACCTGCAGTGGTGCATCCCAAAACTCACCTATTTCCCTCCCACCCAACTACAGCACCCTGAAAGCAATGAAAGGTGCTCCTCTCCTTCCCAGGGGTGGCTCCCCGAGCTCACTAAGACAGATGAGCCCCAAATAAGGATCAATAACCGAGCTGTGAATAAGGCAAGATGGACGAGGGAGGGAATGGGCACTGAAAAGGGCAAGTTCCAGGCAGGATTAATGATGGAGAGGGAGTTGCACTGGAGCAGAGGAAGTCACACTGCTCAGCTCTTTGTGCCTTCAGGAGGGGAAGGGTTTGGAAGGAGTGACGTGTCCCAAGGAATCCAGATGCCAGTGAAAGCTCACTGGCACCTCCAGAGTGCTTCTGTCTCAGTGTTATGGGGCTTAGATGGCAGCTGGGACAGATCCAGGAACAAGGGAAGGAGCTGGAAAGCCATCAGGAAGTCTCACAAAGGCACAAGCTTGTGCTGGTAACAGCTCAAGAAGGGATTGGGAAACAACCCCAAATCTGCTCATCTCAAAGCCCCTCTCTACCTCTCCTACAGCATTCCACTCTTATTCCCTTCAGTTCTCATGTTCCAGGCCACAGCCCCGTGCCCAGCCAGGCTGCTGTCACAATCAAAACCATTCCTCCAGTCTTGTGTCTCCATCAGCATGTGGGGGGAGGCAATAAACACCCCTTCTCCAGCAGCAGCTGCACAGCTTGCTCCAGGCACGGGGTGCTTGGAGGAATGTTACCTCGGAGGAAATCGTTAAAGGAATCCGGCTAATTTTGTAATTCACACCTGGACTGCAAATGTTAAAGAGCCTGCAATAATCTCTAATGAAATATCACATTGTTTAAAGAGTTCCCAGTGAAATTCGCCGTTAATTGATTTTTGATCTGTGAAAAAACACCGTGGAGAGAGAGAGAAGGTATCAGTCAGACTCCTGTTTCATCCCTCCTGCGAGCGTTTTCCTGCCTTTGTTTCCTTTGTCCCCAAGGAATCAACACTACCCTGAAGAAAGCAGCCTGGAAGACACTACAAAACTAATAAATAACACTCGAGTGGGAATCCTGAACAGCACATCCTCTTAAATCATCCTGAAAAAGATGAAGCAGTCTCCTAGGACAGCTCAAAAATCACAGAATGTGGATCCATAGCAAGAACCATCCCGGACAGACCCCGTGGGTTGGATCTTCTCCAACCCTCAGGAACCTCCCCAACAGCACCGAGGCTGATCCCTTGTGCAGTGACACATCTCATCTTGCCCTCAGATTATCACAGGGGAGCTTAATCCAGACATGAATGACATAGAGCAATGGCCAAAAATACTGACAGCAAAAACCTGGCAGAAAATTCCTGACAGCGGCAGCATCCGGCTCAGGACATGCCAGGGCAGCTGCCAGAGCCAAGGAAGCAGGTCAGGATTAACTCACAAGATAATGCACTGCAAAGCTCTTCCAGAACCCAGCAGCAAACTGACATCGAGCAAATGAGTAAACAGTAAAATATAGCTGGGAGAGATGAGAGGAAATGCATCTCTAAACATCACCGGAGACCCAAATAAACTGCTGAACCAGGCGGCTGCAAAACACCGGGCATCAATAAGGCTTTAACTAACATTTACAGCTGCCACAGAGCCTGCTGAAAATAGCCAAAGCTAAAAGGAAAAAGGGGAAAAAAAATGAAGGAAAGGATGTGCGAGGGTTTTCTTAAGAGCTGCTGGAAGGAACCACATCCCAGGCTGGCCAACTGAACCAGCAGGGGAACACTTTCCATGGCAAGGAAATTGTGATGGGATCGAGGGCAGGGTGAAATCTGGGAGGCTGCCAAGGGAATGGGAAATCCCTGGACATGCTGAACATCTTCAACAATAAAGCCTTTGATAAAATAAAGAGACTGTTAATTAAGGAATTAAGGGGAGAAGAATCCTCACAACTGCCATGTTCAGATCAGTGGTGCTCAGTAACAGGTTCAAGTGGCTAAGCCTGGGATAACAATGGATTGCCTGGGACAACAGGGGATGCCTTTCCCTTAATTACACAGCACTAATATCAGGTTTATAATATGGCCCTGGCACAGGGTGCCCAGAGAAGCTGTGGCTGCCTCTGGATCCCTGAAAGTGTCCAAGGCCAGGTTGGATGGGGCTTGGAGCAACCTGGGACAGTGGAAGGTGTCCTGCCCAGGGTGAGGGTGGGACTGGATGAGCTTTAAGGTCCCTTCAAACCCAAACCATTCCATGATTTAATGATTCTATGGTTCTCATGGGAATGATCAGATCAATTTTGCTTTTGTAAAGCATGTGTTGACTTGTACTCCCAGCAAGGGTGATGCTTTTCAGCTCCTGCTGGAGAACTTTCCTTACCATTCTGTTCATACGTCTCTGTGAGATCCAATGACATTTCCACCTCAGCTGAAATGGGGGAATCAGCCAGATGGGATTCCAATGGGAGTGGTTTCCCTGTGACCATGAGTTTTATCCTTGAGCAGGACTCAGCTGGGACCAGTCTCTGCAGGAGCGTCCAGGCAGAAGCACCAAGGGAAGCTCTGTGAGGAGTTTTCCATCCTGAGGGTTTTCTTTCCTATACCAATCTGAGGATCTTCCTTCAGCATCTCTCCCTCGGCTGCCTTGTCTAGACTATCACACTGAGCATCTGGGGCATTTCATAATCTTCTTAAGGATTGTGACCTTCAGTTCTGTGTTACAGTGACCTGAAAGTTTGTCCAAGAAAAACATGTGCTTTATTTTTAAAATGCACAAATTCCCCCAGCTCAGCTGTTTCCAGGCAGGTCCAAACCATGCCACATTTTCTGACATCCGCAAAGAGCTGCTGTATGTGAAGTGTATTTATTCCACCCCACTTCCTTGGGTATAATCGTGCACAGTTAATTTTTAAAAATTCAACAACTCAGTAATTTTTCCCCTTGTATATCCCTTCACCTTCAAAAAAAAAAAAAAAAAACAAACAAAAAAAAACAGGCAAAGAACCAGCTCCATACAATAGATATCAGTGATAGCCCTGGAAGGTGATAGGTGCCAGGATGCCAGGACAGGCCATTCAGGAAGCCTTCAGCTGTCTCCTCTGGAGCTGGGCACATCTGCAGATCCTCAAAGCATCCTTTGTGTCCAGTGCCTGCCATGCCCCACAGCACAGAAGCTGATGCAAAGGACACACGGTGACCTGGGCGAGGTCACAATGCCCCGTGGCCAGGACACACCTGGGAGCCACTCCCATATTCCAAGCCCCTGGAGGCTGGGGCCCTTGGTTTGCTGTTTAAGATACAATTTAGTGCACTCCTTACCTGCTTCCTTTGAATCTAATGAACCACGCTCTCAATTTGATTTGTCTGCTCCTCACTAATTCCCATTCATCCATCTAGTTTTCCTTGTTCCCTGCAAACTGTCATTTTTTTCTGACTGCAACGTGTTCAACTCCATCATCCCAGGCATTTTATTTGTGTGGTTCTGCTCTAACGGCGAGCGTGGCTGTTTCAAATTATGCCTTGCTTTCAGTTTTGCTTGAGTGTAAAAATGTCGTGTAAAAATGAACTACCCTCTGATGAAGGCTTTCAGCCTTCCCATTTGAGGAACAGCAGGCAGCTTTTTGATTCTGGGAGCAACGGGAGAAGGAGCAATCCAGCTTTTGTTTTACAGATTGCTACAATAGATAGCTTCCCTGTAGGAAGTGCAGCACTATATTATGCTTATGTAAAGGGTAATGACTGGGAACTTGGAGAACTCTCCCCTTTGGAAGTGCCTGACGACCGGGAACAGCAGGTGTGGAGGAAGAAGAAAGCTCCAATGCCTTTCTGTCCTGACTTTCTCTTCTTTTATGTTTGGAGACTGAACTCGGTGTCAGAAGCAAGTCGGCTCCTGCCGGTACATGAAAGTGGAAAGGTGTAAACGTGGCAAGGAAGAAACCCAAAGAAACAGGGGGAGGCACGGGTAGGGCCGAATCCCAAAGCCTGGCCCTGAGCAGCAGCAATGAAAGGGGCTGTGCTCGGCAGTAAGAGGCTCTTTAGCTCACTGTGGGGAAACTGGGCAATTACCCGAGGGGCTGGATAAGGGAGAGAACAAAGCGCCGGCAAACGCTGCTGGGGAAAGCCTGCGCCGTGTTCCAAGAGCAGCACAGCACAGCGCAGCAGCAGCAAGCTGAGGAAAACCCCCTGACACCCTCCACAAAGACATTTCTGACCCACTGGAACTTCAAATACTGAAGGTGCCCCTGTCTGTCCCTGCAGACCTGAGGCAAAACGCTCCTTCCCGCTGCTAATGGCACAATGAGCACCACAGGGAGCAAAGCTGCAAAGAGGGACCCTTTGCTTTCCTGTTCCAGGCACAAAAGATGCCAAAGCCCCAGGAAATGCCACCAAGATGCAGGATCTGCTGAAGTCTGAGCTGAGCAAAGCTGGCTCAGGCAGCAGCTCAGGGAAATCACTCAAGGATCCTATGTGAGAGCAAAGACATAAGCTGGCACAGAGAGAGAAACAAAATGCAGGACACTGCTTCAAGCCAGGCCAGGAGCAGCTTTCTGGGATGAATCAGAAAATACAGCTTGCCTGGTTTGCCCCTAACTGGGAAAGTCTCCCTCTTCTAGTCCAGAGCCTTCAGGTTGAGTCAGACTTTTCATGGTGGTTTTTCCAATTTTGGGGGTCACGTCCATTACCTACCCTGGTGTGTGTCCAGCTCCATGATGTCCAACTCCCTGGGTGGCCTTTGGGAACAACAGAAAAAAACACAGTTAAGTAAAAAGCAGCAGGAAATTCCCTGAATAGAGAATTGTATGAAAGAACTGAGGAAGGAGAAAACCCCAGTGTATTCCCCTAAACTCTGTAAGAATTGCTGAAAGCAGCCAAACAAAGGGACAAGAAGCTGCTGGGACAACACAGTAATGCACATTTACTGAAAACATGGATCAGAGCAGCCCAAGGATGTGATCTGCATCCCTTTCCAGGCTGAGTTTTAGGAAACCAGCAGCTCCCAAGCAAGCAAGCAAGCAGAGGCATGGTGACACATAGCAGCCTGATCGTGCTGGACAACAAAGACCTCCCCGATGCTCTGAGAGGAAGGAAACAAACATGCAGCAGAATACAGACAAATTGAAAGGACTCCACCAGACACAACAGCACGAGGACAATGGGAGTTCTAAGCTGTATGCTAAGGGAAAGCACAGACTGAAATACAAGTGGTACAGTCAGCACAGGAGATGCTACACAAGCCTAAAATACAAGTTCATTCATGGAGCTGTGGTGCAAAAGCTGCAGGAGATGAATATACAGCTGATACACACAAGGAATTGAAAGAGGGAGTGACCTGCATGATCCCCACATTATCTCTGCCAGAGAAAACCTCAGATGGTGTTTAAGGAGTGGGATGTCTCTCAAGCACACTGCAGCCAGCACTGGGTGAGAGGAGAGCAGTACAGCAATATGTGACAGTAGCAATATATACTGGGAATGCACTGCAGGAAAAGGAAACCGTTCTGAGAGCAACAGACATCTCTGATCCAGAAATGTGCCCATCACAGGATGAGGTGCAAGGCAGGGGTAGTGCAGCAATGAAATGAAACATCTGCTAGCACCAAGGGAATTCACCCAGTCAGAGAGCGCAAATCCAAACACAGGGGACCGAGGAGACTCTAACTGGGAAGAGGAAAAGCAAGCAGCAAACTCCAGCTTTGGCAGCAGGACACACACAGAACACACTCTGGAAGCAGGGAGCAGCAGCCTTACCGTGATCCTGATGCTGGCAGTCAGTGGTGATGGGATGGGAACACTCCTTGGGATCCAGGCTGCAGAGCCACCAGCAGTCCCACAAACACCACCCCAAGCAGGGAGGACCCTTAGGCTGTGGTTTAAGGTCTGGGATACAAGAATTAGGTCCTCTCTGGCTGCTACAAACAGCCAGGAGGGGAGCAGTAGCTGTGAGATGAAGCAGATAAAGGATCACACACAAGTGATTTCCCATCTTCAGCTTCCAGCCCTGTCCCACGGAGCGAGAGCAGCACAGCTGACAGCCACAGATCTGAGAGACTCAGAGATTATTGGGACCTGGGAATGATCTAATAAAACCTCTTCCTAGTCCTGCTGTGCCCCGAGACAAACACACGTTACAGCTGCATTAAGACAACACAGCTGCTCTGTAAAACAAGCCACTCTTTCCAAAATGCCACGACGTGGAGGAAGGTAAAATCCAACCACACAATGGCAGGGAACAGGGGCCTAAGTCATCCCATTTGGAAAAGAAACAGCTGTACCTGTGGTCACAGTAATCCCAGGAACAGGGCTGGCTTGCTGGTAGCCTGCTTACCAAAACAGATGCAATTTATGTTCAAAGTCAGGAAGGCTTCAAGAAGAAAACCTCAAATCACTACTGGGTGGGTTTTTTTAAAGCCACAGCTTGCAGTCCAAAATATCTCCTGTGCCTCCCACTGAAAGGGAAGTCTCAGAGCTTTGCCATGTGCTGCTGAAAGGAGGGCTGTCTCCAGGAATGCTTCTCTCCCAGAACATTCTCCCACCATCAGCTGGGAGTGCTGACCTTCCCCCCAAAATAAACACAGCGAACTGCCCAAAGACATGAAAAGCATCAAAACAAGTGAAACACTTGGCCAACTGCAGAGCCAGGCTTGGAAAGCCTCCAGGAGTCCCAGGACCAAGCTCTCCTCTGCAGGAGCTCTCATCCATCATCCCAGTGCCAGCGTCAGTGCCAGTGCCCCCTCCATGCTGGGAAAGGCACCGGCAGTGACAGCTCAGCACCAGGGCCGTGACACAGAGCAGCTCTCTGGATTAGGTCAGGCCATTCCTGGAGGAGCTGGGGAGCTGTAAATCCATGAGAGACAGTGCAGGAGGGTGCTGACCTTCCTCCTGACCATTCCACCTGCAATATTCCCAAAAGCACCTTTCCTGCTCAGGTTAAGCTGGGCAGGGTTAGGGATGCCAGAGGTCTGTCAAGTGCCAAACACCTGGAGAAGTGCTGATCAGGAGGAAGAAGGAGACATAAACAAAGCACATGCCACCCTTCAGAGACCTTACAGCAAAGTAGGAAGGAGCCTGGCATGGAGAACAACTTCTCATTCACCTCTCAGGCCCAGCCTCTGGGGGAAGCATCCAGCAGGGCTGTGGGAGGCACTCCAGGAAGCACAGGGAAGCCAGGTGTCAGTGGGTCGATCCCAGAATTCCAGTTGTGCTCGCTCCCTGTGCTTTTGTACCCTTTACCTGGGAGGGGGAACAGAGCCTGACAGCCAAGCAGCAGCTACCACGGCAGCAAGAACAGAACCAGGAATTCAAATAGCTCTGAATTAGCTGCAGAAAAGCTGAAGGAGAAGAACAGGGAAGCAAGGCACTGTCAGGGAGAGAAACACCTGCTTGGGAAATGGAAGATGCTCCCACTCCTGTGTGACTCCTGAGGGCTGTGCTGGGACCAAGAGATAAAGGGTAATGGCCTTAAACTGAAGAGGCAATAGATTTAGATTGGATGGACAGGAGAAATCCTTCCCTGTGAGGGTGCTGAGGCCCTGGCACAGGGTGCCCAGAGCAGCTGTGGCTGCCCCTGGATCCCTGGAAGTGTCCAAGGCAAGTTGGATGGGGCTTGGAGCAACCTGGAATAGTGGAAGGTGTCCCTGCAGGTGGAACTGGATGGGCTTTACAGTCCCTCCCAGCTCACACCATTCTGGGATTCCTTGATGAAGACAATAAACAGGTGAACTGGGATAAGTAACCTAAAAGTCCCAGAATTCGGGTCTGCCTGATCCCAGGAAAAACAGCTCTTTTTCTTGGGACCAGCCATCCATAGGAAGCAAGCTTAGACTGAATACACACATCCCCACTCCTGAAATACCCCCAAACTCTTGGTACATTCCCCTCCATGAGCTCAAGAAATGAGTAGAGGAAGCTGAAACATGGAAGGGGAGAGTTGAGCAGTGGGAAAGAGGAAGAAGAGTCTCCCCTCACCCTCATCACAGCCAACAGCTCTTGCATGAGACAATTCCCTGTCACCACACCAAAGATGCTCCTGTCCCAAACCCCAGACTTCGTGATGTGAGGTTTGTGCCAGCAGTGGGAATTCCAGCTCCTTCCAGGGAGCAGCAGGAATCGCGGGATGTCTCCACTCAGGGACCTGTGGGTGCAAGGAGGGTGAAGGAGCCCCGGGACTGCTGCCCCAGCCCAGCTCTCTGAATGAAGATGGGCCACTTTTATTCCCCATAATCCAACATTTCAAAGCCTGGGTGTCCATCCCTGGGGCTGGGACAGTGGTGGGGAGGATTGATCCCCTTTGCTGACAGCAGAGACACATGGAGGGAACAGCAGAGGGGCTGGAGTGGTTATTGATTTGCTACATGACCTTGGCTAAGTCACTTAACCTCAGTTTCCTCATCTGGATATTGGGAATTATGGGACTTGCAGAGTGCCACAAATTCATCAGAGGGAACTACTTAAGAGCTCTTTATGACTTAATGGGATTTCCCACTTAAAAATTACTCCCATGAGGATTGAAGCAGTGGGACTGGGATATTCATAGCCCAGCTTCTACGGGAAGTGCAGAGCTTTTTTTTTTTTTTAATGTTTCTTTTCTTCCTACAACACCCATGTAAATCTTACAGCTCAGGAGCACACAGTCCAAGCATGTCCAGCCTCAATGCTTTTTACAAACACTTTTTGAATCAACTCTGGCCATGGTAACAAGCACCTCTCCTTGTCTTGATTCATGTGGATTCAAACATTCAGAGTTGCAGACCCTGAGCTGGTGGGGAAAGATGCTTAGCTCGTGGTATGAAGTCTGCTCAAATTCACCTGCAGACTGTCACACATGGCTCCCTGGAAGAAGTGAAAATCCAGAGGATTAAAAGCTAAAAGTAGCAACAATTCCAAAGCAAAGTCATAGTTCCCCCGGAAGGTCAGCTCCAAGGTCCAGTTTCTCCTGTGGGATACCACCACTGAACCATGGAATCATAGGATAGCCATGTTTGGAAGGCACCTGACAGAGCATCCAATTCCATCCACCTACCATGGGTAAGGACACCTTCCACTATCCCAGGCTGCTCCAAGCCCTGTCCAACCTGGCCTGGAACAGGGATGTGGCAGCCACAGCTGCTCTGGGCACCCTGTGCCAGGGCCTCGCCTCCCTCACAGGGAAGAATTTCTTTCTAATATTTAATCTAAACCTACTCTCTGTCAGTTTGAAGCCATTCCCCCTTGTGCTGGCACTCCAGACCCTTATCAATATTCTGTCTCCATCTTTCTTGCACCTTCAGGCACTGCAAGGCCACCATTCAGTCACCCCAGAGCTTCTCTCCTCCAGGTGAACAATCCCAGCTGTGCCAGCCTTTCCTCCCAGCAGAGCTGCTCCATCCCTTTGCTCACCCTGGTGCCTCCTCTGGACTCTCTCCAGCAGCTCCAGCTCCTTCCTGTGCTGGGCCCAGGGCTGGGGCAGCTCTGCAGGTGGGGTCTCACCTGAGCAGGGCAGAGGGGCAGAATCCCCCCTTTTCCTTCTTCCCACGCTGCTTTTGATCCATAGGAAGGTTTAAATCCCTTCATCCCCACACTTCAAGCCACTGCCCAACACAAAGCAGGCACTGATGTTTCCTAAGAACAACCAGTGCTCCCGGTTGCAGAGCAGTTCAAAGCACCTCAGACAATGCAGGCCAAGGGTTGAGAAGCTGAACACAAAATTCTTCTCCATGGTGAATGCTTTTCTAGGAAAGGGGAGATAAAAATACCCAGTGTTTGTGCCTCAGTACAACCAGTGCTTTCTAAGCTCTCACAGACCCATACACAGCCCTGGCACTTGAGGACCACGGGACTAAATCCAAAGATCTTTCCTGTGCTAACTCACTCCTCCATGGGGAATTCAAACACTTACCAGACTGAGGAATATCTACTTCTGCCCTGTCACACTCCTTTGCTCCTTCCTCACCCTTCCCCTCATCACCCACACAGTCACTTGGTATTTATTCTGCTCTATTTTATTTGGATTTCCTCTAAGCAGACTCATTAATCTTCCCTGCAGATGCACAGCTCTGACAGCCGGGGTCTTGACACCTCCAGAGCCAGCGAAGGACATTCTCATACTCTTCTCTTCTTTTTCCCTGCTCCTTTCTCCTTCTAAAGAAACCCTTCATACCTCACCAGGCACAGGGTTTTTGATGAGAAGGTCATGTGAACTAGAGACAAGGGGGCTGTGGGGGAGGAAGGCAGGGGAAGAGGATGCAACTCCCACAAGGAACTCCCAAAGTCCCACTGAAAAGGTCAGGATGCTTTTGAGTCCTCTGCACTGCTCCCCAACACAAAAAAAAAAAATATACTCAGGCCAGCGCAGAGATACTTGATAAAGAGTCTAATGAAGTGGAAAGAGTGTTGTAGGGGAAGAATAGTCCTCTCTCATCTCGACATCCCATGATGCTCCATCCAGTTGCTATGGAGACTTTAAAAGAGAAGGGGTTTTGTTGTCTTGAAGGGCCTTCTCCCTTCCCAGTAACCTTGACCTTTTCCAGGTTTGTGTGTTTGTGTGTGCATGTGTATGTATTTGTAAAAAAGAGATAAGGAATTCCATTTCTTCTTATCTGGTCATGGCTCACTGGCTGGCACTGATGCATGTGGGGGGCCGTCAGCTTGGCTCAGCACGGAGATTTGGAGAGGATAAGAGCAAGAAAATACAGAGGGGAGCAGTTAATTAAGGCTGATATTGCAAAGGACATCGTTTGCTGGATAATGAATTCCATCCGCTCCAGAAACACAAGTGCAATTAAAGGTGTGAGAGATGAAGGGCAGGAGGGAGCAGTGGGTCACTGTCACTGTACAAAGTGGCCCCAGGGGCCCTCCAAAGCTGGGCTTTCACACAAGAAAACCACCACCAGAGATTATTTCTCATAAACAAGGCAGAGGAGCTGCTGCCTTGCTTTCGCCCCAGGTGAGGAAGGGCTCCCTGTGGTGTCAGTCCTTAGAGGGATGTGAGAGCCACTCAGGTTGAAAACAGGTTGATTTAGGATGTCCTCAAAGCAAGAGGAATATGGAATTAAGCAGACAGGCCCATGCACAGTAACACTGCTCACAAGTTCATGTTCACTCCCTTCCCTCACCAGGAATTTACTGGTAATTACTTAGCAGGAGTTTAATTCCCATTTTTAGCCAGGCCAACAGAGATGCTCAGATGTCACTAGGAGCCCACTATTTTCATCCTCCACTAGCCCTTATCTACATCCCCTCTACCCTCCCCATCTCCTTCCTGAAGGAGAAAGGAAACCTTGGTGCTGGAATTTGTGCTCCAGCTTGGGTCCCCTCCTGGCTCAGAGGCCACCACAGACCCTCTGCTCGTTCTCCACACGAGGGCATGAACCTCTGTGTGCCATCACCTCACAGGACAGACAAACAAGGGAGGAAAGATGATGGAAAATCATCTTTTTTTGTGGGATAGGAGCCACAAAGCTTGGCTTGGAGACCGTTGGCATGGAGAGGAAGGAAGACATGCAATGTGCCTGCCATATCCCCTACAACAGCAGAGAAACCAGGCAGCCCATTCCAGCCAAAGCACAGCAACGCCCAGGAGCCAGGCCTGGATTTGGATGGAGCGTTGCACAGCCCCATTTTTAATTACTGAGGATTATTCATGTTAGATAAACAACCTGACACCATTTGGCACCTGGTTTGCTCCTGCTGTAGGTTAATGAGGATCTGATGTCTGGGATGTCTTTGAACTCCTCTCAATTACCAGCAGCAGAAGCATCCCAGGGTCAGATCCCTAAGCCCTTTAGGGATTTAGCTTCCCTGTCCCTAAAGAGATCAGGGATAAGGTTTATGGTCACCACTAACCCTGTGTCTGTGCACTCTCTAAATTAACACAGCACTGACCCAGGCAAGATAAGGAATTAATCGAAATGAACTCCCTGAGCAGTGGCCTTGGCAGTTCTCTGCTCTCCTCCCTCCAAGCCTGGCTAAGCTTCCTCAGATCCTGACTGGCTTTGGGCAACTCTGCTCCAGTCGCTGGTCCTGACAGCTTTCCATATCACATTCCAAGTGAGAAGAGAGTACAGAAATAAAAAAAAATCATAAAAGTTTTATGAGAAAATATTTCTCTTTTAGCCAAGACTGGTGTTGATACAATCACTTTTCCATTTTCTGCAGGAGTTTGAGTGTGAGCCTCTTCCCCAGCCCATCTCTCAAGCTTATGATCTGAATTTGTTTGTCCATTCCCAGCCTGCCAAACCATTTTCAATAATAAGATCCATCTCCTCCTGCTCAAGGCTGCATTGTCTTCATATCCTTGGAGATCAGATGTCTGTTCTCCCTTTTATCACTTGAGCTGCACGTGTTTTGATTGTAAACACCCTGATAACACTCCAGTTAGCCCCTCACAAGTGAAATAATAAAGGAGAGATAACATTTCTAGACGTGACACTTAGACTGTCATCCTACCCTGAGATAACAAGGAGCAGACAGCCCCGGAGTCTGTCTTACCCCGATAAAGATCTTGTCACCATAGATACAAAAGAGATAAACTTTCTAAAATAATATCCCTGTTCATGTCACTTTGTTCAAGTTGGAAAAGTGCAATTCCTCTCCCTCTTCCCACCGGGTGTGTTTACAATTCCTGCCATGCCCATCCCCTTGGCATGTTACAAGACAGGGATTTGTGTTTCTCACCCAGGAGGAGCAGCTGACAGGGACCATCTCCCAGCATCAGGTTTTGGGCACCACCAGCTCTGGCAGAGCAGAGAACTCATCAAACACTTCTTGTAGAGGGTGATACCCACCACAGCCCAAGCAAGCACCAGTTATCCCCACGTGCTGCACCTCCCTGCTCCCAAAAAATCCCCCACATCCATGGCTGTGTGGCCCGTCGCAGCAGGATGCTGCTCCCTGCAGCAGGTGCCAGCATTCTGAGCTGCCTTTCTCCATGCTGACTACAAGAGATGCTTGACATTTCTGAGTTGAGGCATTTCAGAAATGACAAACGGGCTTGCAATCAAAATGAAAACGTGTGCAGAAACATCTCTGATCAGGCTGGGAGTTGCCAGGCTTAGGAGCTGAAAGCCGAGCATTTCTCTAATAAAGCAAAATAAAATGCAGTAAAATTATGTCATTTGTTCAAGAAATACATCTGGCAATCCAAAACTACTGCGACCCTTGGGAGTTGCTTGTATTGTTTGGTTGGTTTTTATGAAAGTACTTTTAAATACTTCATGAAGTGTTTTGAAGGACAAAAACATCTAAAGGGGACGTTTCTAAATTGACATTTTCTCTAAAGAAACAAGGTGAAGTACCTGTTGGAAGTCTACCATATTTAGTTGTCTCACTGAAGAAGCAACTAGCAACACCAATGTGTTTTGGTGACACCAATGTGTGTGGTCTCGCCGTTGTAGAAAATGCAAGAATTTATTCTCCTCCTGGTGAATATTGACCCTGGCTTTGCTTCACTGCATATTTGCCTCTCGGGTCAATAAATCATCATGTTCATCTCAATAGAAGTCAGTATCTGCTTATTATTATATTAACCTTTCCTGGGCAGATAACAGCTGGTTTTCCCCTCTAATAAGATATTGCACAAATTGAATAACCAAGAAAGATTCCTTTGTGATTGGACTTTTTCACTACCAGCACTCCTGCTCAGTTTGAGGCATGTGAAACAACACCCATTTAATGCACCACATGGAGCTGTCTTTCTCCTACAAGCAGCTTTCAGAGCACACACTGAAAAAGCCCCAGGAAAAGCCCTGGGATATCTGGGAGATACAAATCCAGGGAGTCCATCCTCGGGTCAACAATGTAAAAAAAATGCTGCATCATTTGGTCCTGCAAGAGGTCAGGTATTAGCACCAGCCTTCGCAAAGCACCCAACACAAAGACAGGGAGGCTCAGCCAAAATTTGGGAAGGAAAGATTTGTGAATTCGAGAGGAAGGATGGCTAGGCAGAAGGACAGATGGAAAGCATGAGGATGAAGGCAGAAGGAAAGAAGCCTGGCACACAGGAATAAAAAGTGACTCTTCATTATGGAGAGAAAAGGGCACGTGCTGAAGTGGAGGCCAGCCTCGGTTCCCCCACACGGGGCACAGAGAACAGGAGATACCTGGTGGGGCTGTGCCTGCTGCCCTCCTGTCACCAGCCTTTGGGATTACAGACAGCATGGCACTTCTTCAAAAGTGCAGAAGACAGCCTTGACATCCTGGCAAGTTCCTGCCTTCAATAAAAAGCAATGACTTGCAAGGCTGCGTGTGAGATATGGCGACACATATGGCTGGCACGGTGTCCTACATACTGCCTGAGCTGCCACCAGCCACCTCGCTGCCTGCAAAGCTCCTCAGCTATTAAAGTCACACTATAAAATGTAATTTGCCTTTATATCTTAAGCTCAAAAGCGCCTTTAAATTTGATATATGCACTCCTTCCCTGAAATCTAGATTTTAACGGTGCTTCTTTCAAATGCAAGTGCTGCCCACAGGTGCCAGCCAGACTTTCTGTATAGGGGAAACAGAATGCTGGTAAAACTTAGAATAAAACATTTATCATGTTTCATTAGACTAGACTGGAACTGAATGAAATATGTGTCATTAATCTGTTAGTCTGTGCATATCTGCCCAGTGAGGGGTGGTTCACCTTGGGTACCTGCTGGGAGTGAGACCAGAGAGAGCTGCAGAGGAGGGGAAAGCTTGAGCTTTGTGGAAAACACTGAATGAGAAGGATACTGGGCCAGAGGGCAGGGAAGAAACAGCACAAAGTCATCCCCATAATCTGTATAAAATACCCCTGGAGTCTGCTGCTGGATCCAAATGTGGTCCCAAACATCCCTCTGTTTATAAACACTCACTTCCAAAAGCTTCTGAGCTGCTGAACAAAAACAAACACCAGCCATGATATGAGATAAAGAGGAAACGAGCCAGAGCAAACCCTGCAGTGGGAACAAAGCCTGGGAGAGCAAATACAGAGCCCCAGGGGACAGAGGCTGTGGAAAGCACAGGGAAAGGATGCTCGCAGGCGTGGCCGGAACACCTATGGCCTCACAAAGGAAGAAGAGCTCCACCAGGTTTTTCAGCAGCGTGGAGAACCAAGGATGAGCGTTACAGCTTGGCAGAAACCCCTCTGAAAGACTCTGGGCTTTTCACCTCCAAAATCCACCAGAACTGTAATGCCAGGCACTTGGGCTGAACGGCTGCTGCCCGCCATGAAACCCAGATTAATCCAGGCAGATGCTGGAGCCCTGGCAGCAAATGGCTGAGCAGTAACTGCTCCTCCTTTCCCACGCTAGGAAAAAGCTTGGCTTTGAGACATCCCACTGCACCCAAGGTACCCAGCTTCTGGAGCCAGGAAAACCCTTCCAGATTCCAGGGTGCCTGGTTCCCTTCACCAGGGGAAGGATGGGGTGGAGGGTGGAGAAGGCAGCATCAGACACCACAACAAACCACAGTGGGAGACAAGGTGCCACCACCTTGTGTCAGCCCAGGCTTGCTCCTTGGAAAAATGTTTCTAGACGTGCCCAGGGACAGGAAGAATTCCCACACAGGGAACGGCATCATTTCACCAGCTTCCAGCCTTTGGAATGCACCCATCCTACCTCCCAAATCCAGGTCCAAAGAGGTCAGAGGATGAAGGACATCTGTGATCCAGGGCAAGTTTCATCATGGCGAGGAGGAACCCATGCCATGGACAGGAGACGTCCCCCTGCAAAGGAAGGAAATGGCAGCCTGTGCTCTGTGGCACAAACATGGGGTGATGGGCGCACATCCAGCCAAAAACTTCTGGCATTTTTTGTCTTGTTTTTCACGTGATGGAATTGAAGGGTTTCCTGCTGTGCTCTGAAAAGGGCAGAAACAATAACCTTTGCAATTAGCACTTGGCAGAACAAGCTCCTGTCCACAATAAATTAACGGAACCAATTAGGGGGGAGGGAAAATCATCACATGCCGTAAGGTAAATCCTGCTCTGCCTGAGTGCAAGCAGAGGCTGTTCTGGAGCACAGCCACTCTGGGACATCCTGCTGGCTCCAAGGAGGGACAGACAAAGGCTTCCTCCCTGTGCCCAAGCTTTGTCCCAGCCAAGGGAGGGGTGGAAAGCCAAGCCACACTTCCATTTGAGACCTGTCAATATGAAATTTATTGCCGCGTTCTCACCTTGCTGGTGGCAACCACATCCCGAAGGGGCCTCTCAAGGCAAGGGGGGTCACAGACCAGTCTGTCAAGGGGTGAAGTTCTCAACTGGGATATGATGGGTGGATGAACTGTGATAGAACATTTCCTCTTAGCTTTGTTTGCTCCCAGACCTTCAGTTCCTCCCAGTTGTAGCTTGTGTCTGTAGGACACAGAGGTTCCTTGCCTGCCACTCCCTGTAAGGGGGACACTGAGGAGCAAGGCTGGTGTCCCTGTGGCCAAGAGCTGCAGCCTGTGCCCCTACTGAGAGCAGAGAGCACCAGGATGGGGACACATGCCAGCGAGGGTTCCCAAAGCTGAGCCATCCTCAGCAACAAACGTGGCCTGAAATAATCAGAACACTGATTTTTCAGCCCCTACCTAATCCAACATGCTCCATTCTTCCATCCAACTGAAGCAGAAAACTGTATTTCAGCTTGAGAAACACATTTGAACCAGCATCCCAAGAAAGATCACTCTGATACTTTGTTCAAATTGACTTGGACACGAGAAAAGGCGTGTGCTTCGGGAAGGGAGAAAGTAGCCATAAACCAGGCAAAGTGACAAACAGCAGCATGTCAGGAAGGGGAGATGTGCCTGGTGGGCTCGGCAGAGATCACTCCCAGACCTATCTGTTGTCACCTCTTCATTAACAAGCTGGAAAAAGAAGTAAAGAGCAAATAACAGAATTGGCAGACCCCGCTATATTAGGAGGTGATGCCATCCTGCAGTGAAGGACAGGGACATAAAACAAATGAGAAGACAGGTTAGAAATCAGGGTAGGAAATAAAGAACACTGAGAAAAACTCCTCTCCACGCAGATTTACAGAGAGGATCAAAACCCTTCAGGCAACCAGAAATTTCCCTCTGCAAAGGGCTCTGGTATTTCAGATTTGTAGGTGTTGTTAAACAAAAGCCAAAGCTGTCGCCAGAAGAAAGTGAGTGTCCCCGGTTCCATGTATCAGACAATTATTTACTGTTTGCTGGGGATTTTTCTCCCTGAAAGGAAGTTTGTGAATATTTCAGACAGCAGGGACATGAAGATCTGCCCCCATGGACAACTCCACAGTCACCCCGTGGGAATTCAGTCCCATCACTCACTATCCAAAAGGCCTGGGATGGGCACTTGGTCTGATTTCATAACCTCAGGGTACATCCAACTTGAGCTCCCAGGCTTTTCTTCTTCCTGTCTCCTCAGAATCCCTTTTTCCTTTCATAGCAGTTACATAAATATTGGACTCCCAGAAGCACTGCTGTAGGAAAACAGAATACTCACATGAGCCTCCAGCATCCCTCTCCAGCCAGCAAAGCTCAAAGGACCCAAGTAATGAATTCATGCATCCAGAAAAACTTACAGAAATTCTTAAGGAGACTCCATTGACTGCATGCAAAAGAAAACCCCCAATGAGGAGTGATTGGGAGTGTTCTTTTTAAAGCCACATTCAAGGTGGAAGAGCAAGAGGTGCCTTGGTGGTTCACTTGGGGATCTCCTGCAGTTCACCTGGATGTGGACACAAGAACAAGATTTAGACAAGACAGATGCACACACAAACAGCCAAGAGAGGTAGAAGGGCTGAGTAAACACACAGCTCTGGGGTTTCAGTGGCTATATACAGATATATCTATTTTTTTTAAGTATATATACAATATTAGGTGGATGCAGAGATGCTCAGAAATCTTTTAGGCTGACCTGATGAGGTCTCAGTGTGAAAAATCACCCTTACGAGGATTATTTCTTCTTCCTTGCTTTCTCCTCTTGGATTAGAGAGCCAGCATACTGGACAATAAATGGACACTCAGCAACACTGGCCTTCTCCCAAGCCTTAAATTGTTTATAGCCCATTCAATCTGCACTTACAGCCTCGGATCTGCTAATCTAATTGCATCTTCTTTCTATGGCCGGGCTTTTTTCTTTTTAAACACCATCTTATCTAATCAGCACCATTTGCATTGTGTGAAGTCTATACAAGCTCCAGGAACCCAGTCAATCAGATTTAATAGATCAAAGAGCTTTTTTTCTAAAGCTCAGCATTTTATTCTTTTTTAATTTAAGCATTAATATGTGTGCTCAAAGCAGGGATTTGCAAAGATTCTGCAGGACTGGGTTTTATTCTCCTTTTTTTGGGAAAACTATGGTGCCAAAGAGTGGCTGGAGTTTCTGTGTTCCTGCACCACATCTTCCTCCCCACTTCCCAGCCCCTGGAGCGGAGATGCTGCTGTGACATTTTTCCACGGGATTACCTGGGATAGGCACAGTTTGTGCAGGGGCACAACGGCAGCTCTGAGCAAAGAGAGGGACCACAGCTCCAGCAGGACTCTAGAACAGGCAACAGGACACACCAGGGGCACGGTGGGCATGCCCAGGAAAGCTCTGCACCTACCCCACGTTCCCTGAACGGCTGCTGCAGCGTGATGGGAGCGGTACCAGAGAGTGACAAGTGGCCTCTCAGCTGATCTCCTCATTTCTCCACTGGCTCCTGCTGCCCTCAGCCACCTGGGTTTCCTGAGAGGCCAAAGACACATCATCCTTTAGGCCAGTGGAAGGAGGAAGCCTTCCAGGCTGCTGCAACTTGCTGGTTCCTGATTTATAAACACTCTTCCCCTTCTGGCACTGATTCCTGCAGCAGAGAATGTTCCTTCTCCCCTCTGTGCAATTACTGAGCACAAACATTGGCTTTTAATTTCAAGAATAAAGTTCCCATTAAAAATGAAATTCTCACAAGCTTAATAACCAAAGTTTTTAGGAAGGGACTGTGATCCCACTTGCAAAGACCGAGCACACAGATGCCTTTAACTTGGCATATCAAACTGGGCACACATTTGCTCTCATTCTCCAGAGTCCTTCCTCCATGCCTGCAATTTCTGCTCATATTTGATATCTTGTTTCCCTAGACTGCAGTTGCTGCTACAGAAACGCAACTGAAGCCTACAGGTTGTTCTCCAGCCCACTTCTGAAACCTGGTGGGAAAGTAACCATGTCACCTCAGCTCCTTCTGCCACTTCCCAGCTATGGCAGACATCAAAAGAGGGGTTTTGTCCAATACTCACACAGAATCCTTGGAAAAATTCACCCACTGTGTGAAAAAGCAGATTTCTGCTGTTTAGTCATAGCATGACCAGCCCAGGGCTCTCTTTTGTTCTAGACCTCATTCTGAAGGGTTTGATTTAGGAGCAGTGGCAGCACAGCTTTTGCCTCTTGGAGCTACCCTAAATGGAGAATCCCTATGTCATCTATGACTTATCCACCAAGTCATTCACCCCTCTCCTACCACAGCTAAAATAACAACATCCCAAAGACTTCACAGCCTTCTCCTGCCAGACCAGCTGAGTCCCACCCTGGTGAGGGACAGGTGTCCTCCTTTTCCTGAGAGAGCTGGTCCTGAGCTTCAATTAAAGTGGATTTCAATAGACTGGAATCCAGCAGGCTTCCAAATGACTCCCTTTTTCTTTCTGGGTGTGTTTGGCCACTGAGTCTTGCTTCTCTCCACAGGGAAGTCACTCACTAAACCTTCCTGCTTATTTAAACCTCAGAAGCCTCAGTCCACTGCCATTTTGCCACCTGAGACCAAAAACCTGGAGTCCCTGAGTCATTGAAAGCAAGATGCAATTAGCACCAATTCTGCCTGGCTCACTCCCTCCTATTTCATGCCCATGTCTGAAGCTCCTTCCTTTGTGAGCTCTAATGCGTGTTTAATGTGCAACTTAATTATTTGATTACAACAGCATAATTATGTAATTGTAATGTATTGTGCAAGTTGGCTGGAAGGAGAGGGGAGACATTTGCTGAGTGACGTGGAATCCACAGAACAACGGCATCGAGGAACAGAAGAAATCCAAGGAGACGATAATTTGGAGGAATAGTTTAGAAAATGGGCACTTTGGGGAATGAAAAGTAGTTGGACTTTTAAAAAAGTGTTTATAATTAATTTATTCTACCCTCTCGTTGCGTTGTGATCAGTGAGAAATTCCCCACTCGTTGCCAAAGCACGAGCGAGCGTGGCTGTGCTGGAAGTGTGGGGCCAGGCAGCCCATCCTGTCCCTGCCACATTCCCCCAAGGAAAACTCCAGATGTGCCCAAATTGCTCTGAGCTGGCCCTCAAAAAATGGTAGCAGAGCAAACACACAGAGGTTTTAGTGGATCAAAGGCACCCACAGCTCAGCCACGACCACGCGTGAGCCAACAGAGCCAAACCACCTCCTATGGAATAACCTTGCCATGGAAATAGGAAGAGATGCACAGAGGGGCTCATGGCAGTTAATCACAGAGCAGTAATTCAGGCTCCTGGATGAGCTGTCTGGGCCATCTCAGTGTGACACATTTGCTCTCCAACATCTGGACTTTGGATCAGAACACTCCAGTCCACGGACTGAACCCAAAAATGAGGGGAAAAACCCTGGAAGACTTTGATCAAGGTAAGCAACAGACACAGGAGCTCACTGCAAGGATTGCAAACCACATCTTGGAGATCAATTCTGAGCCCAGCTCCATGAGCTCTCCAGTTTCTCCTGCCCTCCTTCAAACTACTTTAATGAGTCCCTGTCCTCCAGCAGCAAGGAGAGCCACATTCCCAAGGAGACCCACATTCCCAAGGACACCACATCAATAAATAAGAGGAGCAGCAGCTGAGACAGCCAACTCAGCCTCCTCATCCCACATCTGGTGAGGCACAGTCTGCCTGCACCATCCCCAGTTTCTGTGGGAGACACAAGCCCTCAGGAATTATTTTAGGGAGATCACTGAAGCTGTTTCTCATCAGCAATTGATGGATAACTGGCAAGGGCTCGTACCAGAAACACTTTCCACAGCGAGGGTTTCTCCCGCCGCAGCACAGCTCACACAGATCTGTACCAAATCCTGGCAGCTGCACACACACTGCCACAGGCTCCTTCACAGGTGACATTTCCACACAACTGGGGTTACACTGGTGGCCCTTTCAGCCAAGTTTCTCCCTTGCAAAACAGCCATCCCAAGGCAAGCTCTGGCAAACAAACTGTGGGATTCCAACCCATTTCAAAGCCTGCTCTGGTCTGAGCACAAACTCTGGAGTAAGGAGCACTGAGACTCTTCCAATGTCAGCCACGCAGAGAGAGGCAGTGACAGCCTGTCCATCTGCCAGCTATCCAAATCAGATTAAGGAGCAAGCTCTGGGATGTAGAAGTGGTCTCTCTGCCAGTGAGCTCTTGTAGCAACGCCAGCCAGGGAGGGATAGTGAATGGAACCGAACAATTGCACTTATGCCCAGACTAAATTTGCCATCATTTTAATTCATACTCTTAGATGAGACCCAATTTCAGTCCAAAGGGACTGTTTCTCCCTGGGGTCTTTCACTGTGTTCACACCAGGGTTAACAGCACAACACAACTACAATCTAAAGCTTCCCTCCCCGGTTTGCCCATGGAAAGAGGGGCAGGAATACCAGGAGGCTCCACCCTTTCCCAGAAACAGACATTTTGGGATTTGAATCATACACCACAACCCTCAGAAATTCTGCCATTTCCAAGCTTGCAGTGAGACAAGGAAAGATTTTCTACCAAAACAAGAAGTCAGCTCTCAGAGATCATGCTTCAGGATAAAAGTGTTTGTTTGGTGGAATTTGCTTTTTAAAGAATGTCATCTGAAGCCAGAGTAAAAACATTTCTGGTTTACAATTAGGCAAAATAAAGATTTGTATTCATGCTCAGCTTAAAATAAAAAGGAAAAAAATAGGATTTAATGAAATCCTAACAGAGCAGATTTGGCATATCCCACACATTCCATTGTCTTAGAATAAAAGATGACAAGCAAACTTTCTGTGCTGAAGCTTTCTTGCTGCTTGGCTGACTGCAAGGCAAAAAGAGGCTGCAGATTGGCCTGGGCCATCAAGGATTTCCAGAGCATCTCTCTCAGAAGCAATCAGGGCTATCAGCTTTAAAACCCACCAAACTCTGCCATTCCAGAGGAATTCATTAACATTTTGCTCCGGGACAAAAGAGGAGAGGTCTTCTCCTGTGGAGCTGCTGGGCGCCCCAGCAGCATCCATCACCCAGCATGTGGGGTCTGGAATTCCTGCCGATGAACCAGAGTGTTTGTGTGCATTTCTGAGTGCCTGAGAGTTATGATGTTGTGCCAAGGCTTGTCTGACTCTTCGGGGAGGTCACTCAGACATGCTGTAATTCAACAGACGTGCAAGAAACACAATTTAGCACCGTCTTTCCACCTTCCAACTACTCTCGCTCCAAGGAAAAGGAAAACAAAACAAAATGTTCATATTGCATCAGTGGCAGGTTCCTGATCTCACAGCACAGCTGCCGCCCGTGCTGCCCAACACAGACAAAACCTGGGACGGGAGGAGATTTGGAGTTGCTTTTCCAGAGGAGTGAGCCTCAGGCTCATCCACTGGTGTGATCCCTCACAGCTTCCCTGCAGTGAGGGCTGGAAACCTCTGTCAGGGAAGGAAATCTGGATTAATGCTGCTAATTAAAAGGAACAGAGGACATGGTGGGCAGGACCAAACATCTTCTCTTTAATTGAAAGATGCATACAAGATGCCAGAGAATCGTGGAACGGCCTGGATTGGACCTTAACTCTTATCCAGCTCCACCCCATGCCATGGGCAGGGACACCTCCCACTGTCCCAGGTTGCTCCAAGCCCTGTCCAACCTGGCCTGGAACACTTCCAGGGATGGGACATCCACAGCTTCTCTGGGCAAACTGTGCCAGGGCCTCTCCGCCCTCACAGGGAACAATTCCTTCCCAACACCCAGTCTAAACCTACTCTCTGGCAGTGGGAAGCCATTCCCCATGTCCTGCTACTCCAGACTCTTGTAAACAGTCTCTCTCCATTTTTCTTGTCAGCTCCTTCAGGTACTGGAATGTCCCAGTAATCTAAGATCAAATAACTCAGTATGAGCTACAGCCTAAAATTGTGTGTGTGGACACTTGGCAATGCTCTGTGCCTCCATCATACCTCTTCACATCCTTCATTGTTGCCAAAAAAACTGCTAAAATTGGCGCAGAGCCTGTCCCAGATTTTGGACCAGGTCTTTTTCACATGAGCACAGGCCACAAGCACTGCCAGAGAAGCCACAAGGCAAAGGGACTGGGACTCAAGCAGTGAGCACAAACTGATGCCCAGGAAGTTCCAGATGAAGAGAAGGAGGAACTTTTCCTGTGCAGTGACTGAGCACTGAACAGATTGTCCAGAGAGAGTGAGGAGTCTCCTTCACTGAGGATATTCCAGGACCACAGGACCCACTGTGACATTCTGTGACATCCAACACATTCATTTTAGCTGGAGAGTTAAGGGACCTCAAGGCCAGGGAAGACCACAGAAATTATGGATTCTGATGCACTGGGAACACAAGAGAGATACTCTTTCCCATTGGGCTGGAGCAGATCTTCCAGAAAAACCATCCAGCTTTGCTGAGGCTTCACTGTCTCTTGTTGGGAAAGGGTCCAAGATTTTACAGACCAAGCCCATGAGGGAAGTTCCTCCCAGACAAGCAGGCACAAAGGAACCGCCCCTGGCTGAGGAGGCCTCCTCAGTGCCACACCTGGAACAGAGCAACAGGAGAAGCACCACCACCATACTTTTACCAAGTTTCCTTCAACTTCTCACTAAGTGTCAGAGGGACAGCGGAGGACACTCCCTGCTCTCCTGTCATCCTCCAAGAGAAGTTGGGGTGCTGTTCCTGGATTTTCTCTTGGTTCTTTGAAGATAGACTCATCAAACCTCTGCTCTCTGAAGAAAACCCACCACCTCTCTGCTTATAGACTCCAATCCATCTGTCTTGTCCCATGCATGGCTCTGAAACATGGAAATTTTCCCATTTCTCTGGGGATGTCCTGACCAGTTGCTTCCCACACTCTTCTCCCTCTTTCCCCATTGTTGATGAGCCCCTTGGCCTCTCCTCTGCCCACAGGTGCTTAATTGAAAAAAAAATTACATCCCAACACTGTTCCTTATAGAAAAGCAGCTTTCCATGTAGGCATTAAATATCAATTACACGAGAAGTCATGCAGTGCTTTAATTACACTCATGAAAAATCATCCCATTAATCAAGTTTCTAATCAGCTAATTTCTCATAAAAAGGTGGAAACTGTTATTTTATCGATTAACTCTTAACAGTCACCCAGATGAATCAATTTTTTTTTTTTTTTTTTTTTTTTTTAATATATCCCATTTTACAACAGGAAAAATTCTTCCTTCATCAGGGACTTGCCTGAGTGTGAAATGAGTTCCCTGCTTCTTGTTTCTGGCAGTGCTGTGCTTCCCTCTGGGCCTTGTGGGTGGAATGTGGGTTCCTTGCTCTCACACACCCCATCCCAGCATCCAACATCTCCATGGAAAGGGCACTGTCATCTTTCAGAGCTCTGATTTGGGAGACTGGGTCCACTCCAGATCAAAAAGACCTGCAGAAATAGAGGGTGATACAAGAAACAGCTATGCCTTTTGAGAGGAGATGAAAAGAGCTCAGCTCACTTAGTCAAGCAAAACAAAAGCCAAGAAGGACATGGCTGGGATCTGGAAATACATGGAGGGCTGGAGAAGGAAAAAGGGAGGGAGGAAAATAAGGGGGGGGGGAAAGAGCCATTCCAGTCAATGAACAAAGCAGCTGGGAATTAATATAAGCTGGAGTTTAGAAACACATGCTGAGACTTTCTAACAGGCTTCCCTCGGGAGTTGCTGGGCAGAACCTAAAAAAGGGGTTTTGCATAACTCGGGCTCCTGCAAGGCATTTGCAATGGTTGGGAAGGAACATCAGGCTCCACGGAGCCTGTCCTGTCTTCACGGAGGGTTTTCTGGGATCCACAGCCAGCCCAGACAAGAAGCCACTTGATTAATTATTGCCTCTGCTGACTTCTCCCACCTACTGCTCCGTTCAACCCCAATCATTCAGGATCAGCTCCTAACAATCTATTGAAGAGGTACAGCTTTTCATTTGCATAAGCAGTTTCAGCCAACACAGTCTGTTGAGACAGAAAATATACACTGAATATTTAGCAAGTCTGATGGCATTTCAAGAGCATGTGATGGCACACAATTGATGACATCATGCATTTCTTCTGTTTCCTGAAGCTGAAGTCTAATGTGGCCCAGAACTTCACCCAACACTGATTGGCTCAGGGTTAAAAGAAATAATTAAAAGAAAGAAATGTACGCAGAGTGTTTTTACAGAGTGTTTCTAGATTTAGATGCAACTCCCAGAGAACACCATCCAGCAGTATCAAATCTTATACAGAACTGCAAAATTAGATGCAAAGCCCTGGAGTAGGAATAGAGATTAGAGATAAGTATTTCTCTCCTTCTCCTGGGAGAGGTGCAACGAGCTGCTCTGTTGAGGTCCCAGGTGGGTTTTTGCCACAAACCCACTGTCAGATCATACAATCCCCAGCCTGCCATTCCAGCCTAGCAGGTGGCTGGGGCCCAGCTGTAGGAGCATGCCCAGGTTTCGGAGAGACCAGCTCCTTGCTGGGATTGGCTCCTGAGTACTCAGAGATGTTCCCAGAGCAATACCTTTTTTTTTGCTGTTGTGACCTCTCCTCCAATATCTGAGTATCCCTCAGCTGGGGTGGATCAGTTTCGGTGCAAAAGTCTCCATGTGCCCTTTCCCCTGTCCCAGGGCTCTTCTCCTGGCTCTGTTCCATCCATTCTGCAGCACTTGGAGCAGCCACCAGTCCACTGAAGGATGCTCCACGGGGGCCTGGCTGGTCTCCAGGAAGGGCAGCCAGCAGCACACATCTGGCTGAGTGTCACATGGCCTTACACAATCACAATCCCTTTTCAACTCCCAAAATCATAGAACTTGAGAATGGTTTGGGTTGGAAGGGACCTTACGGAACTTCAACTATCCCAGGTTGCTTCAAGCCCCGTCCAACCTGGCCTTGGACACTCCCAGGGATCCAGGGATGCCACAGCTTCTCTGGGCAACCTGTGCCAGGGCCTCCCCACCCACACAGGGAAGAATTCCTTGCCAATATCCCATCCAAACCTGCCCTTTTCAGCATTAAGCCATACCCCTTTGACCTGTCACTTCATATCTTTGCCAAAAGTCCCTCTTCAGCCCTCTTGGACAAATCTCCCAATCCTGTTTATTTCTCCCATGCATTTGGTGCTACAGTAACACCACATATGACCCCAGCATTAGCAGGAACACCCTGGGAAGCTGCAGACACACAAATTCCCATTTGCCTCCATTCCATAGGGAGCGACCACCCCTCTCTCCTGCTCTGGCTCCCATCCAACAGCTACAGAAGAAGCATTTAAATCATGAGCAGCCCATGGCAGCACAGCATGGGATGGTGCAGGACAGAGCTGAAGCTGGGATAGCAGCTGGGATGGGGAACTGCCAGTGGAAAGGTGTGGGAGGAACAGCCTCACACCCCTCCCAGCTGCTCTGAGACTGATGTCAGATGTGTCTGACAAGCCTCACGCATACAGAAGTGGCACCTGCACTGAATGGTCACATCCCTGGGAAAATCCAGCTGGCAAAGGATTAACACCTGGGCTGGCCCTGCTGGCAGCTTATTCCATACTTTCTAAGGCACTGTGTGAGGAATGCTGGGCACTGATGAGCTCTGCTTGGGGTAAAATAGAGATCAACAGCAGGCTGAGAGATACAACAAATCCCTGAGGGAGCCTCCAGCATCCCAGGCTGTTCCTGAGATCCTGAGATCCACCCTCTCACCTCTGCAGTTGGGTCAGAAAAGAGTTTTGTTCCTTGTGAGGACCAATGCTGTCAAAAGTCCTGTCTGCATTGAAAAAAGCATCTCCACACCACAACGAGCCCAGGACAACACCCCTGGTCACTGATTTTAACTGATATGGGCCAGGAAATTCTTCCTTACCAATACTTGTTGGCTCTGAGGGAAAAAGGACCATAAATCCACACCTGATAGCTCCAAAGCCCTACAGAGCATCCCTACACACACACCCCCCCAACCCTGTGCTCCCAACATCTTTCAATACCACAGCACTGAAAGGAAAACCACAAAACCATCCCAGAGAAATCTTCCCCCAAAGCGTGCAGTCGCCCGAGTCTGTAAAGAATAATAAATGGCCCCCCTGCGCCGTTCCCACTGCCCGCCCTCCCTCGGGAAGCCTTGTTCAGCCTCGGGAATGCTTTCACTTGTGTGGCCCGGGACAGCATCCCCCAGCAGGGAATTAAAGGAGGGGGCAGGTCTGCAGGCTGGCGCTGGGGCGGACAATAGGAGCGGGAGGGAAGGGGAAGAGGGAGGAATGCTGCACGCTTTGCCAGGCATCGCTCCGGGCGAGTCCGCTCAAAGCGGCGGCGCAGCCAGAGCCGCTTGATTTATTCTCCGCCGCTGCAATTATTTATTCATAAATTAAACAGAAAGAACAGCGAGGCCGGATGCCTGCTCAGAGGTGGCATTTGGAGGAGGAAGGAAGGTACAACGACCCCACCCAGGGATGGCGGTCCGACACTTCTCCTTCCCCAGACGCAGTCATAACCTCTGATTTAATTAGCTTAATGGGAACGGGGGTGAGGGAAAAAAGAAAAAAAAAAAAAAAAAAAGCAGAAGATTGGAGCAGACACTTTTTCTCAGGCAAAGGCTTCTCCTGATGCCCAGCAGCGGTGTCAGGCTCGCTGTGCCTGCTCCCTGGACATCCCCTTGTCCCACATCCCTTGGGAAAAAGCCACAGACTTACAGTCCCACTATTCTCCTGTCAGCACAAAGACTGCTCTGTGAAACGCTGCCCACAGGGCTGATGGGGGATGCTCCTCTCCTCATGCCCTTCCAGGAGATGTTCCCCAGCCACATCCAGCCCTGCCAGCCAGGACACCCCACCTGGGGACACCCTGACCAGCCAGGACAGGCTTTTGTGCCAGGGAAGGAGTGAAAACTCCCCGGGAAACAAAGAGAGAACAATTAAATGAAACAGCTCGCTACCACGAGATCAATGCCATTGAATAAGAGATTTTCAGGCCAAGCCTTGTGGGTCTCAGAGACAGCCTGAACAAGCGAGGAAGAATTTGGACAGATGATCAGTACCAATGAACCCAAGCACAGCTTCCCAAGTGCCAGGTTTTGCTCTCGGGTCTGAAGACAGCACACTTTGGGGAGGGGTATTTGCCTGCTGGCTCTTTGCCGTTCAGGAATCTCATTTTCCAGGATGTCAACAAGGCCAGGAGGGCCAGAACTGCACATTTGCCTTCTAGTGACAGCTGAACTACACGAAATCTGGCTCTGGGGCTCTTGGAAAGCACAGTAAATACCGTTAAGACTTGCAATAAAACTGCTCTGCTTGGCAACAGGAGGCTTTTCTTATCCACCACTCTTCCATGCTCCTTCTTCTTGGCTCACCAGGAGCCAGGGTTTGCAGGCCAGCCTTCCCCCCAGCCCCTCACAAGTGAGCAAATCATCTCCCTGCCCTGGGAGAAGGAGAGAACAAGGCTCAAGTGAGCCCCAGGCAGCTTGACCATGCCTGCCAGGGGCAGAGGAGCCCCTCTCTGCAAGGTCTTCCCTGGCACAGCTGAGAAGGGGCTTCATCCCAAACTGAATGCGTGATCCCAACCCCAGCAGGCACTAGCCTGGCTCTGTGCTGTTACACAAATGGGCCTGTCAATCACAAGTGGAATTTACCTTCTCAGAGCAGGGGAATAAAGAGGTGAAAGAGACCTTGTGGGTCAGCAATCCCTGCAAGTGACACCTACTGCAACTCCATAGGGATCCTAAACAAATGCCACCCCAGAACCACCCCTGCTCCAGCTGGAGCAGCTCAGGGGACAGACTCTTGCAATTCCCACTGGCAAGGGGGAGGTTGGCCCATGCCAGCACCAGCAGGGCAGTTAAACCACCATGTTCTCCCACCTTGTCAGTGCTGCTCCAGGCTCAGCAGCTCCCCCAGCTCTGGCCATTCCAGAGCATGGGATTTAAATATTGAGCAGGTTTAAATATTACATGGGGGAAATTAATAATAAATATTACATGGGGGAGATTAATAATAAATAGAATGAAAAATAATATTTACCTCTAAGTGGGGACATCATTCACAAAAACAAAAGAGGCAAGAGGAGCCTGACCCCAGGGCTGCAAAATGTCACAGCCTCACCTCCACTTTGTCACCACAGAGCCCTTCACAGAACTTATCAAGAAACACAGTGGTGATGGGAGAACGGTTCACTCTCTAAAACCTCAGCAGTGTGCAAACCCTCGCTCCCAAGCCCTCCTTTGCCCAAAACTGCACCCCAAATCTGGTCCTTGTGCAAGGAGGAACCAGGCGAGATGGCTTCCCCAGGTTCTCCACCCACACAAAACCAATCCATATCAGCTAGAGGAGCAAGAGATGTGTTTCCATGTCCTTAGGATGGCACAAAATGCCTCTGAGCCATCCTGAGTCATTCCTGAAAGTTATTAACATCTCCTCTTCTTGCTCCCCTGGAAGCTCCACTCCCAACATCTGCCATGCTTCCATGGCTGAAGAGGACGAGGAGAAGGCATCACTCCTGAGGCTCAGACAGTATCACACACACGGAGTGAAATGCAGCTTGCAGCCCATCTTTGAAGCCCAGCAGAGGTGGGAGCTTGCAGCCTTGCCTTTCCTAGAAGGATCTCTCTCCAAAGCTCCTGCAAACAGCTCCACACACTTTAGTGACAGCATAATTGTACATTATCTCCTACAATTTCACTCTGACAATTTAGGGGACAATACAAAGAGCAGAGAGACTGTAATATTCATATTGACATTCCCCCAAAAAGCCGCCTTTCCTGGTAAAGCCCTTGTCTTATGAATATGGAAAGCTGCCTGGAGGCTTTGCTTAAACACAGTGTGTTGGTGTTTAATCAGAGGAGGTGGAGCGGGAGCAGCTCCTGCTCAACAACAGCCCAACACTTTTTAGGATGTGCAAGACATTCTCCATTTTCATGGACAATTCTGTTTACAATCCCTCCTTTAAAACAGCTTATAAAAGATTCACTCTGCCTCAGTGTTTGAAACAAGAGTTAGTCAGAGAACAGGATTCTGTCTGCTGCTCCTTCCCCATGGGAATTTCTAATGAAAACCATTTTTTGTCTCAACTTTTCCATAGGAAACAAAAATAATTTTTTTTCTTTTTCTTCCTTGGTAAAAAAGATTTAAATACTTCAGCCACAGCCCAGCATTCCATGAATTGGAATGACTTCCAGAGTGCCTATGGAGAAGAGGAAGCAAGGGAAGACTTGCAAGGGAAGAGCCGGAGAAGGGAAGCACGATGTTTTATGGACTGAGGGACCACCAAAAGTGAACCAAGTTTTTGCTGGAAATCTGGTTCCTATGACTTTCAGCAAGGATAAGAATTCCAAAAGCTGTCTGTGTCTTTAGATGCACATCTCCCAGGAGCAGAGAAACCGGATCTTCTGAGGGCATCTTCCACTAAAGCTGACTTGGACAAGTAAAGGCTTGGGCCAAACAGCAAAAAAGAGCATTCCTTTTTCCTTTTCCCCCCAAGGGTGAAATCCATGGAACCTTGTTGGATTTCTGTTCAAGAGTCCAGCTGAGTCACTTCCCCCATGTGGTTTTTCTCCACGGTCCATGGAGCTGGCTCCACACCCTCGATGGGCCAGGGTGCTGGATCCCACCCTGACAGCCACAAGGAGGATATTCCCCCCAGCTCCCTCACTTCCCTCTCTGGATGCAGATCCTGGCAATCAATTGTTTCCCTTCAATGCTGCTGCAGAGAAAGAAGGAAGAGTCTGATTTTGACAGATTTATATTTAGACTCACTTTCTTTCTTTTTTTTTTTTTTTAATTTATTTAAGGATTTCTGTTTACCTTCTGGCTAGAACTCTAAGTTCACCCACAGAAGCAACCACTGAACCATGGAAAACAACAAAAAGCAAAGGATGTACTAAAAAAAAAATCCATAGTATCTGTAATACCTCAATTAAGGGAGCATAAGTATTGAAGCCTGAAGTATCTTGATAATCTGAACCATCAATTCTGACAGCAGAAGGTACCACTACCAGAGCTGGGAAAAAATCTTTGCCTTTCAGGTCACGAGCAGGAAATCTCTCTCACCTGAAAAGACAAAAATAATAACTACACAAAAATATTATTTTAAGTTCTGTCAAATTGCACATTTTTGGTTTGACATTCTACCTTTTAATTTCCTACTGGTAAAACTGTTTTTTCCCAATCCCCTGAGCACTCTGATTTGTCAATATTGCTGGAAAGGTTTAAAAGAAAAGGTTTTTCCACTTCCCTGAGCTGGCCAGTTGTCAGGGATTCAAGGATCTGGAGTATAAAAGGGGTAAGCAAACTTCTGGTCATGGGCCAAATCTCAGAGCATAGGGCAAGAAAATCTGTTCAGATTACATCAGTGAACTAGAAAACATCTTTAAAGATGGTCAAACACTTCCTCAAAAAGGCTGGGAATGGGAATTGTGGGAAATAGTTGTGGTTTAGGGAGCATTTTGCTGTCTGTTGCTCTTTCACTCCAGTTCCTCCCTCTGAGGAGCAGCAGAACAGACAGCATTGGTATTTGGAAAGCTTTTTTGGTTCTGCACCCATGAGTTCCTTGGACAAGCCCCCTCCAGAAGCTAAATCCTTCCATTTGATATCCTTCCAGGTCAGCAGCCAATCTGTCACATCCCTGGTGTGACCTGGCTTTTTTGGGAGCCGGGAAGCCACAGGGAAGCGCTGCTTTAATCCCTGCAAAGAGCAGAGCAGCAAAGCCTGACCCTCGAGGCCGTGGCTGAAGGGCACAGCTCCTTCCTCAGCCACCTGAAGTTCTGTCCCAATGATTCCAGGCAGGAGAAGGGGTTTTCTTCCCAGGCATGAGAAGAGGTTCAGCAGGATGCAGTGGGTGTCTTGCTCACAGCTTCAGGCCAGGACAGATCCTCCTGGGACAGGGTGAGGAGTGTCACCAAGAGCACAGAAACGCTTCCAGCCTCCCGGCTCCAAGGCCTGGAAAGGCTGCCCAAACCTGGCTGAGTCCTGCCAGGCTCCCCACAGTTCTCACTGCCTGCTCCAGCCCTGGACTTCAGCCCAGGCAAACACCATTGTCCTATGGCTGGGCTGGACCTGCAGGAACCTTTCCCCAGGTCACACTGGACTATTGCTGTTCCCAAGGAAAAGAGAGGGATTTTGCCTCTTCCCATGCTGAGCTGGATATTGGGACCATCCACCCAAGCGCAAAGCACAAGCTGGGCCTGCCCAAGAGCCATATGTCAGGAGTGGGAAGGACATTCCAACCCACTCACCATGGAAATTGTCACTCTCTGCCTCCTGGGCACCAATCACACTCATCTGGCACGGGCCCCAGGGCTCCCTGGGCCATCAGCTGCCAGCCAAGGACACAGGCTCCACTCATCCACTGCTCTCCCTCGAGGCGACCTGAAAGGCTGGAACCAAACAACCACCAGGAATTCATATCAGACGTTTCTGCCTCTCTCCAGCCTTAATGCAGTGATGGGCACTGTGGGCTCTTCCATAGGGAGCAGCAACAGCAGCCGAGCCTTGGCATTCCCCAAGGGATTCCACTGGGGCCACCAGCATGGCTGTGTCCCCAGCTCAGGGGGACAAATCCCTCCTTCTGGGCCACCAGCATGGCTGCGTCCCCAGCACAGGGGGACAAATCCCTCCTTCTGGGCCACCAGCATGGCTGTGTCCCCAGCACAGGGGGACAAATCCCTCACTCTTTTGGCACACAAGGGCGTGAGTTCTTCCAGAGGGCTGCTGAGACCTCTCAGCCCCAGGCAGCCACCCACCCCTCCATCCCAGCAGCAGGTTTTTCCCAGAGCTGCTCCCAGCAGCTGAGCCTGCTGGAAGCACCTGGCCTCGAGCCACCCGGGTTAGTGCTGCGTGCTGGAGGATGAACTCAGGAGCCCGAAGCACGGCTTCATTTTATTGCAATAAAGAGGAATCAAGTAATGACAAGGCGAGGGTGAGCGATGGGGTAATGGGAGAGCTGCCACAGAGCAGAGCCAAAGGACACCAGCTCCTCCTGCTCTTTGCCTTCACCTGCTGCTTGGAATTGTCTGTGGAAGCGCCAGACTCTGAGGAGAAAGCTGTCACTGAAGGATTAAATCATGGACAATTTATGCTCAGCCTTTGAGCCCAGCAGCTTCCTCCAGCTATGGAATTAACAAGAGCCCCCTGGCCCTGCCTGCTCCCCACCTGCCCAGCCAGGCTGCACCCCTGCTTTGAAGTGCCCCTACCATCCACACTGCCTTACCAGAACTTGCTGGAATTGCCACTGAGGAATATTGCTGAGCACAGGGCATTTGCTTTTCTCGCAAGGGAGGAGCGGTCCTGCCCACACAGGCACAGCTCTGCTCCGAGGAGAGGCTTGCAAAGGAACGGGTGAAGCCCTGAGGTTCGCCGGCAGGATGAAGGGGCCCCCCGAGGCAGGTTTGGTTTAACAATTCCTTGGCCAAGCAGATTTTTGTGGTACCACACTCTTGGCCCTACTAAGATCCCAGGCAAACTCAGCTGAGCACTTACCCTAAATTAGGGCCATCTCCTGGCCCTCTCAACAGCAGGGCCCTTTAGCAGAGGTAACAGTATCCCGTGATGTCACAAAGTACACGCAGAAACACGAGAGCGCTGCCAGACTCCAGGGTAAAAATCCAGCTGCACTCCCAAGATTGTTTTAGCTGGGATGCTCCTTGAACTGGAACCACAGAAATAACTTGCCAGTGAGAAACCCAGACCTTCAGGTGCAATCCAGGTATCCATCCTAATTCAATTTTCCCGAAGAAGCAGAGTGTACCAGGACAATCAGAAAAGCAATCTGTAGTTTTCCTCGGATGGCTCACAGCAGCCCTAATGGAAGAACCACAGATGAGATGTCCTCCCCCACATCAAAATGGGATTTTAGCAAAGCCCACCTCCACAACAGATTAATAAATATGCAGACAGTTTGTGCCAAAAAAAAACAGATCCAAATTCCCTTAGAGACGGGGTAGAAGGGGATGGGAACCCACTTTGTAACCTCTGTGATTGATACCCGTCCCTACAAACAGCCAAGTGCACCAAACTTCAAAGGGGTTGAGAGAGGATCCAACCCTCTCTTCCCTATCGTTTTTGTGCACTTTGGATTTCACTCCCACTGAGGTGCCCACAGTGCCCAGCTGGCTGAACAGGAAGCTGATAAGCTTGGGGTATCACCAGTGATAATCACAGTAGGCATGGCCTAGCAAGGAGAAGGACCACAGGGAAACCAGCATCACCCCCCACAGACCCCATGATGGAGCCCCCTCCTCTTGTCCATAGCGTTCCCTTCTAAATGGGATAACGGCACTGCCTGGCTTCCATGGGCCCTGGGAGGAAGGGGAAACACACTCAGCTGCTCAGGCAGTGTGCTCACAGGAGCCAGGCAGGCCTTTCACCCAAGCAGCACATTAAATATAAAAGAGAAGTCACCATGGATGTTAATGTATGGCATCGGGATTTATTCCCCGCTCCTGTTCTCAGCACCACGTGACAACATTAATTAAATGTGTTTCTGACCCTGCTGCGCTTCTTTAAATATTTGCCATTCTCCACAAGCAGTGTTTGGTTAATGAAATGAAATTAATGAGCTCATTAGATCGTGCTGTAATCTTTCAGATGCGAGCCCAGCGCTCGGAATCACTGCTCCCTTTCTCCGCTCTCGCGCTTTAACTTGGCGCATTCAGCTCCACAAGCGACGGCTGAACAGGGCAGCAATCAATTAACAGGGCAGCAGCCACAGGAAGGGAAGGAGGAGACACCAAGGCCAACGAGAGGCAGCTCGGTGACTTTCCCACGGGAGCTGCTCCCGTGGTTCCAGGCGGTCCCTGGCACACATAGCTTCTCCAAGGTGAGGATCAGCTACAGGAGCCTGATGTGGCAGGAGCTGAATCCATGGCTACATCCACTCCGATTTGTATGGGAAAGCCAACAAGCCTTGGGAAAGAAGAACTGGGCTTGAAAACTTCCAGACATGCCTCTGACAGCAGCCCTGGCTCTGGCTGAGACACAACAAGGGCCACACTCCAAACTGGCCGAGGCCACGGGGTTGTCCACCCCCAGTGATCCCTAAACCTCTTCCTGGAGCCAGAAAGCCCATGGGGCCCATGTCCCTCCACGAGGCAGCTCCCCACACTCTCTTTGATGATTTCTCACCCTGATTCCCCCCATGCTGATCCAAACAACACTCTGGAATCCAGCCTTTCCCACATTTCCCCCCAGCTCAGAGCAGAATCTGCATCCGGGTGTCCACCACTGAAGTCCAGCCCCAGGAGCAGCAAGGGACGCTCTTTGCCTTTGGGCTGCACCAACTCACCAAGCCAGCACGATTCCCACCTTTTTCTTTTTGAGCAGGAAGGATTCTCCCCAGAGCAGTGCTGTTTTCCTATTGTCTTGTGAAGCTTCGTCAAAGAATTAATTCAGATCAAAGAGTCTCCACAGCAGCACGAAATCCCCCGATGGGCAAGGAAAGGAGGAGGGGGGTGGACAATAAGACAAAAAACGCTCCAGTAAATCTCTTTCCAAGACAGCAAATGGGGGTAGTTTCTGCATGCACATAAACCCCACAGCTCAGAGCCTGTGTTAGCTATGGTGACTCCCAATAGCTCCGGAGGAATTCAGGGTAGGAAATGTATGCAAATCGAATTCTCTCCATGGCTGTACTCACCAACAGATTGGATCACAAAGCTTTATCAGGCTCCTGTCCCTGGGATTTTGTCATTTACCTTTTAGCCCAGAAGCTACGTGATGGTGAGCCAGGCCTGCTGGGATAAAGCAAGAGGATGATGAGCACAGTTGGGAGGGAGCAAGAGGAATGTTGAATCACTGAAAAATCTCCAGATCAAAAAAGAAAATGATAACCCAAGTCCCCGCAGAAGCCTCAAGGAAAGCAATGCCCCAACCACTACTGCAGAGCATTAGAAAAGAAAAACATCTTTGCGCTCACGGGTGGCAGGACCAAAGATGGAAAACCCAAACTAACAGTATTCCCACACTCATCAATTGCACCAACCTCCTGCACCCAAACAATGATCTCAGAGGACTCTTGAACTGTCCCCCCTCTGCATCTCACAGGATTATCCCATGTTAGCTTGAACAATTGTCTCTATCCACTTGTCCAGGTGGGCATCACAACCGCCAAAATGCCAGGCTGAGTTCAAACATCTCAAGGTTAGCCAGGTCTTTCACAGCCCCTCACATCCTACCAGCCCACCCCACGAGGTTTGACTTTCCTCTGCTTTAAAGGATCTGAACATCCTTGCCTTTGGTGACTGATGATTAAACAGAGAGAAGAGCACAGCTATCATTTATCCACGACCTTGGAAGGCTGCAAATAATGCTGGCTGGCTGATGGCAGGTCCCCTGGCCACAGAGTAGAGGAGTGGCTCTCAAGGGCAGCAGGGAGAATAAATCCAGGGGCCAAGCTGACAGCTCACCCCCACTCTGCTGCAGAGAGGAGCTGCACACACCTGGCAGGTGGGAGAGATCACCTGAGGTGCCACATAGGAGATGATGCACAGAGGATGAGCAGGGGTAGAGAGTTACCACAACTCCTGGACAACCCTGGAAACAGCAGTGTTGGACCTCCAAGGGGCTTTCCACCTGCAAACTCAGCAGCAAAGCTGTGGGAGACTCAACGAGGGCACACGGGCAGCCATTCATTTCACTGAGGATGGCCTCTGAGATGGTGTTTGCTGGGAATGAGTAACGCCAAAAGGGAAGGTAAGTGAGTCTTTCTGCCTCAGGGCAGCACAAACAGCATTTGCCACCACATTCATATCATATCCCTGAGTTTACAGCTGGATACTGCCTCCCATCTCCCTCCAGAGGCAGCCACAGCACAAAAATCAGGCACCCATCTGCTAACAGAGCTGGTTTTGCTCTTTACGTGACGTACAGAATCCATTGACAGAGAGGCAGAGCATGGCCAAGCACACCAGCAGGCTGGTTTGGGCACTTGGGAGGGTTCAGTGCCAGGAACCCATTTTCCAGAAGACAACACCACCCCTCCCCATAGGTTTGGGGTCCCAGACCATGCTCACAGAGCAGCCGTGCCTCCTGTCTTCATCCTGGTTTAGCTGTATAAGCAACGCTGCTTCCACAGCCTTGCTTTGTTTCGAGTGGGTGAACAAATCTTCAATCTTGTTTAAAATCAAATCAAAATTCAAATTTTGGCTCAAACACTGCATCCTGCTTATGCTTCAGCCCGCCTCCTACAGCCAGAGGGAATTAATGCCCACACCCCTGTGAGTATCTCCTGGCAGTGACTTTGCCCTCTCCCCTTGCCCTTTGTTTTTTCCCCCACGGATGGGAGCTGCAGGGATGCACAGCAGCCCAAGCAGGAGAAGCCTTTGTGGCAGCTGGAAGCGGAGCCGGAATCCACGGGGCGGGTTTGGTACAGATCCTTACAAATGCAACTGCTCTTCCGAAGTGTATTTATATCTTATCTCTGCTGTTTACCCATATGTTCAATAAATCATTATTCATTATCTGATAAGGTGCTTGCAGGGAATTTCTAAGCCAGGCTTACAGTTAGCACGGTGCGGGACACGCTGGGAATACAAATGGAAAAATAAACAGAGCATCTGTCTCCAGCGAGGCTGCTGTGCTGCCAGGGGACTGTGGTGACATTGCCAGCCAGGAGACCAAAGGCTGGGTCACCCGGCCTGCTGGGCTGGGGACAACCGGCCTGTGTTATGTAGAACAGCCTCCTTTTCAGCTAATTACACATCCCAGATCCCTGCCGGTGATAGAAGTGACACTACAAAGTGAGCCATGTTTCCTCTCCTCTGCTCCTCATTCATCTCTGCCCTCCCCACAGCCAGGCAGAGACAGGCTGTGCTCCTCAGCACCCACAGGAACCCTGCAAAAGCTTCAGCCTGGAAGCAACGAGGGAAAAACTGGGGGTGTAGATCTGAGACAGCTTGAATGGACAGGAAAGCTCCTCTTTGTGCTGTCTGTGACCCAGGCATAAAACCAGAGGAGCAATATTAGAGCAAACCCAGAGCCCTCTCTGACCCTGTCCACTCCTTTTGCCTGTTCCAGCATGAGAAGGAGACATGGGAAGCACCTGGAGATGTTGCTCCATGGCACATCCCAACTCCTGCTCTCTCCCCTCTGATACTCCCTCCAACACCAGGAACCCAAAGTGGCTCCATTCAGGCCTGGCAAAGTCTTACCCTGGCCTTCAGGACGCCCATGGCCTCTCACATCTCAGCTAATCCAAGGATTAGCTGCATTGGAAGGATATTTCCATGTGGAATAGGGGGAGGAAAGTGGAGGCAGAGGGTCGGGAGTCAGGTTCAAGTCATGTGAACAGCAGCCCCAGCACATCTTCAAAACAGGCTACAAGGAAGTGTGACATCCAATTTCTTGGGAAGGGGAGGCAGAACGGTAATTAAATTTCTGATCTTGTTAGCCAATTTCTCCAATCACTGCCCCTGAACTGGAGAAGGGGAAGGGAGAGGGGAGACGTTTGCGTCAGCGACGCTTGTGAGGGAAATTAGGTTTTCACGGATTATTGGGTTAGTTCCACTTCTCCCACTTTTTAATTTATTTGTCTGTATGTGCTGCAGAGCTGAAAGGCCGAGAATTCCCCCCCCCCCTTTTTTTTTTAATTAAAATCTGTAGTTTTGGAAGATGAAAACTTTGGAAGGGGGGGAAGACTGCAACAATATAACCATGTCAGCCAAAATCTACTTCCCTCCCAAACTTTTGTTAATCCCTCTTCAAAACAAGAGCCTAATAAGATCTCTCACTCGTACTTTAAATAGCTTCTGGATATTTGTATAAAAGAAAAAACTTGTCAATGAACTTTTTTCTATCTGAAAAAAGAACAGAGTTCACTTGCTTACCTCTACTTGAAGGCTGAGGTTTGGGTTGTTTTTTTTTTTTTTTTAATTTTCTCTTAACGCTACAAAAGAAATTCCAGAATTGCTGCCTGTGCAACCCTGGGCCTCTATTATTTCTCAAAAGACAGTAACACTGCCCCTCTTTCCAATTTCCTTAGAAATAGAGGAGAAGACTAAAATGTGCCTATGGGCAGTGTTCAAGTAAATTATCTGTATGATTATTTCCAACTGCCTGCTGAGTGGTTTCCTAGGAACAATGCCAAGGGGCTATTTTGTTTAAGGTTTCTGAATTTGGGATAAAAGAGAAACAGTGTAGTTCACACAGTGCCCAGACTTCCACTTTGATGAAAGGTTTGGAAAGTAGGAATGGCTGCACTGCTCAGCCTTAGCTGGAGGAGGCTTGTAAAGGTTTCTGGGAAGCCAACAAAGGCTGGAAAGAACAACTTCTGGAAAACAAAGTAGCACAGCTGCAGTGGGAAAGAACTGGGAAAAGCTCTGGCCAGAGAATCATTGAATCATTAAGGTTGGAAAAACCTTCAAGATCATCAAATCCAACCTTCAGCCGAATCCCATCACACCCATATTTCCAAGTGCCACATCTACTTCATTTTTGAACATCTCCAAGCAGCCTGTTCCAGTCCCTGAGCACCCTTTCGGTGAAGAAATTTCCCCCAATATCCAACCTGAACCTCCCGTGGTGCAACTTGAGGCCCCTTCCCCCTTTCGCAGCGCTGGCATCCCACAGTGACCAAGGACAGTGTGTCAGTGCCTGGGTGGGATCAGGAGCCTGTGGGACCATTCCACACCTCGAGGCAGTGCTGGCCAAGCACTCTGAGCTAACCCATCCACAGATATTTGGAAAGCACAGTTGGCCTGGTTCCTTCTCCTTTGCCCACTCAGCCTTGTGGATCACATCCACCCACCAAGGCTGCCCGTGAAGGAACTCTGCACCCATCTCACCCTGAAATCTTTACAGACAAAATCACATTCATTCCTGGGACCTTTTACAGGGATAGACCCATGGATGAGACCCCTCAAGTGGGACAGAAAAAAGCCCAAGCCAAGATCACACAAACCTTCCTGAGCTGAGTACAAAAGCCCAAACTTATCCCACCCAGCTTCAGCTACACCAAGTCTGGTCCATTTTCCATGGAGAATGGAGGTGACACCTCCAGGCAGCGGGAGAGCTGGCCAAAGTTAACTTCTAGAAAGGCTTTAAACAAAGCCAAACACACACAAAAGCAGCACCCTGCTCTTCCTTCACAATCAGGGTGAAAACTGTGGCTGAAGCCCTGATTAAGATCCTCATCATGGCCGAGCTCCGAGCTGACCCGCCCTCATCAGGCTCTGCACTTTGGAAAAAGCTAATTCCGATGGCAGCGAAGAGGAAGGGAATTTACGCTGCTCTGCCGTGACCCAGACTTCACAGCCATTCAAAGTGAGCAGCCACGGCCATTAAAAACTTCACTTCATGCACTGAAGAGGCTCATAAAGAGAGCGTGAATTCACAGAGCACTGGCTCAGAAAGCCCATTCCCTGCCTGTCCCACAGCCTGCCTTTGTCTGAAATATGGAATAAAAGGGAGCTTCATATTTTACTTCAGACTTGTTTCACTCTCCCCTTGTTTTCTCTGCAGGCTGACTAAAGAGGAAGTGATTTATAAGGGGAAAACAAGGGGAAGTGGTTCTAATTAATTGGCCATAACCGCTACAGCTGTACTGGCATCCAGCAAACAGAGGGCAACAGTGCCGAGACAGAGACGCAGTACCCTGAAAGATTCCACAATAATCCTGCTCCAAGCCAGAATAAAATTAATTTTCCCCTCACAGTTCTGGTCCAGACCCCTTGTCCAAGGAGCCTGGCACCTGAGCTGTCATTTTCCACACAGAGTCAGCAGGAGAGGGGAACTGAAAGGGGTCTGCAGCTTCAACGTCTCCTTGCAGGCCCTCCTTTCCCTTTCCAGGGAGGGCTCAGAGTTCATTTTCAAGTCAGCTCAAGTTCAGGGTGTAAGGAGAGAGTCCAGCTAAAGAAAACTCAACTCCAAGCCTAGGATGAGAAGCTTTACCAAAAAGCTCCCTCAGCCCCTTCCATCTCCCAGCTGGGAGAGCAGGGGGCTCCTGAGGCACTGCAGAGCCGGGGGGCACAGAAAGGTTATTTTGTGTCCAGGAACAAATGTGTTTGTTCTGCTTTCAGCAGCGTTATGGCCAGGAGAACTGGCCCCAGAGGAGCCATACATCACACATTGCAGGTGCCTGGCTTCAGGAGGGGGAAACTCTCCAGCTTTCCTAACTGTGAGTGCCAGAAGTTCTGTATCCAAAGTTCATCCTGACCTCAGAGGGTTGGCCCGCTCCGTGGGAGGAAACAAAGCCTGGGCATAATCAGGACAAGCTCATAATTAAAAGTGCTCTTGCCTTTATGAGCTCCCAGGTCGCAAAGCTGCCACGGGAGAAGCTGTTTCCATTTTCCCTCATTGCACAGGGAGCAGCACAATGGGAAGGAGCAGCCTGGCAGGTGCCAGAGCCTGGTGTTTGCAGAGGGCAGCCCTGCTGTGACCCCACCAGGTGACCCCTGGGAGTCTCTGCACAGGGATTTTTATGGGTGGAAGGTGTGGGGAGCAGTTAACCAGGACAGCTTTTAATAGGGAAATCCAGTAATAGCAGGGAAAAGAGTGCAAAATTCAAATAATATTGGGCATTCCCACTTACCAGAGGCATTGTGTCCTCAGGAAGAAAGCCAGGCTCCTACCAGCTGTCCCACAGGAGCAGACACTGTAGCTCAGAGAGTGTGATAAGCTCCAGCTTCTGTAACAAGTTTTAAAAAAAAAAGATACCAATATTTGCCCAGCACTTTGCTGGGGCTGAGCTCGATTATGCTGTGCCGTGAGAGATTAACACAACCAGATTGCTTTGTGGACTCACTGCTTCCCCACGGCCCCAGGCAGATTTTCCTCTTCATGCTTTGGAAGAGGTCTCAGGACATGAACTCGCATTCAGCAGGGAGCCTGAGCAGCTCCAGGGGCCTGCTATTTCCTCTCCACCTGGGATCCAGGCAAGGCAGCACCTTTCCCAGGGAGTCTGGCTGATCATCTGCTCCGTTTGGGACAAGGACAGCCGCAGGCAGGACTCTGTGTCTGCAGCTCCCACTGCAGCCCGATGTCTTTGGGAGGTGGTGGGCCCTTTTTCCAGGCAAGAGACTCCAGTTCCCAGGAGGAGCAGCAGATCCCAGCAGCTACAGGGAAGGGAAAGCAATTTCTGTGCCTTCTTGGCAGTTCCTGCTATGGCAGTTGGAAAAGCAAAAGCCACCCAAAAGAAAAGGCCGCTGTACCTGGCTGGTGTGACAGGATGCTTCTGCAGGGAGGCAGGTGCAGCAGGATCTCTGGGGAAGAGGGGAAATGGCTCCAAATGGAAGAACCCCAGGGAAGTACTGAGGACACTGGCACAACCACCAAAGCCTATGCTGTGCCACCTTGAGAAAGGAGATCCTAAAACAGATGAAGGGGGGGAAAAAAGAAAAATATTAATTAGAAAATAATTAAACACTGCAGTTCTTCAGAGACCACCCATGTGTCCTTGCAGGCAGCTCAGCCAAAACAGCTCCTGGGACACCAGAGTGTCACACAGGGACAGGGGACAAAGATGCTCAGGGAAGGGGCAGGATGGAGCTGTGCTGGTGCTAAAAAACCAGTGGTTTTATTCCAGAACTCCAATTAGACCAAGAACAGTATAAAACAAAGTGAAGGACAAGCACTGCTGTAGGAGTGAAACAGCTCCCTATTATCAGCTCAGGGTAAGGGATAGAGCCCTTGCCTAGGCAAGAGCAGTGGAATGTGACATTAAGCAGAAATCAGGCAAAACCTGCTGCTTTTGGCTGTAGCAAGCAGCCCGCATTGCTGGCAGGTGCAGGGGGAAAGGACTTCATCCCGTTTTCCACAGAAAACTCAAGCCCAGCGCCTCTGCTGACCCCTCTGGAGAAGAGGGGCTGGTCTGTTACCAAGCTCCAGGTGTCCAAGTCCTTCGTGAAGGATCCGGAGGGACGAGGGCTGAGCAGAGGTCACGGACACGGCGGGTGGCTGTGCCCTGCCCCATCAGCAGGGTGGGCAGTGGCAGCCTCTGCCAGGGACAGTCCCCACAGCTGCATGCCCCTGGCCAGAGGCAAAGGCTGTTTGGCCCTGAGGTCAAAGTCAGCACCGCTTTAGAGGCTCAGAGATGTCCAGGGAAGGAGGGGACATTCCAGGGAGGAGAAGGGCCATGGAATGTGGAGCAGCTGCTCCTCTGCTCAGCTGCTCCCACCATGCTGCTAAACCACTGCTGGGGAAGAGGAGAGGTTTTAGCCTGGGCTAGTCATTCCTCATGTGTCAGACTCCAAGCAGAGGTTTGGAACACTCAGTGTACGCTTGAGACGGCACCTGGGGAGGACTCATCCCATGCAAGACAAGCTTTGCCAAGATCTTGTTCCTGCTCCTCTAACAAACAATGCAGTTTACTCACGTTGTGCTGACTGTTAGTAAGGAAGGGTGAGTGATCCATGACCAGCAGCAGAGCCAAGGGCATGAAAATGGTTCTCTCCTGGGCTGTGAGCAGGTTTTGAACCCACAGCCATCACCAGACAACGGTGGCCTTCACTGTTAGCTCCCACCACTTAGCCCTGCCCTTGGCAAGGCTGGAATTTCAAGCAATCAAACCCCAAATCCAGCACACAGGTCCCTTACAGAGGGCAGGTTTGGGTTCAAGAGCCATGCAGTGGACATGCAGAGCAGTTTCCTGCATCCCATCCCTCGCTGCAGCTCAGCCTGCAGGCTCCAGGATGCACAGCCTTTTCACACAAGGGTCCTCTGGCACAGGGAAGCTCCCATCTGCTCCCAAAAAAGCAGGTTTGGAAAGGATGGGAAGATTATTTTCCTGCTGGAAAACAGCCTCGAGCTGTGAGGTGGTGGGGGGAGGACGTGTCAAGATGTGAAGGCTCCTCTTCCCAAGGCAGCAGGCAAGGTTGGACCATGGACATTCATCCAGCTCTCTGCTCACACCAGGCTGCTCTTGAGCATCTGAGAAGCACAATAGGGTCAGCCACAGGTACACACTCTCCCGAGAAGCAACTGCAAGTTATGAAAGGCTCTGCCAGCCAAAACTGAACCACTGGGGCTCAGACTTCCACCAAAAAAAGGTTCAAGCATGAGACAACCCTGGGTAACCAAGTCCTTGACCTGCACATCCTTCACTCCAGCAGAGCCTCTGCTGAACAGCACCACGACTGCTGTCATGGCTTGCACGGCACAAGTACCTATGGGAAGCCACCCTCGTGGGGAGCAAGGGTCTGGCTTGCATGGTACAAGCAAGAAAAGGGTGTTCACAAGCTCAAGAAGCACAAAAACAGGCAGCAAATCAGTGACAGACCTCCAGGACCTTGTGTTGAAAAGAATCATCCCCTGCTGCTCTCCATCAGCTCCTGCTGAGTGCTCCCACTGATTGTGCACCTCAGAGGACCTGGAAGAGTGGCTCAATCAAATCTCACCCAACATCACTTGTTTTTCAAAAGATTTTGGACTTATAATCAAATTTTTGACACACACACACCAACACACACTTTTCAAGCATTTTCCTGAATTCCTGGAGGCTTTCACTTTACTACCCTAGTAGAAAGGGACATTTCCACCTGACACAAGCCAAGCACAGCAACCCTTTGTAGAGGATTTTGTAGATAGCAAGCAGGGAGGGGCAGGATCGCCCACTCTGATACTAATTTATAACTTTCTAAAACATCTTTTCAAGCCCTGCTTACATCAACCCAACTGTGGCAAAGTACACAAGGCATCAGGCAAAATCAAGGGGAAATATATGTAAGGGAATTATCTGGGGAGCCAATGAGTGCACAGAACAGACACAGTTTGTCTGGGCAGTCTCAGAGTCCACAGAGATCAGATACCCAAAACATGGATCCCAGAAACATCTTATTCCCACCTATATTGAGGAAACAGGATCCACCCTGTGCTCTGATTTCTGCTCCTTGCACTACCACCAGTGCCAGCAGAATTCTCCTCCAGCAAAACCCCATGCTTACCAGACTCTTCTTTCTGCAACCACTGAGGTGGAACTAAGAACAGCTCAGCTGGAAGGAGCCTACAACCATCATCTCGTCCAAGAGCCACTTCAGGGCTGGCCAAAACTTAAAGCGTGTTGTTAAGGGCATTGCCCAAATGTCCCTAAACCACTGACAGGCTTGGAGCAGTAGGCACCTCTCCAGGAAGGTTCTTCCATACACAGAGAGGTTGTTCCAGTGCTTGACCACCCATATTCCTGTCCCTGAACATCCTTTTCTGATGGTGGAGTCCAGAAGTGGACACAGCACTCGAGCAGCACCTCTATACACAGAGGATACCCACCTTTTTTGGCCATCTGTGTTTTCCCTGCCCAGGGTGTGGTTTGCCCTCGTGGCTCTGCTGGCTCCTGTGGAGCTGCTGCCACACAGCACCCCCAAACCTTTCTTGCAGGGCTGCTCTCCAGCCATCCCCCTCCCAGTTTCTTACTAGAACTACCACTTCTCTTGTCCCTCACAACAGTCAACAGCACCTACCAGTTTATCAGCAGCTCAAACTCACTCATAGTGCATTCAGCTCCTGTATCCAGATCACTGATAAAAATATTGAACAGAACTGGGCAGGAATGTGAATCCATGCTGCGTGCACCTAATGATTTCACTGTCCTTTAAAGGCTTTTATTAGTGCCCAGTGTGATCCTCTCCATCTTATTTTTCCCAGGCACTGAGCTTAGACTAACAGGGCTGTAGGATCCTGGACCTTCCCTCACACCCTCCGTGTAAACTGGAATAATTCTGGCTGGCTTCCAGTCAGCTGGGACCTCCCCAGCCTCCCAAGGCCTTTGCAGTACTCTGGGATGAATCCCAACCAGCCAGGTCAATTTATGGATGTACAACTGATGATAACTTGCTGCTGATTCTCGTTAATCTTCATGCAGCTCTTGGTGGGAGGGGTTGGTTGATCTGACCTTGCTGAGGGTATTTGCACAGATTCCTCCTCTTCTACCACATCAGGCCCCTGCCCACCTGCTCCAGGAAGAGCAGCTCATCTCCCTGGTGGGCTCCCAGCACGTGAAATTCCTGTGGTTTGTGTGCTCACAGCTCGGCCCCACTGGCAGGACACATCTGCCCACCCCACCACGTGAGGAACAAACACTGATCCACACCGCAAGTTCTCCTTCCAGTAAAATCTGGAAGCTTTCCTAAGCTGACATCAAATAGGCAGCAGCGTAGTGTCCCTAAAAAGGTGGGTTAGAGCACTATTGGCAGACCTGTTCTAAAATAAAACCATGAAATACAGTGTGGAACCTGTCCCTGAGGAGTCTCCATGGACTACAGCAGTCCCAGCAGGATACAGCCAGAATCTGTGGACACTGAGAGCTGTGAAGAGCAATGCCCTGATTCTGCAAGGTGTCCTTGGAGCCCCATTATTTGTGATTAATAAGGCATGATGCAAACACTTAGTTAAATCAGATTAGATCAATAGTACACCATGAATCACTTCTATAGGTTTCCTATAATATTTATATAGACTGCAGTTATCAGCAAGAATCTCCTGTAAAATTGTCTGCGCTGAAATTTATTTGAAAAAGTACCTTTTATACTCTATTAAAAAAAGCAAACTGACTTTTTTATTCTCTCGTAGAGCTGAACATCCCAGGCAAAAGCTTGGGGAACAGCATGTGGCTTTGCAAAACAAACATTTTGAGACTGCTGCCTGTTTTATCACCTCCTGGAATGGGAATTCCACCTCCATCCCTGTTCCTCCTCAGCCTCTAACACACATACAGTGAAAAAGAATGTTTTAGCTATCTCTGCTCACTGTTGGGAGGGCACAAGCAGGAGTGTGACAGAGCCAGCAAGGGGTGGGAAAGCCAGCACACTTCCACACTGATCCAGTGATGACAAAAAAACACTGTGGCAAAGATTTTCATGGGGTTTCAGAAACTCCTTGTGCACTAAATCAAGGCAGCGAATTTGCAGCAAATTAATGAAACTAATTTTCTGACTGGAATCATCATCTGTGAATTATTGTGTCTTTACTCATTAAATAAATTATCTGTGTCTTCCAAGACATTAAGAATGCATCATAAATTACAGCCCTTCATAAATAATTTGCTTTTTGCTTGGGTTTAAATATAGAAGGAGAATAAAGCAAGAGGAAGACAAGAATACAAGAGATGAGGGAAGCAAAGAGGCAAAAAAGAAAGCACAAAGAGAAGGGAAGAGAATGAAACTGAGAACAAAATGAGAGAAGAGAGGAAAAAAAAACAGGTGAAAATACAGACACATGTCCAGCTCAAAAGGGAAGGAAATGAGGAAGGAAAAAAGGAAGTGAGGGATGAAAGAGGACAGGCAGGACAAATAGCCCTGTGCAATATTTCAGGTCGGTGTTAATTGCCACTCAGTGAACGTGGCAGGAAACGAAGCGTCAATATCCAAAGGCTCTCGTGACTTTTATAAATGATTTCATTCCCATTGAGCTTGTTCCATGTCAATGAGTACAAACATTCTGTCTGAGAGATCTCTGCAAAGGGACGCAAGCACGGGAAACACACTTTGTCATGGAGCAGTGACAGCAGTTACTGAGAGGGCCCCAGATTTGTAAATGACAACAGAAGCCACGGCTGACTTGTCAAAGAGGGACAAAGCAATGCCCCTGGATTTGTGCTGTGGGATCCTGCTCCAGGCTGGGCCAGAGCAGGCACAGCCAGACCCCATCCCTGCCCTGCCTCCAGCCTGGCTCAGCCCAAGGAGATGGTGCTGACAAACACAGCACCTGCACACGGGTGAAACCTCCTTGGGACACCGAGGTGATTCAGGTGAAGACCTGTGCCACAATCCAGCAGGATTTCTGTCCAGATATCATCCAGGACACCAGTAACCCATCCCTTAATGCTAAAGCCTTGCCAAGGATCACAGAAGAACCTGAGCTGGAAGGGACCCACAAGGAGCAGAGTCCAACTCCTGGCCCTGCCCAGGACACTCCAAGAGCAATTACAGCTTTTAAGACTCGCCAGAGGCTGCCAAAGTACCAGCCAAACCACTGTCACACAGTGACACAGGCCAGGACAGCTTCTTTCTCAGCCAGGCCCTTGGCTGCTTCCAGGTTCCCCTTCAGTTCGAGGGCCACCAGGACAGAGTTAGGCAGCAGCAGTGGCATCCCCTTCCTGCCACATTGCAAGAAATGAACCCAGGCCAGCGAGGAGCAGGTTTGGTGCCTGTTTGCCTGCACTCTGTGAGAGCCTCTCTGCCTGGAGAGCATTCCCACTAAGACCCTTGTCCTAAAAAAATCAAGAGCTGCAGTTTAGGGAGATTTCTGATGAGAAGGTGAATGAACTTAATACTCACAATGCTGGTGAAGAGGCCCATGGGACACAGCACAGCCATATGACTTCTCACCAGCAGATCTGAGCTCATTTGAGATGACCAGAAGTCACACAGGAAAGCTAGAGGAGCTCCAAGCCAAGTATTTTGCTCCTCGGTGGAACTGCTTAGCTCAGCACCAGAGAACCACAGCCACAATGACCTTTTTGTGGCCAGCTCAGAGCACAGGCAAACATCTGCCTTCAAATCGTGACGTGGCCATTCCCTTGCTGAGCTGCCCAAGCCAGCTGTGCTTTACACCCTGGCCTGGTGACACTGAGTCTCCTGTCCTGCATCCTGGGATTGGGCTGTGTCAGCGCCACAGCCGGGCTGGGGACAGGCAGGGTCACAGCAGCTGGCTCACCTCTGGCTCCCTGCAAGCAGAAGGGTGTTTCTGCAGGAAGCTGGAGGGTGGCCAGTCCTGGGGACTCGTGGAGAATGAACACAATGGCAGCTGTTTCCTATTTGGAAGTGGAAGAGCTCTGATCTCATGATGTCATGTCACCAGTTTAGGACAAAAGGAATGTTTTCCTTCTTCTTTCAAGTCCAAACCCAACCCAAACCCAACTTTCTGGAGCCTCAAAAAGTCTGCTCTGCAACCATCAGATCTGCTGGTTAACAGGTAACAGCAGCACCAGGGCAACAGTGAAAGTGAAGCTGCAGCAGGGTTAATTCCCAGAAGACAACAACAATCCAAGAAAACACCTCTGGGAATCTCCTGGCCAGGTGACAGCACACATGGCCTTACCACAGAGTCACACAGTGGGTTAGAAGGGACCTTAAAAATCATCTCATTCCAACCCCTGCCCTGGGCAGGGACACCTCTCACTAGAGCAGGTTGCTCAGAGCCCCATCCAAGTCACAGGGCTTGAGTTTAAAGAGTGTATCTGAAGGATTTTGGTTTGAGAGACCACCAGGTGTATTTGAAGCAACTCCATAAAGATGGAGGAATGTGACTTTTGGTACAAAAAAGGCCTCCTTGCTGCAAACATCAGAGCCAAACACAATGTTTATGTACAACTTTCACAGCTCTAGAAACCTGCCTGCTGACCCAGGTATCTTCTGCCCTAAACTCCAGGTGCTGAACTCCCTGTGCCATGCACAGAACATCCCTAAGCTTGAACCACTTCAGCACAACCCTTCCCACTGTTTGGATTTACCCAATTTAAGTCTGGTTTCCCCAGCTCCTTTGAGCACAGCAGCCAGGTTCACCACCTCAAGTCACCACCTGGGGATCCTGGATGCTAAATCAAACCTTTTGGGTGCTCAAGAGATCCTGAGCAATCCATCCAGGAGGCAGGAGAGAAGGGAAAAAAGAGGAACACAAACATCTCTCAGGAAAAGGAAAGAATTCAGCTTCATCTCTTTTTTGGGGGGAGTTTAGCTGGGTAAGTGACCTCCACACACTTTCCCCAGCTCCCCACCATGCCTGCTCACAAGGCTGAGCAGAGGGGTGGGCACAGAGTGACATTCACCTGGAGCACCCATCTCTTCCCTGGCCTCCAGCCAGCCTCTCCCAGCAGCACCCTGGTCACACAGCACCATACACGCTTTTCTTGGAAAAAAAAACGCTTTCCTTTCTCTGCCCACAACATCCGAAGGGTCACATCACACGGGCTTTTCACACCTCTTAAACTGCACAATTCCCTCCTGCTTCCGACTTGGCTGCTTCTCAAAGAAATGACCCCAAATCCCGTGCAAGCTGCAATATAACCTGAGCCTGCCCTTTCTATCCTTCCCATCCTTGATGCCAGCTGAACACCTCCACTCCAGCTGCTCTTCCCACACAAGCCCAGCTCAAACTCCCACATCCTCCTTCCCCATGCTGCTCTGATGTTCCTGCAGTCAGCCAGCCCTCAAGGGAGGTAACATTTCACCAACTCCAATAACTCAGGATGGAGATCAGCTAGTAATGGAAAAGCCTTTCCCAGAACAGTCTCCAGCTGATTTTGGAAAGGGTCAGAGCAGCTAGCCTAGATCCCACCACCTCCATGCAGTCAGCATCATCCCTGGAAACATTTACCTCCCTTTTCCTTGGATAAAGGCCTCTGTTCTGCTCTCTGTACCCAAAGGCTCTGCAGAGGATTTTTTCCATTGCCAGCTCAGACTGTTTTGAAGCCCCATTCAAAAAAAGAGATTTTCCATCAGTTCCTGAAGCAACAAGTGAGTCCAGCCAAGTGTGAAGCAGGTCACCCTCCTCCTTCACAGCTTTTCACACCACGAGTTTCGTGTCGGGACCGTGACAAGGGCTGGCCTTGGGGACGTGGAGGAGGCGGCTGCCGCAGCCTCTGCGCCAGCAGCTCCCTTCCCTCGCTCCCGAGCCAGCACACATCTGCCCCACAGCAGGAGCACCATTCCTTCCCCCCAAACCAGCAGAATGGAGAGCCAGAGATTTATGTACTCTGCAGTTTTTATGTGCTCTCAAGAAGGGCTGCAGAGGGAAAACTCCACCACTCACACAAGCCTCCATCTGTGAGTTTATTTATCCGTGCTGGGAAGGCTGTTTATTCTGTTTCAGGGTGGAAACTACACTGGGATTGCAGCTTAATTGTACTGTTTGTTGAATTAATTGCTCTGTTTGATCAGCCTTTCTCCCATCATGCTTGGGAATGGAATGACTCTGCTGCAATGTGGGAATGGAGAGGGCTGGAGCTGTTTCTCCTGGCAGCCAGCACGCAGTGAGCAAGAGGGGCTGTTTTGGGGACAGCACGAGGTACCTGGTGCAGATCTCGCTGCAGAGGGTGTCCAGGGAGGTCAAGCATCCTGGGAACAGGGTATGGGCCAAAGGCAGAGAAGCATGTGGATGTATAGGATGCTTGGTTGGCCTTTTGCTTCTTTTTCCAGCTGATCCCTGCCCAGCCAAGCACTCAGGATCCGTGTGCCCCAGGAGGGACCTGCTGTCCAGGCTGGCCCTTCCATCACTGGCAGCCTCTAACCACCTCTTCTGCAATGAGAGTGAGCATTGTGAATTTTCCAGGTCACCTGATGAATCATGGGATGCAGAGCAAACCTCAGCATTATTTTCATATTGGAACTCACTATCCCTCACTTCCATTCACAGGTTTTTTTTTTTTTTTTTTTCTTTTCCCTTTCAGGTTTTGCCAGCAAACATCCAACTCGAGTAAAATCCAGATTGCTTCACATTCCTTTTTTCCACTTTCATAATCACAACTCTCAACTTTTTAGGTTTTGTTCCTGCCTCTCCCACTTCCCACACACACTTCCTTCTGCCCACTGGCCTTTGGCTGAAGCACAGTGACCATGGCATTTCCCACACACATTTTTTCAGTTCTCTCCAAAGTGAAACAGCATCAGGATTCCATGGGGACATCATCGCTGTTCTGCCAGCACAGACGGGACATCTCTCCCTGAGCCACACCTGTCTGGGGAGCCTTCCCAACACAAAAGCCAGGCACTAAATGGAATCGACCCCATGGCCACCCTCCCACCATGTTGGCACCATCCCAACACAGAGAGCAGACTGATTTCTCCTGCTAATTAGACATCAAGTAGAGTTCAGGGAGTATCTCAAGCCAGGAAGACACAATCCCCGGAAGACCAGCCCTCCCCACCTAATCCTGCTCCTTTCACTGGAACCTGCAGGCTCTGGGAATCTGCCTTCCATGACAGAGAGTGAGCTGCTGGAGACAGCAAGATGTTTCAATCAGCAGATCTCTGGTGTCTGAGGCAAACCCATTCCTTGCTGATAAGGAATGAATACTGTCTGTGTCTGTCCAGGTACGTGTTTCTCTCTCTCTCTATTTCTCTTTTCTCCTTCATAAAGCTGTCAGACCAAAAATAACATATTAGTGGAAGGAAGGAATGTCAGCTGTAATACAATAACGTGGTTGGGAGGCTGGGGGATGTGCGTGCCTGGCTGCTGTGCCAGTCTCTCTGTACTGAGCTCAGGAGTGCCTTTCCCTCCTCCTCACCTTGTTCTCCCACCAGACATGGAAAATGGGATGATAAATAGGAGGGAGTGCTTATTCAGCACCGTTCCACTGCCAAAAGCCACCTGTGCTTGACACTGCAGGAAGATCACACAACCCCAGGACAGAGACTGAGGAATATCAGCCCTCTGATAACTCACCCCTGGAAGCGTTCAAGGACTGGTTGGATGGGGCCCTGAGCAACCTGCTCTAGTGGGTAGTGTCCCTGTCCATGGCAGGGGTGGGACTGGATGATCCTTAAGCTCCATTCCAACCCAAACCACTCTGGAATTCTGCAAACAAGGCAGGAATGGCCAGACCACACCAGGCTCAGGCTGGGACACTGACATGGGGCACAGCTTGAAAATCCTGTCCCCATTGTTGACTGGAACAGCGTCTGGGACAAAACACGTGGTAAGGGGCCCACTGCTGACGTCACCTCTTGATTTTAAGGCCTGATGCTTCTCTCTGGCCTATCCAACAAGCTCCTGGCAAAATGCCTTCCGTGGAAAACCAATGACATCTGAGGGACCACGTCTGGTATGTAGGTACCCAGCACCTCAGGAATGGTTTGCAGCTGGACAAAATTGATTGCATCTCCTGCTTATCTGTTCCAGCATCCAGAGACTTCTAAGGCAAAGGCAAAAAGGAAATAAGGAAAAGCCTCCTGCCCCACACAGGTCTCTTATCTTCGCCGTGAATGGGTGGATCCCACACCTGACACCACCAGGCAGGAGCCCTCAGGTGTCAGGCTCTTCTCTCACCTTCCATGCTTCAGGAAGCAGCACTGCCTATTCCAGCACTTCCCACGGACCCACCCCGGGGCACAGCCCTATCACATTTCACAGCGGTGCAGATTTTCCAGCCCCGAGCTCTGCCGTGAGCAGTGCCATGAATTGAAATGGCTGCAGGAGTGCCAGGGCTGGGATCCAGCCCGTGACCCGCTCGGAGCGAGGCTCCCGCGTGGCTGGTGCAGCCCCACTGGCTGCCAGCCCACTGCAGAGATGTTCCTCCTTCCCACTAAATGTTCTCCGGGTCCTTCCCGCTGCCTCCGCCCTGCCGCCACAAATGCGGGACCCGGGGAACTGACAGGCAGGAGCAGGCACATGGACATCTTGTCCAGTGTCCAATTTGGGGATGTGCCAGGCTGAAGGATAAGATTCCTACCGACAGCACATATGCAAATCAGAGCTCCTTCTGCAGTTTTTAATAGCCCAAAACTGATTTAACTCTTCAAACACAAAGACCAAAATCCCTTTCAAAACGTGTGTTACTTTTCCAAAAATTCGGGGTACTTTTGATATGCAAATACCAACCCAGCCTCCTTATAAAACTTGCCAAGTTCTTCATTTCATTTTCTTAATTCCATCCAGTAGCACTGAAGTTGCACAGAAAGATGCAAAGTGTTTCTTCTAGCAGCTCTTAATTAATTCAACGCCTGGTCCTTTCTGTGGGTTGTTTTCCAGCCCCCTCCTTTTCAACCTGGTCAGTTGTTGGAGGCATCTGAGGTATCCATGAAAACTAATGGGGCAGGAAAGTCACTGTGATGACTCTTCAATTAGCTGGACAAGGATGTGCAGCGTCAAGGAAAAATGTTTCTTCTGCTAATGAGAACTAACGATCCCTTACCTGGGGGATTCTGTGCTCTGATCAAAGAAGCCAAATCAAAACCTCTGCAAATTTCTGATTAAACCAGACAAAAGAGGGGAGAGAGGCACCAAGTCAGATGCTGAATAGATAATAAAATTCACTTCCCTTTTTCCTTCCCAGAAAATGGTAAATCTAATGGGCATGACTAAGCAGCTGTGAGGGAAGACGTGAACAAATTTGTAAAGCAAAGGGGAGTTTAAAGTTCATCTCATTTTCCCCTTCTGCAACATTGTCTGCAATCATATTATGATTTAAAGGCCACCTTTCCCCCAGTGGGAAGCGGGTGAGAAGGGTATGATTCAATTTTGCATGCCAAATGTGATGGGAGAAGGAGAAAGGCCAGGAGGCACAGGCAGAACAGCCACATCCCCTTGGCACTGTTAAATGTGTGTTGTTTTTTCCAGTTCCTCAAGGAACGGGGGGGGGGGGGGGGGGAATAGAATAATGGCACAGTGGCATTTTCTATCTCAGTTTGTACATGGGAAAACTGCACCTTTCACTACTGGGAATGAAGCCAGAACAAATCCTGATTCAACCAACACCAATCTTGGGATACCCTGGTCCACCTTGAGAAACCCCCTGGAAGCCAAGTGACTTCCCTGCCCTTTTCCAGGAGCTGTCACTGCTCCCTGCTGCATTTTCCAGCTCACCAGAAAATGCCCCTGCTGCCATGGGCTTACACCTATCTCAGTTGCCAGCAGGATTAATCTCAGCTCCGTGTCACTGCATTCCAGGGTGGCAGTTGGGCTGTTCTGGTTTGAGGGAATAGGAAAGGATTATCCCAGAGGCTGCAGAGGAAGGAAGCAAAGCAGCATGTACCCCTGCCCAGGAGAGCTCTGCCTGCCACTCCTGGCCCCTAATTTCTTGGTAGGTAACATTTTTCTGCAGATTAAGTCCAATTCCAAAGGCTTCATATCAATAAATGGCCATGGTGATAGTGAACCACAAGAAGAGAGGCATAAATGGAAAGAAGGAGTTGTTTGCAGGAAGGGGAAGTGCCATTGAAAGAGATTTAAGACAGAGGTGACCTTTCAAGAACAGAGCAGATCTGGATGCCAGGGGGTCTCCACAAATCCCTGACAGGAGAAGGCAGCCAGGGTGGGAGTCAGGCTCTGCTCCCAGGGAACAGGGACAGGACAAGGGGAAATGGCCACAAGTTGTGCCAGAGGAGGCTCAGGCTGGACATCAGGAGGAATTTCTCCATGGAAATGGTAGTCAGGCCTTGGAAGGGGCTGCCCAGGGAGGTTTGGAGTCCCCATCCCTGGAGGTGTCCAAGGAATTCCTGGACATGGCACTCATTGCTCTAGGCTGGTGACAAGGTGGAGATCAAAGGTTGAACCCAATGATCCTGGAGGTCTTTTCCAACCTCAATGATTCTGTGGTTCTGTCTGGACATCTTTTGTCACTGCCCTTCTGCAAGCCCACAGGCAAGTCCCTTTGCTTGGCTCCACTTGTCCATGGTGGATTCACCTTATTAACACCATGGCCCTGCACAGGGATCCCCCTCCTGCCAAGCAGAGTCCAGGGTGTGCAGGTGTGCAATGGTCAGAATTCCCAGTGCCCACCATCCTGAGGGGCTTTCCCCTAAGGAATGCTCTGAGCAGCCACTGCTCCCCACCAAGAGGGCAAGCCCAGCATGGGAAAGAGCAGCTCACACTCCCTGGCTGCACACACCTGCATCCCCCAGCTCAATAAAACATCATAAAAGCAGAGAAGTTCCACGATAAGCACAAATAGATCAATAGCATTAGTGCTGCTCTTAATGGCTGCCTCAGGTTTTTCATGCAACGCCTTTGAAAATGTCCAGTAGTGAGTAATTAATGACCAAACCAAGTAATTGCTTTCTTGATTTTTCTCAAAACTAGAATTCACTGAGAGAACTTAGAGCTTTACTGGTGCTACACAGTAAATTAATTCAGTAAGTGCTGATATTACAAGTCTGGGCTGCCTGTTAAAAAAACACAGCCGTGCTTTAGAGTCTGGCTTTTCTTGCTGTCTGAGGTAACCCTTTGCAGGCTGCTCCAGCTGCCTGCCAGAAAGCAGCTCAGCCCTTACTCTTCTGCACATCAACCTGCACAGATTTTGCTCCTGGGGGAGCAGCTTGTCTTAGAGGAGATGCCAGGACCTCACAAACAGGGATTAAGGCATATTCTCCCCTCACACTTTCCCAGTCAAATGTGGGGGTGGAATCAGGAGCACGGGGGCTTCTCAGAAGGCAGATCAAAGCTGCAAGTGGGACCACAGTGACTGCCAGACACCTTTGAACTGTTTTCATCATGTCCATTCAGCAGGATACCTCCCATGGTACTGGCAACTCAGCTCAATCCAGGGACTTCTACCCCTTGAGGAGAGGTAAGAGAGAAACCAAAAGGGGTGACAAAATAGCAGCAGATGAGGAGCACAAAGGCAGCAAAGGGGAAAAGGCAGAGATCAGAGAGCCTGTCTGTCTCTACATCACTCCTGGAGCAAGAGGAGGGATGTGGCTCCAGTTTCTTGCCACATCTTCTATTCCATATGCTCAGTTTCTGCTGAATGACATCTCTGAAAACAGCCTGAGGTGTCACCTCAAAGGTGATCTGTCACTTGTCAGCTGTGCCTGCTGATCCACTGCAGAAACCCAGGACACAGACTCCTGGCAGCCCTGGCACACCCTGCTCACAGCTGAAAGCAAACTGTGCAAGAGGCTTCCAACACACCCATTTTTACTCCTTTATGGATTTACATGACTTCAGCCACCACCTACCCCCACACCACAGGAGTCATTGCATGTAGAGCTCTTCAGAGGCAGTGAAGAGAGCCACAAACTCTGATCTGCCCTCACACTGCTTCTCTGGGATGCTCACACAGCCTCAGGCACCCAGAGAGGAAGAGGATCATGAGCAATTCAAGACACCCATCATCCATAGCACAGCCCAGAAAGAGACACACATAAAAGTATAGGTCTTAAAAGGGGAGGGGAGACGCAAGTCCAAATCTTCCAATATCTCTGGCCTTCCTCACCTGGCCTTTCTCACCACAAGGCATCTCAGGCAGGAAAAGTTACCCCAACAACTCTAAATTTCCATTATCTGCAGCATGAGACACTCATAAAGTGAGTGTTGTGAATACATATGTGCCTGTGTGCCAGCAGGAGAGAGACACAAGGCAATGAGCAAATTACTGAAGTAATCCTTCCATCCCCACAGTAATGAATGATTTTTTCCCTGCTCCCAGGAGCATGGTTGTAGCCTGGGAGCTTAGCATTCAATCTGACATGGACCTGCAGCACGCACTGTTAATCCCCCTAAGCACAGTGACAGCTCCCAACGCCCCCCTCAAGCAGAGGAAGCACCATGTTTCTTCCCCATCTTTCCATTACCATATTTTTAATTGGCTGTGAATACCCTTTTGCTTTTGTCAAAACAAGTTCTGCTAAACCACCACTTCGGATATGAACGGGAGAGCCAGGAATCATGAGAGACAAGCCAAGAAAATCCCTCAGTAAATGAAGATTTGTGTCGAGGGAGGCACAGCCAGAAGGAGCAGGATCAGCTCATCCCTGTCGGCATCACCGGCCGTACAAGCGGTCCTGGGATTGCAGGAGTCCACACAGAGGTTCAGAGATCTTCAGCTGGGTGAGACAGAGCTTGGAGTACAATGAACCAATAGGCAGTGCTACAGAGAAATCAATTTTAAGAGCACTTGCAGCAGAAGGCCCTGGAAGGGATATTCTGTCAGAGGGAACGTGGCGAGAGAAGAAGGAAGCAAAAGGAAAAAACACAAATCATGCTCATGCACACAGGTACCTGACATGAGTTAGAGGCTTCTCCCTTGTTTCCTCTCTTCACTTCTCAAAGGAAAATGAGGTCTTGACAAAAGCTAAACTTTATGAAAAATCTTCCAATTTTCTGTTTCTTGCTTTTGGTTTTAAAGGAAATTCTTTCCCTTCTGAAAAAAAGGGGGGAAAGGCAACCTCTTTCATCTAAAGAAAAGCACTTTTCAGAAGGATGTCATGGAAAACAGCCCATGCTGAAGCTGCTGGCCAGGTAGGGAGGCAGGTTTCTAACCAGCACTGTGTTCCCCATGTCCTGGATCTCCCAGGCTGACTGGCTAGCATGGCCAGCAGGAAGTGTGAATACAGCCCTGAGCAATCTCATCACATCCACCCTCACAGCCAAGCTCAGTAAGGGGGAACCCACTCAGGCTTGCAGGTAGGGAGGCTGGGACAGGGAGAGAAGTTGTTTAAATACTCTGTCACACAGCAAATCCCACTGCAGCCCATGACAAGTGGCATACAGGGACCTCTCCCATGCCTAAGCATCCCACTGAACCCTTGCCCTTGGGATGGGGCAAGCAGGAGATGCAGTCAGGCTGAACAGGCTCATGGCACTTTGGGAAGAGCCAAGACAGGGAGGTCAGAGCTCCCTGTTCATCCCTGTTCCCTGTCCTGTGTTCATCCCAGGACAGACAGCTTTGGGTCACACCTTGGCCTGGTTTCCATCCTTAACACATCAACCAAAAATCATCCTCACCCCCACAAAAGGCCCAGCACAGTCCCCAGGGACATGGGGGAAGTGACAGCCCTGATTTGTTTCCTGCTCTGCTGGAGACTCTGTGGGACAGCAGAGGCTCTTAGATCAGGTCCCAGCCACTGCTGAGAGTGGCAACTGCAGAAAAATCAACCCTGACTTTGTTCACACAGTGAAATGGGGAGAAAACACTTGTGGAAAAAACCTGACAGTACAAGGGGAAGGATTCAAGGCCAGGATGGATGGGACTTTGAGCAACCTCATCTAATGAAAGTTGCCCCTACCCATCCCCATCCAACCCTATCCCTGCAGGGGAGTTGAAAGGAGATGACCTTTAAGGTCCCTTCCCACCCCAGCTATCCTATGATTACCATCAAACACACATTTCCAGAAGCTTCAGTGTGTCACTTGCAAGTCCAGGGAGGGTTGGCTTTCCTGTGCTCAAGTGGCTCTTTTTTGTTCTTGACTTTTTTTAGCGCAAAATGAGTTCTAAATAAATCAGCAGTGTACAGTATGTGTACAGAGGGAGCAGCAGGGCCACTCCACAAAGGCTCTGAATGGCTCTGTGTCCTCGGGGATGTGGGGAACCAGCTGCTTCAGCAGCCTGCTCCTGCAAGGTAATTTCCCTGCCCTTTTATTCCAACAGGCAGCCCCCACACTCATTTGTGGCCACTCAATCTGGCTGTACACACCAAGCTGGGCTTGGAGAGCACTCAGTATCCCTGCCCTGGCACCGGGCAGGAACCTGGGGCAGACCCGAGGATGTGACCCACAGCCAAGGGGAGTTCCCGGCTCCCTGAGTCACTCCCACAGCCCAGCAGCTGCTGTGCACCAGCACCCTCACAGCAGAGCTGTAAAATATGGAGATAATTCTCCTAATGTCCCCAGCATTTAAAGGCTGATTAGTGCTGCTTCTGAGAGAGCTGGGCCAGGGACTAAAGTGGTGCGAGACAGCTGGCCCTGGGTTTCAGTGCAGGTGTCAAAGGAGATGCTGCCAGCACAGAGACCAGGCTCCATCCTCCTCCCTCATCTCTTGGCTCCAACCCCAAGCCATCAGGAGACCCGAGGGGAATTTGCACACTGGAGATGTGAATTGTGCCCCTGCAGATCAGATCCTGACATCCTCCTGTGCTCAGCAGAGTCCTGCTAAAACTATTTTGCACAAGAGCAAGTTAAACAGCCAAAAATTTGAGCAGCTCCCATGAGGCCATGCAGGTGAGACCCTCAGTCACCCCTGTATGGGAAGGGTGGCCCTGCCACACGGGGGAAGTGACAGCTTAGGGTAAGTCACACCTTGCACGTGCCTGCCTGGGGACCAGGGGGTCTTTCCAAACACCAGATCTGGGCATCTGGGTGCAGAGTTAGACATGTTGAGGGTTTTCCTTTCAGATAAGCCTGGAGAGGGAGCAAAACTCACAGGGCAAGGAGGACAACCAAACCTTCTCAGAGACTGCTGCAGAGCACACCTCCACCAACAGTGACAGAGAGAAATTGAATGTGGAAATGGAGAATGGAAATTGGATATGGAAAACTTGCCAGCACAAAGGATACTTGCCATCTGACATGTCACCCAGACAAAGTTCCTAATCCGGGCTGCCAGAATGAAACCAGGTAAGCCAGTATGTTACTGCAGAGAAAAAGGCCGGATCTGCCTTTTTCCAGGGTTGCCTGGAATAAGGACATGACTTCACGAGCAGCTGCATTACAAAGCGGACAGCGTTTGCCCTGCAGCACGAAACTCAATATCCCCTCATCGGAACTGCAGACTTATCTTTGGAGGGTCTCTCCATCCTGGGAACACGTGCAGCCGGGCTGGCAGCCATCCCACCCCACACCTGCCCAAACACACATCTGCTCTGCATCACTGCAGCACAGAGCCCCGACAGGTGGGCTTGGTTTGGATCTCAGCAACTGCCTGGGGAGGAATTCCCCTCTGGGAGTCCCTCCTGCCCTATGGAAAGCCAAGGGGGCAGAGCTGGGGTGCTTGCACCTCTTGGGGTGCCCCTCATGGAATGACAGTGGGAACGTGGGGAACAAGAAATCCATGCTTGAGGTTTCTGGTCAAGATTTTTTTTTAACCAAATCCAAGGCTCAGCTTCTAATTCTGAGTTCAGTTCCTTGGAAATTTAATCCCTCCACTGAAGCTGAACACAGAGAGAAAGCAGCCAAGCCCACTAACCTGAATTTTCAGAGTGAGGGAAGCAAATCCTTCCTACTCTCCTAACAGAGCCAAATCCTGATCCCACAGAACTTCTGAGCACAGCCCACCACTGACCAGGAGCCTGTGTGCCCATCCCCACACAAAGCCATTCCCAAACTTGCCCACCACCAGCCCAATGCTCTGTCATGGCCAAGCTCAAGCAGCCAGGAGGCAGAATCCTGCATTCAAACACTTCCCACTCCAAGAGGATCCTCCTGTGAATCCCACTGTCAGCTGCTAAAGCAAAGCAGCCCCTGGCACAAACCCCCACCCAGGGACTTGTAAAAGGTGTGGTTTTCTGGAAATGCCAACGACAGCTCCGTGATGGCACAGCCAGATTGCTCTGCCCCTCGGGAAGACAGGTCAGGGAGCTCAGGGGATAAAACTAAATGCAGGCATCACCCGCAGACAAAGCAATTACTCCCTCAGGCTTTTCTCCTTGGTATGCAGCAGAGGGGTGAGTGGAAATGGTTCAAAGCTGCACCAGGGAAGGTTTAGACTGGACATCAGGAAGCATTTTTTTTACCAAAAATGTGTTCAAGCCTGGAACAGGGTAGTTAATCTCTCAGTGTTTAAGAGACATTTGGCCAATGCCCTTAACAGAACCCCAGGAAGGTCTGGATTGGAAGGGACCTTAAAATCATCTTGTTCCACTCCCTGCCATTGGAGGGACACTTTCCCTGAGACCAGGTTGTTCCAAGGCCTGTCCAGCCTGGCTGTAACTTTTGGTCAGCCCTGAAGTGGGCAGGAGGTTGGACAGGATGAACATCATAGGTCCCTCCCAACTGGAATATTCTATCCCTTGCAGCCACCACTGCTCCAGGGCAGAGAGCATTGCCAGGGATTTTAGCACACACCCAGAAGAGGAACAATGAGTGAGGTCAGCCAGGCACAACCCAGGGCATTCTAGGTCAGGTTTAGTCTGAGGAGTGTCCCAGGGGAGCCTCAGATAGATGAGCTGGCCCTCAGCACTCCACATACACCAGAAGCTGGAACAGCACCTGGATTCACCTTGGGAAAGCTGCAACAAGTCTGAAAACTAAGCTAAAAGTGTGGGACACAGATCAAGAGCAGCACATAGGCCATGGAGAGAAACAGCCAGGGATAACAGCCTGTGGTGTCCCATGGGAGTCCATCCCATGGTGTTCACCACCCTCTAGGGTGAACACACCCCAGTTCATCCAGGTAAATCCAGGTGAAAGCCAAATACCAAGAGACCCAATGAACAAAAACAGAGGGGAGACCTGCACTTTCTAACCCACACTTAGCACTTTGGATTTTCTCCAGATATTTCCATGCCAGGCTTATTTCCACTGTGAAAGTCTGAGAGGTTTTAAAAGCATGAATTTTCCCAGGCCTGGAAGACACTTCGTTGACAACCCCAGAGAGAAATTTTGTGTGCACGGGAAAAACAAAGAAAACTCACATTATTTTAGCTCCACTGTAGAGATACAGGTCTCAGAGAATAAAGATTACCCAGGCAGGCCTTGGGAGCTCAGCTGAGACCCCTCCAAAGGGAACAATTCTCTTGCCCTACCTACTGTGCTGCCTCCCCTGCAGCTGAGCTCCTTCCTCTCTCGCTGCCATCACTTCTCCATCTTTCTTCAAGCCTAAAAAACAGCTTCATTTTTCTGCAGCTCAGAGATTTGGCTCCTGACCTTACATCTTGCATCTCCAAACTACAGTCACCTCCTGCCTTGATCTCAGCTTCCCAAGCCATTAGGGAACTAGTCTGGGCTCCGACAGCAGCAGCTTCGCACCATTTGCTTTTCTGAATTTATCTTTGAGTTACTTCCTGGAATTTGCTCTCCTGGAAATCAAATTCCTTCTTCTTTTTCTTCTTCCTTCCCTCAACAACTACTCCAGAGTGCTGCAGGGACTGTGTCCACCCCTTGTGCTCTGCTCACATCCTCAAATCCCAGCAGTTAACCCCGAGGAGCCCCTTCCTGCTCTCTGAGCTCAGTACTCCTAGAAGCCAGGGCAGCTATAAAATTGATTTCTACAGTCCCTGCCTGCAAAATAAAGTGAGCCACGTCTCCCCATCCTGCTTTAAGCACCTGGCCAAGGGTTTGCCATATATAACTGATGGAGATGGGCAGCACCTGCCCAGAACCCATTTCCCCCTCAGCCATAAATCACCACAGCTGGGAGGCCCTGGAGCAATTGCCTCCTCATTTCAAGTGCTGGGAGGGAGCCAGGAGATTGAGTTTGTACCAGCTACTGGTGCCCCACATTTCCCAGTCTGTGCTCACACCCCAGAAGTCCTGACCTGCCCTCCCAGCTGCTGTTTTGTGGCTGAGGATGGAACCAGCTGAAGGTTGATGATGACAGGGGCAGCTCCCACCCCCGTAGTGCAGCTGGATGAAAACAAAACAAACCTAGTGAGCGGCTGATATGGGTGCAGGGAGAGAATTCACCACTCTGGGCACAGAGATGGGCTCTCCTCCTTCCCCAGAGTGCTGGGTGCTAAATCTTCCCCTATCTGCCACGTCCATCATGCAGGCTCTGTGCCTCAGCAGCCAGAGATCTGTTTCCTATAAATTTTCTGCACACTGCCTACAACAGTTGTAGTCTCTCTAAAATAATGATTGGAGGGTGGATAGAGGAGAACAAACAGTTCAGCTGAACAGTTTATCTGATGAATTTAACCTCTTCTCCTGTTCCTACAATATCAGGTGGACAAATCCAATCTCCTAAAATGCATTTGTTGTTTGAGTTTATTTGACAAATACTTCCCCAAACAATTGCCTCTACATTCACTTAGCAAATATTTAAAATATGAACTGTGCCATTTAGTGAATCCCCTGGCACTGCACTAGTCCCCAGTGGAGCAGAAAAGTTAGGTTTCCCCCCAGTATTAGTTATTTCTGCATTTCAAATTAATTTTTTTTTGCCAGCTCTCATTCTGTTGCTGATAACACCAGATGATTTGGTGGTGCTTATTAGGAAAGGAGCTGGTCAGTTGTCTCCCAGTGAAATTGAGTTTTCCTGGGAAGCAATAACCCATTGAAGCAGACACATTTCATCAGAAACACCCCACAATCAAATGACTTGCAGCAGCTGAGGAAAGGTTGCCTGGCAAATCCAGCTCTCCGAAATCCCTGCGGGTTGTTGTCCCAGGCTCCAGCCCTGCACTGGTGTCAGTCACCTGTCAGCTCCACATCTCCAGCTGAAAACTGGGAATTTGGGCTTGGTTGACTTCTTTGAGCTGGGGGAGCTCTGTGACAAGCGTGGCAATGCAAGGGATCCAGAGAAAAGCGTGTCCCAGGCATTTTTTGCCCCAAAAGGAGGCCAAGGGAGCTGGGCTTAGGGACACTCCACAGTCTAACTCCTACCTGGAGTTAGCAAGAAGCTGGAGCCAGGGGTTTTCCAGGAAGAGGGAGATGGGAGACAACAGGCCTAAACTGAAACAAGCAGATGCAAACACTGGGTATAACAGCAGATGGGCAAACGTGGCACAGGTTCCCCAGAGAGCCTGTGCAGTCTCCACCCTTGGAGGCTGTCAAACCCTGCTCTGATTCCAAAACTGACCCTGGTGCAAGATGCTGGACAAAAGAATTCCTGAGGCCCTTCCCACCCAAATCATTGCAGTCTGTGATCCTGGGAAACCCTGCACAAGTACAGATCAAGTTAACAGAAATGAAGGTTACACAGAGTTGGAGGGATGTTACAGCATACCTTGGCTAAGGTTGAGTTCCAGGATTGCCTGTTTATAGCGAGATTTGGGGGGAAATAATAACAACATCCAATTTTGGTCCAAACTGGACCAGAACCAACACTTGAAGAAATGCTGAGGAACAAACATCTGCATTTCAGCAAACTCAGCTACAAAGACTCATCATTTCAGACCTAGGGAAAATCAGTTTCCAGGTCTCATGATTACAAAGAATAACTCAAGAGCTTCAAGAGTTCAACCAGAACCAGAAGGCAAATAAAAAGAAATCACAATTCATTATTCATCAAAATCTTCACCAATCTGTTTTAAGACCATGTCAGGATATTTTAGCACTGCAGGTATCAAAAGTGCTAAAAAAACCTGCAAATGTGACTTTGAAATTTGCTTTTTGTTTTGTTTTCTGCCAGTGAAAATCTCATTGCTTGAATGTTCTTGGAAAGTCACCAGGGAAAGGTTGGGAATATCGCCCAACCATATTCACTTAAGAATTCAAACAAACACATCAGGACACAATTTTGCTTTTGTCACCCAGCTCTGAGGGAAAGCTTTAAAAACCCAGTTAAGGAGAGGGCAGTAAAAGAACAAATGCTTCATTAAACCTGGTTTTGGGCAGAGGAGCAACAGACAACCCATTACTGGAACAGCCTCTCCTGCTCTCCACTCAACCAGGAGCCTTTGAACACAACACTGAGTTGGACGGCAGCTCTTCATATCCCAATTATTTATTCTGCCACTCGGAGGGATGCAGCCAGGACAAGCCATCCTTCTCAGCTGTGTACCACTGTGGAAGAGGGAGAAATTTCATATTCTCATTCCACAAACTCCCACTCACTGCCAAGAGCAGCAAATGACACATGAGTACACCAGGCAGGCAGACAAAGAGAATCAAACAGGCTTTCAGAGACACCAGGAATTCTGTCCCTTACCACTGGGACACTTTTTGCACCCAGAAAAACCGAAAAAGGGCAGCAGGGGGTGCCTCTGGAAGGGCATTTTTGGGGGTTATGCTGGTTTTTTTAACCTTCATATCAATCATGTCAAATGTTCACAGCACTGGGTAAGGGGAAAGATGAGATGATGCACTGGGGTTTTCATTCAGACCTCCATGGCCAGGGCTCGCTTTTGGATGCAAATCCACGTTCCTTCCTTGCCTCGAGGGGAGACAAAGCACCAGCAACCTTGCTGCAAGAACCACAGAGTTTCTTTAGGCTGGGCTGTGCAGAAGCTTTCCTACAGAAAGCTGGGTTGTCAGCCAGGCATGGAACAGAACCATTCCTCCAGCAAGCACCCAGACCTTCAGCTGAGGGTTCCTGACCTCCTGGGAGATGTGAAAATGCCTCCCACCAGCCCACCTCTGGCCTCACAGAGCTAAAATAATTGGGATCTACAGCCTGAAATGAGATTTTTCCAATTCTCCATCCCTGGGAAGTTAGTTTTTGTTAGGTGTCTTGCAGAAGTCATGCTTAGTTCAAAGGGGCTGCAATTGCTCCTGGATGTCCTCTAATCCCTGGCTCCATCTCTGCCTCAGCCTCTCCAGAACACTCCGTAATGGACTGGCTCGCTCTGGCCACATCCTTCATATCTCTTTAGCTCCGTGAGCAGATGGAGTCGAGGGACAGCAGAATTTATGCTTCTTGCTTGAATTGCAGCTTGGCTGGGTGGAAATAAAAAACGGGAAAGGACAGGGAAATGGCATCGTAACAGCATTTACCTCCTGGGCTTTGGGGCCTCTGTCTTTACCTAGGTAGTGCTTGTATTGTCAGCATTAATCCTGTGCCTTCCTCCCCAGCTGAGGAGGAGCAGGCCCAAGGGATGGCTCTCCTCCCTGGCCCATGAGATGGATGGAAGGAGCTTCCAGAAGCGTGGAACACTCTGCTAAGAGAGCCTGTGCACCAGTGCTGGTTTATACCTGCAGATAATCCAGCCCAGACCGTTTCCTTCAGGGCATGCAAAGGAAAACCAGGAAATGTTTCTGACCTCTGAGGGCTTTAAAGGGAGAGAAAAGGAGGCAGAGGTATGAAAGCAAGCAGGGAGATTGACAGGGGCTCGGGAAGGAGAAGCATAATAGGCCCCTAAACTCTTTACCTTTCCCCACATTTCGTACAATCGAAGGGGAGAAACAAAATGAGGAGAGGGAAGGAATTATAATGAACATGAAAGCTTCCAGATTAATTAATTACCCCTTTTCGTTTGTGAAAAAGGAGGCTAGAAATATCCACGTCTGCTCCTCTTGGAAGGCAACCCTGGCGCTTGCTCCGAACACCCCCCCAGCCCGCCTGTGCGCGGGGATAATTAATCCATTACGGGATGGATCCTGCCGTGCTGCCGTAAAAAAGAGATCTATTTCTCCTCTGCTTTCCCCTCCTCCCCGAAGAGACATCTGAAACGGATCATGTAATAAACGTTTCTTGGATGGAAGGAGAGGTATTGTTCTCTTGCCGTGGAAACAATCCCGGCAGTGGGGCCAGCCAGGAGGGAGCGGGGCCGGATACTTCACTCGGCAGCTCTTATGACATCCTGTATGGCAGGGCGGCCTCCGGGGGACACGTTTTGTGATGTGCCCTCTGCAAACAGCGCTCAGGAGGGCAGGGTGAGCTGGTTCTGACCAAGGGGGACAAGCCCAGGCTGCCAAGTCTGTGGGGGCTGGAGGTGGCTTCCCTCTGTGGAGACATCCAGGCACTGCCTGGCAGGCAACGGGACACTCTGGAGACAGGGAGGTGGCCCAGAGTCCATCACGACACACCCAAAGGAACACCTCTGACCACACCCTTCCAACCCTGCATCCATCCCTCTCCATCAGCCCAGGCTGGGAGCAGCTGCCTTGCACAGCTCCAGGCAGAGATCAGCCTTTACACAGGCACCTCTCCTTCGGTTTGACGCTTCCTTTTTGCCCAAGGGACCTGGAAACAAGCTGCACTGGACTCACAGTGTCCAGCTTGAATAGAACAGATCCTCCTTCACCAAGTGTTTTTCATTCCTGGCCAGCCATGCTCGCTATCCAAGGTGAGATGTTTCACTCACCTTTGTCACCCCCCTGCCCCACGCTCGGAAGGGCAGGAGCTCTCCTTTGCTGCACACACAGCACAAAGGCTGCTGCAGCAGGATATGGATTGCCCCACCCTCTCTAGTTAACAAAACCACATGCCATGCTCTTCATTCCCTTGGCTGGTGTTTGTGTGGACCAAAACCAGTGATTCCCTGAAGGGTTTCCCAAGGAGGATGGGGTGGGCTGCCCACTACCTGCTCAAGACCCTTTGCTCTGCAGAGGTTGGGCACCCTCAAAGCATGGAAATTGCATGAGATCAGAGCTCCCCAGCGCTGATCCCAGCCTTGATCCCAGCACCCCATTTGCATCAGTTTATCAGAAACATTGCCTCTTGCTGCTGACTTCCAAATATTCCTTTGCAGGGAGGAGCTGCTGACATTTATTCCTGAATTGCCACATTGCAGGAGCTTTGGCTAACACTTCTGTTACATGGGAAGAGAGAAGGGACCTTGTTACTTGGTGAGGATAAATCTTCTGCAGCCTATCAGTCTAGATTAGATTTGGGTCACTTCCTTTTTTCATTTCCCTGGATGATTTTTGTAAGGCTCTTTCAAAGAAACACTCAAGCTCAGTATAATGTTCTTGATTGCAACCAGAACTGGCTGAAAAATGCTGAACTAATTGAAAGAAATTTTCTTTTTCATTCCTTCCTTGAAACATTTCCAGAGTTTCTGGTCAGTACTTGGAACTGTGAAAACCCCCCTGGGCTCTGCTGTACAACAGCAAAAGCTTTTTCCACTGCATCAGCAGCATTTCAAAATCCTGTGAGCTGATCTTAGGGCAGCAAAGTGACTTCTCTGTCTATCAAAGACACAAGGATGTCACGACACCTGTGTGTTTTCATCACAACACCCCTCAAACGGACATCCAGGTAATGGAGAATAGTTCCTCCACCAGTTCTCCATCACCACATGCTCTGAGCGTGCCCTGAAGTCTTCTAAGAGCAGTTGGCATCATTAATCCTGTTTCATGGGGAAACTGAGGCAGGGGGTGGCAGCAGCTCCCACAGCATGGAATCATTGGATCATTCAGGTTGGAAAAGACTTACAAGACCATCAAGTCCAACCTTTGACTGAATTCCTCTTTGCCCACTAAGCCACATCACAAAGTGCCACATCTCCTCATTTTTCAAACACTTCCAGGAATGGTGGCTCCATCACCCCCCTGGGGACCTTGTTCCAGTGCCTGACTGCTCTTTCTTTTTCTTAAAATCCAGCCCAAACCCTTCCTGGAGGCAGAGCTCTGCCACCTCCCAAGCCCCTGTGGGAATCTCCAAGTACCAAACCATGGCTGGGGGGGTCCTTCCACACAGAAACCTCCACATCCCCCACAAAGCCACAACAACACAGACCTAGTGAGACCATCTTTGCCTCCACACCATGGCTTCCTCCTGGGGCTCTCACTGGCCCATTCCTCCTTCTCTGTGGCTCCCAGGAAGATGGCAAATTTCACCTCAAACAAGAAGCAAAGCAAACCCCCACTCACAACACCCAAGCTCTCTGGCAGAGGGGAGAGGTTTCTGCATTGCTCATTTTCTGTCAAGTTAACACCAGCTGAGCAATCTCCTTTCTTCCCCTGGTGATTCCCCCTCCCCTTCCTTTCTTTTTTCCCTTTCAACCACCTCAAGCAGAAGGCCCTCCGAGGCACTGGTGACTTCAAAGACACCAGGTCCAATGTGCAGCAAGTGATAAAAACCTACACAGCACGCATTGGGCAAATTAATATCCCCTCCAGAGCCACCAGCTCTCCAGTCCCAGCAGCCCCATAATGAGATGCTGCACTGAAGGGGAGGGGGAGCTTGGTGCAGAAGGGGAGATGTATTTAATGTATGCAAATTGACTCACATGCAAATTGCCACTAAGTTAAAAATAACTCATTGCATGAGGAGTGGGTCTTTTAAAACATTTGTTTATTCATTAGGGTAATCTCTGTTATCAGTCACCTCTTTCCTTGCACATGAAGTGCTCAGTTTGAGGGAAGTTTGTGTATTACAGGTCTGGGGGACAGCTGTGACTTCCTGCTGATCTCAGCCACCACACAACTCCAGTTTTCCTCCCCTTCTTCTCTTCCCTTCTACTCATAGACTACAGGGGTTAAAATCACCTTTCCTCAGAGAGGAGACACAAAGTGATCCACTTCCAGGACAAAAGTTGTCAGAGCCACCCAAAGCAGCTCTTGACAGCCCGAGCCTTCCCCAGGGCCAGACCAGAGCATCTGTCCCAGCTGGGCTCAGGGTGACCAAGCTGGATGGAAGGGACAACATCAACCTTGCAGCTTCCCTTCCCTCTGCTGACCAGGGACAGGACCCCAGGGAACAGCTGGAGCTGTGTCAGGTGAGGGTTAGACTGGATATCAAGAAAATTTTCCTCCCTCCCAGAGGTGGTGGGGCACTGCCCAGGGAATGGGCACAGCCCCAAGGCTGCCAGAGCTCCAGGAGTGTTTGGACAGTGCTCTCAGACCCAGGGTGGGATTGTTGGGGTGTCCTGGGTGAGGCCAGGAGCTGGACTGGATGATCCCTGTGGGTCCCTTCTTGCTCAGGACATTCTGTGACCCCATGAAATAAGAGTGTAAATGCCTCCTCCTGGGCTGAGCTCTGCAGGGCAGCTGGTCCTCCCCACACCCAGCACAACTAATTAATATTAGATCCTGCCAGTGATGCTAAGCACTGGGATAGCTGCTGACAGAGCATCCAACTGATCCTGGCTGATTGATCTCATGGCAAATCCACTGCTGATCCTACCTGGCATTACAAAGGAGCCACGGGGTTTTGAACAGTGCATGGGGAGTGGGAATGGGTGGTGGATGCCATTTCAAGATGATGGGTGCAGTCCTGCTGCCAGGGGGGGTATTCAGAGACTGAGATCATGTGGTTTGTCCAGAGTTTGATACTGAGCCTTTGCTGCAGGCTTAGGAAGGATCTCAAGTGGGATTTACATGGAGAGCAGTTCTCCCTCCAGCCATGCTGGAGTGTGTTAACACTTTGCAGTCTTTAGACATCCAACACCCTGAGAGAAGGCAGGGAGGGAGGGGTATCCTCTGGACTGAAGCACAGAAAGAGCCCTGGTATCCTGCTTTTACTGGGGTATGGTTACTTTTTTTCCTGGTAGTTAATACATTCCCCACCAATTGCAAACGTCTTGATGGTGCAGAAGAGGAGTGGGCCTAGACAGAAACTCCAGCCATCCCAAGCAAGAGAACAATCCAGAAAAAAATCTGCTTCAGCTGTACCAAATTGTCATGGTCAGAGCTGCTGCAGCTGGACCATCTCCAGGTCCCAGAGGAGCATGTTCTGCCATTCCTGTTTTGATAATTTCGTATTACTCAGCCCAAGATGGATGAAGTTAGTGTTAGCACTGTACTCCAGCACCTGCCAATGATCAGGAAGTTTCTTACTTCATTAGTTAACTCTGCTCCTCTTGGGAACCTTGTTCTTCTGTCCTGTGCATGTCAAGAGCTGTAAAAACAGAGACTAAAGGGAGTCTAAGGACAGCAATAAGCATTATTCATTTTCCTTCAGCTGGAATTCTAAATCAACATACAAACAGAGATCCACCCTGCCAAGAACCAGGACTCCTTCTCTGGGCAAAGAGGAACAGCAGGGCCGAGCTCCCCTCTCCAAGCACTGCCCACTGGGAGCAGCCTGCTCCTCCTCTGCCTCACCAAGGGACAGACCTGAGCAGGGATGTTGATGGAAATCCCTCCTCACAACAGCAAGGGCAGGTTTAAAGTGATTGGATTAAACTGCATTAACCTCTGTGTGGACACAGTCACTCCAGATTTAAGTGGCCATTGCTCAGTTTAACAGGAGCCACTTCAATGTGACCTAATTCACCACCTGAGTAAATAAGGCAAACCAAATAAAGGTCAATGACTGTGAAGAAGTGGCTACCCAGAGGAGTGACCCACTCAGAGCTTACCTATCAACGCAGATTAACAGCAGACACCATCTCTCATCCCTCTGCCTGGAGCTCCAGCTTAGAAGAGCCACTGAGTCCTGGGTGGGAGCAGCACACCCAGAGTCAGGGGGTCACCCTTAATTCAGGCAGGAGCAAAGATCACAAGTCATGTCAGCAAGAACAAGCTCTCATTTCCAGGAGCTCAGCCCTTGCCTCAGCCAAGGAGTTTCAGCTTGCAAGAGATGGGAACAGAGCAGGACAGAGAGGAGATGTTCCCACACACAGGGACCTGGCAGAGCACCACACTGAGCTGCTCCCTCCAGGTGCCAGGTTATGGCCATCCCAGTTTGAGCTGGAGGAAGCTGAAGCTCATGACCTGTCACAAAGATGCAGGTGATGATGAAATTGTAGGGACCACCCTGCAACCCTTTCAACCTTCCCAGTCTCCCTCATCAGGGAAGGCTGGGAGAGGGAGACTCCTGAACCCTTGTACAGAGGTGATGGCACAACACCAAACTCAGCTGGGATGTGGGGAATGGGAAATCAGCACCAAAGCACAGGGCCAGCAGGCAGCAAAATGAGATTATACAGATTCATGGACTGGAGATTAAAAAACAGATTAAAGGGACAAGACAGATACCTTGTACTACCCCCTTCCAGTGACTGGGGATTCTGGGCACAACTGGAATGAATGGCAAGAGAGAAATCATTCCTGTGTGTTCTCTTTACATAGCACCCACTGCTGCTGCTGCTGGAGGCAGGGACCTGGGCTAGCTGACCCACTGCTCTGTCCCAACCAGGCATTTGTGTCCCAAATGGCCCAGCTTGCAGGCTGCTCCTGGCCCCACACCACTCCATGTCCGCAGCTCCTGATCCCCAGAGGAGATGGGCAGGAGGAGTCTCTTGTCTGCCTGTCCAGGAGAGGATGGACAACAGTAATTATTCATGCAACAGCAGCTGCCCTTTCAGCTTTCCCTGAGCTCAGCCAAGTCAGATGTTTCTTCTCGCTGTGCCATCCCCCTCTCCCCACCCCGTGGCCCTTCCCCCCAGTTTGTCATTCCCAGTGACATGCCCCACTGGTGACCAAGAGCTGGTGGCCGTCTCTTTCTGTCACCGAGGGTCGAGGTGAGTGATCCTGCCAGGTGCTGCATTTTACAGAGGATGAAGAGCAACAGAGCCTGAATCCTAATGAGCCACCACCCCTCCACAAGGGTTCAGTGATGCTTTCCCAGTGTCAATCAAGCATAAACAGATTACCCTGCCCTGCCTCAAGTGCAGGGACCACCTCCCTTTCCCATTTGTGAAGCCCCAGCAGCTGCTGGTGAGAAAACACAGAATAACTGCTCTCCAGAACTACCTAAAAGGAGGGTTGTAGCCAGCTGAGGGTTGGCCTCTTCTCCCAAATAACGACCAATAGGATAAGAGGAAATGGCCTCAAGTTGTGCTAGCAGAGGTTTAGGTTGGATATTCTGGAAAACTTCTTCACAGAAAGGGTTGTCAAGCACTGCCACAGACAGCCAAAGCAGTGGTGGAGCCCCCATCCCTAGGGACATGGGTCAGTGGTGGCCTTGGCAGTGCTGGGTTAATGGCTGGACTCAGTGACCTGAGAGGGCTTTTCCAGCCTAAAGGATTCTGTAATTCTCTGAGGAGCACGATTGGACCATGTGTGGTGCTACACCTGCTGCCCTCACGGCACTCTCAGATCATGGGCACCTTCTGAGTGTGGGAGCTTCTCCCAGAGCTCCAGGGCACAGCCCAATCCCACCACAGGGCTCACCTGATCCCAAAGAACAAGTCTGCTCTCTGCCCTACCCAACTGATCTGTTTCCCCACGGCTGCTGCTGCCCTGTTGTGTGGACACAGCTTGGAGTTGGTGAGGAATTTGATTCCCCCTGAACCCAGCATCCCCCATCTTGCTCCGAGTCCTTGATGAGACACACAGCCAGCAGCGCCAGGCCACAGACAGACCAACACCTCCACTCTCAGATGATTCTTGCTTTTCTGTTCACTGGTGCCAATGATCACAGGAGGGCCTGCAATCTTGAGACTGAAGGATTAGAGTATGGTGAATTTGAGCTCATCCCAAATCAGGGAGTGGTGTCAGGAATTCCTGCTTTCCCTGCAGGGTCTGTTCTCTCCTAGCGTTGCTGAACAGCCTGGATATGCTCCCCACCAAACGGCACAAACTGGAATGCTTCCTAATTAACTGCATGGGAGAGGATAAAAATTCCCTTCTCTTCCCAATCCTGCAGAAGTCAGGGATGTGAGGAAAGACACCAGAGCAGCAGAGATGGAGTGGCTGTGGTGGAACACGAGCATGGCAAGCCCAGCTTAATCACCTAGGGCTCATTAGGTGTCCATTTCCATGATGTGGAGCTCAGACACAGGACCAAATAGCAAGGCCTGAAATTTGGAAATATCACAGCTCAGGGCACAGGGATGTGCTCTGCAAAACTCTAATTGCAGGATGTTGGGCAGGACTGTCAAACAGCTGGCACAGCCACCCTGTCACCTCCAGGCCTGCTGCTACCCGATCCGAGTCCGCAACCACAGCATCCCTTTCCAGATCCATTAATTCCTGCCAAACACTGCAGCTCTGAAGGAAGGCAGAGAGGAAAGAAGGCAGCTTGCTAATGCTCATCACATCCCCAGCCCAAAGCTGCAGCAGAGCTCTCCAGCAGCCCCACACCCAATTCTCAGCTGCTGGAGAGGATCTGATGTTTGAAAGGATCTGCCGCTGCCCGACCTCTGGCTCGGGATCACCAAGGTCACAGTTAAGGAGGCGCCGGGCTCCTCGTGGCTGTCGCTGCTCCTCGCTGAAGCTGTTTCATCCTGGCTGCTCTGGTTGCAGGGGCTGTTGCTGGGTTCAGCTCCCAGTTTTCCTTCCTGCTGTCCAGGCATGGCACATCCCGCTCTGACAGGGAAATCAAGGCGCCGCAGCAGCGATGAATTATTGCTCACAAAAAGGGCCTGGAGCCCTGCAGCTCCAGGGTGGAGTGACCTCCACCAATACCTGTGCACACACCCCCTTTGAGGGTTTGGTGAGTGAGCACCAAGGCTGCACAGTAAACCAGAGATTAATGCACAGCTGAGCAGAGCATTCCTAGGCAAGAATACAAAGCAGAACAAAGGCCTTGTCATGCCTTCAGTTTCTTCCCCACGGTTTCAATTTATTTAATTTTCTTTGGAAAAAACTTCCTGTGCACAACTTTCAGCTTACAGCCCTGGCCTTACAAAACTCCAGCGTGCAATAGGAGCCTCATTCCATTGCAGGAAGCAAATCTCCTGGAAAGCCAAGCCCCCAGCAGACTTTTCAGGCAGTCAACACATTCTGGAAGCCTCATGCTGCTTCCAGGGGGTCTGTCCAGGCAGAGCCACTCAGGAAATCTACCCCTTAATGCCAGTCATCTGCACCAGGGAGGTCTAGAGAGCACCAGGTCACTCAGCAAAACCCATTAAATTCTTGGAGCCTTGGCAGGAGTCAGGGAAAGTAGTTTGGGATCACTTTTCCACCTGGCTTAAAAGCATGGCAAAGCAGAGCCAAGAGCAAGAGGGAGGGGATGGCTGAGTGTGGGGCTTCCCATCACACCTTAGCAGAAGGAGATATTCAGAATCACCGAGTCATTAAGGTTGGAAAAGCCCTTTAAGATCGAGTCCAACCATTACCCCAACACTGCCAGGCCCTCCAATGACCCATGTCCCACATCCATGCTTATTCTGTCCTTCTCAGGACAGCCTCCTCCATGCCTTACTCTACTTACAGAACATTCTGCATGCAGTTGCTATAGGGGTTTTCCTGTCAGAAGAAGGTTTTCAAGATCTTCTCCTTGCATCCAAACTGCACAGAATCACAGGATGGTTTAGGCTGGAAAAGCCCTTTAAGACCATTGAGTCTGACTATTCCCCCAGCACTGCCAAGGCCAGCACTGACCCATGTCCCCAACTGCCACAGCCACATGTCTGTTAAATCCCTCCAGAAATGGGAATTCCACCACTGCCCTGGGCAGCCTGTTCTAGTGCCTGACAGCCCTTTCAGTGAAGAAATTTTCCAGAATATCCAGCATAAATACGATCCCAAGGCAGGTTTTGGGATGGCAGCTCTCTGCAGCACAGGTTGGATGCTGGCAGGATAATCCTCTGAGAGGAGCACAGAGATACAAACACACCTGGAACTGTTTTCCAAACAAAAACACAGGGTGGAAAGCACTCTCCTGGATTTGGATGGTGGAGGAGCTTGATGCCGGCACAACAACTGGGCCTGACCTACTGACATTTCTGCAGGCTCCCAGTTCCTGCATAGTGGCTGTCACTTTAAATTTGAATTGCCTGTGTATTTTCTACCACAACAGCCTGATATTTCTTCCTCATGAAGAATAAATATTTACAAACCTTCACTCTCGCCAACAAAACCATTCTGTTTCAGAATTTTCTTGGGGTTTTGTTCTGTTTTTTAACAGTTTCAGAAATCATTGCCCAACAATTTAATTTCTCTTACTAGAACAAGCAAGACAGTAAAAAGATGCACAAACCAGGGGAAGGATCACAGCAACTCTCAACTCACAGTCAAGAGTTTTCAGTGACGTGCTGAAAACTGGCTGAGAGCATCTGTAGGAAATGCAAAGGATAACAGCACAGTAACTCCAGCCAAGGACAGGTCACCAGGCTGTAGGAAATGTGTTTTCTTGGTAAACTAATGAGGGTTCAACCATTTCATACAACATGAGGTTGTAAACAGAGTAAACAAAACGCGGCAGCGCTGCTCCTCCAGCCAGAAGAGCTGACTCCACATTCCTCAAACATCTCAAGAGCTGCAAACAAAAGCAGAGCCCAGCAAAGCAGTGACCAGCTCACCCTTTATCCACCCCAAAGTCTGTCATCCCTAAGGACTGACAGCCCACCCACATGCAACGTCCCTGCCAGTGCAGCTCACTTCAGTGGGACATGAGGGGGCTCAGCGAGGGAAGGTCAGGGTGGACACCTGGCTGAACAGAGCTTCCTGCACCAAGCTGAGCCACCCACACCCCCCCTGCCCAGTGGAGTACAAAGGGAGTCATCTTTCACATCACTACCAGGTGCTGGCAGGAACATTTTGTCCAGCTCTTGTATTCACACCTACAAAAAAAAAAAAAAAGTATTGTCAGAAACAGGGAGTTCAGACAATAGCTACAATAATAAATTTTGGGTGTGAAAAACCAGCCTTGAGGTGAGAACCTGAAAGAGTTCAGTCAATTTAGTTTGCTAAGAAGAAGGTTAAAAAGCAACTTGACTCCAGTCCAGGCATTGCTACCCAAAACAATGTTAGTGGCTCTTTGCTCTTGCTCACTGCAATCCAACAGCCGCAGGCTGGAGCTGCAATGTTCAAATCCAGACCTGAGGTGAAAATTGCTGCCATATGGGTCCATGAGACTCAGATGTCTTTCCAGAGGAGATGTTCCCACTCAATTGACCACACAACCAAAATTTGGGGGTGTATCCTCCTGCCTGTGTGATGCTGAAGTCAAGACAACTCTTTCCGATTCCTCCAAAGTCCCATCCCTCACCCATCCTGGCTCCAGAGGTGATGCTGGAGACCAGCTCAGACCCTACACGGGCTGCAAAGCCCAGGGTGAGGAGGTCACCCAGACCACACAGCCACAGGAGCCCCTGCTGCCCGGGAGTTTGTTGTAGAATAACCCACAGACAAGTAGGGACATGGCCATGGCTGAGCTGCTGGGGGACAGCCAAGGGACACCCAGAACCCAAGCAGAACTCCAGCACTTTTCCATTACAGCCACTGCCAGAAGGGAGCAGCCAGAATGGGCAACCAGGCAGCTCCTGTGGACAGAGAGATGGAGAGCCCGGGCTGGGAGCGATGAGATAAATTCTGGAGATAGATGATTTATTGCATAACTCCCACAATATGGAGCTGCTTGACTCTATTAGGTGGATGGATGGCAGGGAATTTAAGAAGAGAAATAGATTTTTTACTCAGCTAATTAGCTAAAAAGGTTTGTCTGGAAACACGGGCCCCATCGTGTCTGAAGTCTGCTGACACACGGCTCAGAACCACATTTTTCTTCCCTGTTATTACTCTGCCTCCCAGAACATCCCTCAGAGACACAGAGAGTGGAGTGAGATGCCTGCAGCAAACCACTGCACCCAAAAAAACCATTCAAGTGACATAATAAATACACGAGTTTGTGTTTATACATAATTAGTTGCACACACTTTCAGGTATACTCATGTACCTACAGATAGACGCAAACATATATTACTTATTAATACATCCTATACATGAGAATATCAGTACACTAAAAAAAACAAAGTCCATGAAAGAGGCAAGTTTGCCATCAAAACCAGTTTGCTGCCTCACATTAGCCTTCCCCATAATTTAAAAGCAAACTGGGGGTATCTGATGAAACAAAAGGGCTGTAGATCGAAGAGAAATAAAAGAGAAATATGACTTGACCCAGCACAGTCACTCCTGGAATCCACTGCCCCAGGAAGTTATGGAGACGCACACCAGTGGAACAGACATTTTAAAGGACTGGATAATTTTATGAGCATTAATAACATTTGCAGCTATGCAAGCTAATAAAATGTTACAAGGGTAATCAAACTTCATGCTTCAATGTGTAAGTTGATCACCTGTGAGCCCTGGGAAGGAATTTCCTCTCTGGTGCTGTTGCACTGAGCAAGTAGCCAGCTGTGCCACAGGGGTGCACTTTTAATAAAAAAAAATTAAAACACTAAAAAAAAACAAGAATCAGTGTCACTGCTGTTGCTGCTCTGTCTTTGCTTTGGTTTTCTCCTTCTGCAATAGCTGGCACTCACCAAAGAGTCCAAGTATCAGTGAGATCTTTGATGTCACCTTCTCAAGGTTTCCTGGTGCAGTTTTGGGGCAGCATATCCAACAATAATATCACTTTACTCCTGGAGGGTTGTTCCTGTAAGCTGGCAGCAGGAATTACACCAAGCTTAACCTGTCATCCCCACACCATGGATCCCACATTGACTCTTTATATTTCCATACTGGACAAGTTCTGTTGGCCAGCTAAGCACAGGCTCTTCCAATAACTGAGCCCCATCACAGAGGAGCTTCAGGTGTTCCCAGGAAACCTTGGCAGCTTTTGAGCTCTCTACCAATTCAAAACTATCCAATATATTATTTATAACATCCAAGCAGCAACCTTTGTGTTTCCAGTGTTTTCTAGCCTCGGAAGTTAATGCCCTTGTAATTAATGAACTGACAGCAAACCCTGCAATCTGCTGCCACAAGCTCTGCAAAAGAAAGACAGACTTCACCCCTGTGCCTACCCTTCTGTTCCAGGGAATCCAGGCTCAGTTCAGCCAGACGAGGAGGAGGCTGAAGGGAGGATGGGACATAGCAGAAGCATCAAAATAAACCTTTCACTCCAAAACAACAAGCACAGGGGGGTTATGGATACAAACTCAAAGGGCTGGAGGGGACGAGGGTGTGCTCAAACAAGGGATCAGCTCTTGGAGCCTGTCCTCTCCAAAACAAAAAGAGAAAATAGGCGTTGCAAAGAAGGAATACTGGTAAAACACATGCTCTGGGCTCTCCACTGTGGGCAGACCACAACACGCTCTGCTGAGCACTCCTGTGAAGTACAGGCCTTGGGAACACAGGCTTACAGCTCCCTGCCACACCTCCTCCCTCCACCATGGTTAAAACCTGTCACAGCATATGGCACAGGCGAGAGGGCCACGATACACAGAGCATCACCCCCACACAATTTCAGAAGGCTTTAAGCACTGACCCATACAGAGTAACACCACACCTCATCAGAAGGCTTCAGGCATCTGCCCATACACAGCAACAACATGGCACTTCAGAAGCTGCAAACATCTGCTCCCCTTGTTCTTCAGCCCAACCTTTTACCCCCTCATGTTCATGCAGTGCCCCTGTGTGCCCTCTGTTCCCTTTGGAGGTTGGTCAGTGCACCTGGGCACCCCATGGCTCATTGCTGTCAGCGCTGCTCACTGCTTCTCACAGCTGGGCCCACTGGGGATGAGGCTCAGCCCCACTCCCAGTCACCACAAACTGTGTGCCTACAAAACCCAGGTGTATCACCATGATAACCATACCTGAACCACTCACTAAATCCAAGCAGCCAACACTCAGGCCTGGCTTTGCTGCTTGTGCTCCTCCTGCCCTTGGGAGCACCTTTCCCTAAATCCCAGAGCCAGAGGTTGGGAGAAGCAAGACACACTTTCCCAGGACAGGAGGAAAATGCATCTCATCAGAACTAAGAGGTCCACTGCTTATCACCTGGGGAAGGTTATTCATAAATTCTTCTTTTGAGCACAAGCTGTGTTTGAAAGAGGACATGAGGATCCATTAACCAGCCTGGCCATGCATGAGTCCATATTTCCTCTCCTTTCTATTTGTCCTTAGAGAAAAGCAGTTCAATATTCCTTTGGGAGAGAGGAGGCAAAGGACACAAGGATTACATGCGTCAGTCACCCTCTCATCCCCAAACAATCATTCTCGCTGTGACAGTATCCTCCAGGCCACAAAACCCATATTTTTCTGAATACACAGCACTGAGGATTGCACTCGCTGCCCTCTAAAGACCTTTCCAAATGACATTCCCTCCTCAGCCACGACAGCATTTGGCCTGGAACACGATACGCCCCAGGAAAGCCGTAACTTTTCCATCAGGACAGGAAAGCACTTTATATCACGGTTAGAAGAGCGCCGCCATCAGAGACCGGAGCTGAAACCCCATGTGATGTCACACACGTGAACCCAGCATGCTGACAACAGCCATGGGGTTTAGAATTACAGGCAATAAAGTATGACATCATGATGACATCATGAAAGGAGAAATTCAATTCCCAGCCCAGGGGCTATCAGTTACTGCTTTATTCGAAAACCTGTCACTATGTGCGTGAGCAATGAGCAGAATCCATCATTTCCACAGGTTTTTATGGCCACCATAAATTTGGAACACTTAGGCCTCAGCCGCCTCCCGGTGTCTCTCCAAGCCCATCTGTTGGTTCCTGCAATGCTCCCTCCAGATCCCAGGACTACAAATCCCTTTTCAGGGAAAATCAGAGCAGCTCAGGGCTGCTATGAGAACACACAGATTTGGCTTTGGGGTCACCAGGTACCTGTCAGCTCTGCACGTGGTTTCCCTCACTGCTGGAGGCACCGTGGACAAGCCCTCTGACACTTGCACAACCACTAAAAGCCATTTGAAAATCTGTTTTGATGAGCACTCCCAGGCAGATGCTTCGATAAGATCTCCTGGTGCAGGCTGCCCATCTCACCCCTGCCAAGGCAGTTCCCAATGTATGTTAATAAAGGATTAATTTCACAGGTATTTAAAGCATGCGGCCTAGCAGGTCACAGAGACAGAGGTGAATGTGCTCTCCAGTGAGGCAGGTGGAATATTTTGGGGTGTTTTTGTGATTATATTATATCAATCTGTCTCCTCTCACAAATATGATCTGGCTCATGTGGTCATACACGCATTTAACTCAGTCTTCATAACACCTCAGGCAGCGATAAGGGATGGATTTCTCATAAGATTCCTGACACAGAAGAGGTGTCCCTTGTCTTAGCCTCCTTTTATTGCTTTTATTTCACCTGTTCCTGCAAAAAAACAAAGCAGTGCCATGACCCAACAGATATTTCCTGGAGTATATCAGAGACTCTTGACTGTGTTATTTCCAGTCATGCACTGGGAAAGTTCTCCACTGCAATGAGCCCCTACTTCCAATTTCCTGACCTCCATAGCATTAGATTAGACTAGTCTGATCTTTACCAGATACTTTGAAAATACAGAAATATACTCTGCTTGCTCCCACTCAGGACACAATTCCCCAGAGTATTAAAATAAAATTAAAATTACCCATTTCCATCCACTGAGGCTGCATTTGTCCTGCTCACCTCTTACAGGTCCCCTGCAAAAACGTCATCCCATGCAAAAGTGGCCTCCCTGCATTATCAGTGTGACTGCCAGTCACTTGAGACCTTCTAGATATCCTTGATTCAACCCCAAAATACCTGCCCAGGATGCTGCCTTTAAGGGAGTTCTGCTGATAGACATCAAACGCCGTATCAAGTTATGACACATTTTTAACTGTTGTTGATGCCCAGAATAACCTTGTTGATGCCCAGAATAACCTTGTTGATGCATAATCCCTGAAAAAAAAAGTCACAGTGACAGCTGGGCACAAAATATTCAATTTCTCCTAAAGATCTGGCAATATCAGCTGGATCATAACCCAGAGCAAAGTTCACTTCATGTTCAAGACATTTCATGAGACAGTCTTTACACTATCTCAGTTCATTACTTCTGTGGAAAGATCAAGGATAACACTGGGGTTTGGAGATGAAAGAACTTGGCAAGTCACCTTCTCTTTTCTCACAGGCAGTGAATAACCAAAGAACAAAGCCACCTCGTTTAAGAAGGGCTGTTGGACAAGTCACTTTTGAGGGGGTCTGTTGTACTTAGAGCTGCTAAAATTCCTCGCACAACCACCCCCTTCAGTTCCCGGGTCTTGCAGTCCCAAAATCCACTGTATCATTTCAGCTCTGCACCTCTGATTACTTGTAGGTTTTCCTGAAGTGTGACTGTGCACTAATACCCAGCACTGAGAATGATTTTAAAATGCCAGTGAGTTTTTCTTAACCCAATTTCCACGGTCCCCATCAGTTACACACAATTTACAGGTAATTATAGGCAGGTTCTGAGACAGCAGCCTGCTTGCAACACTCCCCTTGCCCAACGTGCCTAACACACCGTGCAGCTCCACCTTCACCAGCCAGGAGACAGGAAAAATGGGAACGGGATTGACTCAATAACCTGAGACTTGCTGCAAAAATGTATCTCTGAGTTAAACATGCAGAGCATACACGACCAGAGCACCAGCAATTACTGGATTTGTTACTGCCTCAACTATCATGACAGGCATTGAAATAAATCTCATTTATATGACATACAGTCATCTAGAAATGCTTTTTTTTTTTTTTTTTTTTTTTTAAGAAATTCTTTTAAGATGTCAATGCGCTACACATGGCTCCGTTTTGAGACCTCTCCAGACTGGAGATCAGACAAGATATACAAGCCTTTCAGCCTGCCAAGTTTCATACTTGTTAGGAGTAAGCCTGAATTCGGAATTTTCTACACGGTGCCTCCGTGAATGTGATTAAGGAAGGCCTCTTGCCACTAAACGTTGGCTGCAGGGATCCAGCTCCCCCTCTCCCATCATCCTGCAGCGTTCCCTAAAGGCTGGGCTCATCACGGCTGCGCTCCAGACATTCATGTTGCATTTCCCTCTGTAGCTCAGGCCTGGGATGTTTCTCTGGAGCCTAAAGCATGGCCCAGATGTTTCTCCTGGCCCTCCAGGCATCCCCACCACATCTGGTACCCCCACGGCCTTGCTCACCACACTGCCACAATCACAGCGGGCTGGAAGACAGAGCGGGCTGGGGAGTCTCTCAGTTGTTCTGCTCCACGGATGCCAAGATCAGAGCAGTAGGTTACTGGTGTCCAAACCTGTGCCAGGGAAAGGTTAGCTTGTATATCAGGAAAAGGTTATCCCCCAGAGGATGGTCAGGGTTTGAATAGGCTCCCCAGGAAGTGGGCACAGCCCCAAGGCTGCCAGAGCTCCAGGAGTGTTTGGACAACGCTCTCAGGGATGAACAGGATGGGATTGTTGGGGTGCCCTGGGCAGGGCCAGGAGTAGGACTTTGATCCTTGTGGGTCCCTTCCAGCTCAGCTTATTCCATGGTTCTATGAAACTCAAGAGCATCTCCCTCAATACGTCCTGCCTCCGAGTTCAGGGTGCTGGCATTCCTGAAAAACATAGTCCTAAGGCAACAGCTTCACCTTCACATCACTCTTTCCTTAAACACTTTGGAAAGGGTCATTCTGGCAGATGCTGTAACTGGGAATCATCACACCCACCCGCCGAGCAGCAAAGAAAACCACTTGTTACCTTCCTCCATTTACGTATCACGCTCCCACAAATTACAGCTCAATTAGGCTCTCCTAGAATCCATCACACAGCTCCAGGAGAACGTGGTCCCAGCAACCGCGCTCTACAGGCAAGCTGAGGCAGTAAATAGAAAGAGCTAATTGGGGAAGGGGGGAGATGCTGTTTCCTGATGTAAAAATAACTGACACTTCCAGGAAATAATGGTATAAATAGAAAATTAAGCCATTCCTCCTCCAAAAATATTTCATAATTATGTGTCATAAAAATAATTAGGTTATGGTGAATTAGTACAAATGTTTACAACAAAATTGCCATGCAAAACATTATGGGTAATAACATGCTAATTGCTGTAGAAGCAAAAGCTGATTATGTTTCAGCAATATTAAAAGTTGCCAACTCAGCGCTACCATCCAAGCTCCGATATCTCTGAGCAGCATTAAGGGCACAGGGAGAACTGGTGAGGAGAGAAGGACACGGCAGGTGGGCAGTCTGAGCCCTGCCCTGCCAAGCACTCCCCTTGCTGGGTGGCAATTCCTAGAAAGCTCACGCCAGGTAATCCTCAGGGAGCACCCGCGGAGGACGAGGCGCCGCCCTCGCTCCCCGGTAAGACTGAGTGAACCTGGAACAGCCAGGAGGGGACTCGGCTGGGGCTGCCCAAGGGGTGGCTGAGATCTGGTCCTGCACAGCCAGCTCCCAGCCAGAGCCAGATGGGATCTGGATCCTGTTCTGTGCAGATCCTGTTCCGTGCAGAGCAGCTGCTCTGCCCCAGGGCAGCCGGCCAGGCCTGCAGGACCCCATCCCTAAGCCTGGGCAGGATGCTGCTGAGGCTGAGCTGACGTGGATTTTTCACCCCAAGGCCCTGCAGGGTGGATCACTGTCTCTGCACATACCTCTCCTCTGAGCACCTGCTCACTGCGTGGCTCTTCCCATTGCTTCTGGTGTAGGGACATTCCTCCTGTTCCTGCCACACAGCTGTCCCAGAGGGGTCAGGTCCTGCCACCAAAGGATGGTGTCAGCCCCTGGCCAATCCCAGGGCAACACCTGCCCTGCTCTGCCCGCTCAGTTCCCTACCCAGCAGGTTCCACAGGTGTCTGAGGGTGAGCTGCTCATGCCAGGAGCCTGCCATGGGATCTGTGGGATCTGCAGCAGCAGCAGCCACTGCTTGAAGATGGCTTTTTGACAGCATCAATGGCCTCCTGGGACCCGAGCTGTCTGCACACACATCTCCAACCCACTGCTCACCCAACCCAATGCTTTTTGGGTTGGATCCCCTTGATCCAAGATGTCTCATGAGAATTGGGGACTGAGTATTTCTAGAGTGTGGGCAGAGGTTTTTCACACATGCCCATAAATCTGTTTGGTTCCTTGTTCCCTTGTCAGCAGATGTGGCAAACTGCTCAAGGGGAGCACTGGGTAAAGTTAAAGGTGTGAATTTAAAGTGCATTGCTTTAAAGTTAGGAAATCCCTGCAGACTGTTCTCACTCAGAACTGAAGTGACATTAATTTGGTTTACCAAGCTCATTTCCAACACAAATGCCGATAAACCGGATTACATTTTAGTGGGGGTGTTCACACAGATCTTCAACATATTTTAGCTAATCCTCTTTCTGAGTAAATTTGCCTTAAACCCTCTAAGTGTCCCATATTCAGTTTCTCCTGCAAGGCAGTTGCTGAGTTTTACCATTGAAAACTTGATCATCTTTGTCCTTGTTTTATTAGGTTGGAAAAAGTGTCTTTCCAAAAGGCAGAAATTCCTCATTCCCCTTTTAGCAGTGCCTGCAGCCGAGGCAGTTCTCAGGCCATTACAGACCTGGGAAAATAGTCCAAAGAGCAGGTAAAGCCCATTCCTAGTGGAAGGTGTCCCTGGCCACAGCTCGGGGGTTGGAACTGGATCATCTCTCAGGTCCTTCCAACCCAAACCAGCCCTTGATTCTTTGTGTGGACCCCTGACACCTCCCCAAACCCCGCAGATCTCCGCAGGCTCCAGCGATGACCCTTATGTGACACCACGGCCATTGATGCCGCTCCCAAGTTTGCAAATACTGGATGAAAGGCGCCATGGAAATGGTGGGGTTACTTTTTTTTTTTTTTTTTCCCTTTTTTTTCTTTTTTTTTTCTTTTTAAACAAAGCGTCGTTTGAGATGTTAATTGAGACGCTGTTTAATGAGAGGCTGTGCCGTGAATAGGCTCGGAGCCTCTCCCGCCGCTCGGCTCGGCGCGGTTGAAAGGCGCGCTCGGCGGCGCTGGAGCCCGGCCGTGCGCTGCGCCGCGCTCATTATGCACCGAGTCACACCGGGCAGCTCCCGGCAGAACGCCGAGACAGAGGTAAACCACTATTTGGAAACAAAGGAGGGCTCTCTCCATCCTAATTAGCGGCAGGTTGCAGGGAGCAGCGGCGGAAGGCGAAGGTCACTTCCCACAAGGCTCGGCTCGGGATGCCAGAACACCCACTTAATTCAGGCGGCTCAGCGGGCAGAGTCAGACCAGGGCAATTACACTGCCTGGATTTCCCCACGGAAGGGCTTAACAATGCAACTCTTGGAAAGAAAGGTGACTGCAGGAGCTCTTTATTCTGCCACCTTGGAGCAGGGGGAAGCGCAGCCCACCGCGCTGCCGACTCCGGCAATGGCACGGCTGTGTCTTTGTGCCTCTGCACCGGGAGCCGAGCTGGGAGGGCCGGCTTTCTCTCCATTTGCTTTCTCTTTATTTTTAACTCGAGAAATGAATAAGAGCAAATTTTAACATTTAAAAAAACAAAGACAAAAAGAACCACAAACGTGAAGACTCTTTGGAGTGGGTTGGGTTCCCTCTGAGTACTCGCAGTTTTCTTCCAGATGCTGCCGGTGAGAATTAACCTTTAAAGGAACCATCTAAGCATGAACCCTGGGAGCCTTCTTGGGAGCAGCAGCTCCTCTGCTGGGGTAGTCCTTGCGTGGCTCAGCCCAGGGATTCAGCTGTTCTGTTAAATGGCTCACTGCACCCCAGCCACCTCACACAGACAGCTCTTCCGAAAGGTCAAAGCGTCTTTTTTGCCCTCAGCTGATATTTCCTCCCTGCACGCACCGCGGGTGATGTGTGACCACATCTGCCCTCCTATCGCACCTCTCACAGCTCCCTCACACAGCAACTCCCCCTCAAAGCATCTGCACTGCCCCTGGCACCTTCTGCTGATGGCAGGAGCATCTCCCGGGGGGGCTGTGCGGGAACACAACCACCTCCATCCCTTCCAAAGACTCCAGTGCAGGGAACTTTCAGTGGGAAAGGAAGACTGAGATTTTTCTTTAGTTCTTTATTTTTAGTCTGATAAACAAGGGATGCAGACACCATCTGGATCCCCCCTCAAAGGCTTCAGATCCAACATGTTGTCCAGACCCCTCTTCCCTGTTCCAGCTAACAGCGAGTGATCACCAGCACATACGGGATAGGATCCACCCCAATCCGTCCTTGGATGGGAAACAGCTTCAGCCAGCAGCTCAGCAGGAGGCAGAGCAGCCATGGGGTTAGTGCAGCTTTCTTTGAATAGTTTGTGAAATACATTTCAGATCACAACCTAGAATCCTAGCTCTTCTTTCCCTCCAACATGCTCCACGCTGTTCACAATCATCTCTCAGCATGGAGAAGTCCAGCAGACCTTCTGCTTCCCACTCCTGCACCACAGCTGCCTTGTGCTCCACAAACCCACCCTTGATGTTGGACCAGAGATGCCCAAAACATCTTTCAGAGCTGCAATTCCCTGTTTCCTCTCCCAGCTGCATCAGCAGTAACTAATACGGAGCACCGGCATTACAGGGCTTTCCAACTGCTTCCAAGCAGCTCATAAAACAGCTGGCAGTGCTTGAGAGAGCTCTGGTGCCTGTGTGTCACAGCCATGCCCACTGTGCCCAGCACAAGGACCAAGTTGGCCCTGGCACAGGGCTGGGGACACATTGGGTGGATCTCAACAACGTGCCAATCCTGCTCGATCACAGGCTGGCACCTATCCTGGCACATCTCTTGGCATCAGGCTGACTTTGCAGATCTGGGTGGCTGGAGATGAAGGTTGGAGTTTTCTTGCTCAAGAGATGTTTCCAGGTCCTTTCAGAGAGTGCTGAGACTGTTTTTGGTTGCAGGTCTGCCAGGAACAGAGATGCTCAGTGGGGAAGGGAGGTTTTCCAGCAGGGATGTGCACCTCTCCACCAAGCTGGAGATCCCATCATGCCTCCCTCATTCCTATTAAAATGCTGTTTGCCCTCTGGCTGCACTCCCAGTGCCCCCTGGCCACAGCACTGGCCACTGTTCCCACAGGGATCCTACGGGGATGTCAACAGCTGCCTCTATTTCTGGAGTTCAGGTTTGCTCCTCAAACCTCTCCCAAGTGATAAAACCTTCAGTCAAGTGAAAGCACATCAGTACCACCACCATCCCCACCCCCAGCACACAGGGAAAACACACCTTTGCTTCCAGGTCTCGGTGAGATTTGGTTATGGCAGATCAACCAACACTCACAACAACTAAACAGCAGCCCGGGGCCCCTGTTTGCTTCTTCTCCCTGTTAAAAGCCAATTCAAAAAGTTACCAAGTACCTCACAACCAGCAATTCACAAAATTGGCCCCTGCAGCTTTCTTCTCCTTGGCATTCATTGCCGGCAGAGCCCAGATGAAGAGCTGTTTATCTCTCCTCTTCCTCCTCCACACCTCCAGAGCCTCTGCTCCAGGTTTGAGCTGCTCCCTTTTTCTGGGCAGCACGGGTGCTTCTTCACCCATGTTCTCCCCAGCCCCACACGTTGCTGGGAGATCACTCAAGAGATAAGAAGCTGCTCTGCTCACCGAACTTCCTCCAAGCATCACACAGGGCGTCTGCTGAGCACAGCTCAGCACAACTCTACTCATGCCCTTTTTTTAGTGCATCTCTTGGCCCTACCTGGTTGAGGAGAGGAGACAATTGCAGCCCAGCTCCCTCCCTTTGCACAGCACCAGAGCCAGGGAAGGCCCCTGGTGGATTTTTTCCAAGGACAGAGGGTGCTGGTAGGACACGAGCACCAGCAAGGAGCATCCCACACTGGGCCAGAACTTCCAGGGATGTTCCTACACACCTGATCCACTGCTGCTGGAAACCACCTGGGACTTCCACCTGCTCTCCTGATGGAAAACACTCTGCCTGCTGTGTCCAAGCTTGCAGGTGGGAGGAGATGCCCATGCTCAGTGCTCTGCAGGCCAACACAACCCTCCATGCTGATGGACCTCAGAAACGCCCCTTCTCCACCGCCCACTCCTGCTCCTGAGCAATTAAACCCTGTCTGCCAGGGCTGGGCAAGATAAATGGTGTTTATTGGGATGGCTTTCCTGTGTGCCACACATAAAACAAAATGCTGATCAATAGAGCTGCCTCATCTGATGGTTTTATTCCTCTTCTCCTCCCGCCCCCACTTTTAACTTTGCAGTGCTCTGGAGCTCTCGGCGGGGTTTGCACCGTGGTGATAAACCAACAGATCCTCATTAACCCGTGGGCAAGAGCAAGAATTTGCCTTTTCTCTCTCTTTCCCTTTTTCCTTTTTTGTTTTTTTTTTTTTTTTTAAACTCTCCCTCTATCAATATTTGATGAGGGTAATTTCAAAGACTTGTTTAGTATGATCTCCACATAAGGAGTCCTTGGGAGTGTTTATCACGTTCGAGGTATAATTACATTCAAATGCTGAGACACAGTTGCCAGGGTTACAGCTGCTGGTGGTTCCTCCAGCTTTTGTGTGTCTGGGGTTTCTCACCGCCCCCCGCGCACTCACACACCCCACGCACTCCCCTCCTCTGGGGAAGCAGGGGAGGGGGATGGATGGGAAGCTCAAGGACCAGCAGTGGCCAGGGCAGGTAACACCAGCACTTCCCAGCCTGAAGGAAAGTCAGCATTCCCTTCAGGGTGTACCTAGTGCAGGGGTTTGGGGTCAGGGACGGGGTAGAGTTGAGCAGGGAGTTCAATGTTGCTGACAAAAATATTACAGTAAATCCCTCCAGCATTCCCTTGGGTCCTGTCACTGGGGGAGGAGGGAGGTTTAGCTTGGATATCAGGAAAAGGTTCTTGTTCCACAGGGTGCTGGGCACTGCCCAGGCTCCCCAGGGAATGGGCACAGCCCCAAGGCTGCCAGAGCTCCAGGAGAGTTTGGACAATGCTCTCAGGGGTGCATAGGATGGGATTGTTGGGGTGTCTGTGCAGGGCCAGGAGCTGGATTGATGATCCCTGTGGGTCCCTTCCAGCTCAGAATGTTCTCTCAACTCAATGAACCTCAATGGCTGTAAAAGCTCCATGGAAGGAGAGGCAGCAATGCCTTTCCTTCATCCCTGGATCCCCAGGTGAACTCTAAAGAGCCAAGGCACGAATTGCCAGTGACAGAGGCCTGCAGAATCCCAAGGGAGAGGTCCAATGGTGCCAGCACTGGGACCTCCTTGCACTCTCAGCTTTCTCCACCCTGCCACAAGCTCCTCTGCTCTCCCCAGCCCAGGAGAATCTTCTCAAGAGGTGCGTGGTGGTCGAGGACACCAATTCTGTGTGTGCCAAAATGGGGACAGAAACACCAGCTGAGACAACATTGCGGGCATTAACCTGGCTTAAAGCAGATACACAGAGACGGACAGACGGATGGATGGATGGATGATGGATGGATGGATGGATGGATGGATGGATGGATGGATGATGGATGGATGATGGATGGATGGATGGATGGATGATGGATGGATGGATGGACGATGGATGGATGGATGGATGGATGGATGGATGGATGGATGGATCAATGCATGGATGGATGGATGATGGATGGATGGATGGATGATGGATGGATGGATGGATGGATGATAGATGGATGGATGGATGGATGGATGGTGGATGGATGGATGATGGATGGATGATGGATGGATGGATGATGGATGGATGGATGATGGATGGATGGATGGATGGACGATGGATGGATGGATGGATGGATGGATGGATGGATGGATGATGGATGGATGATGGATGGATGGATGGATGGATGGATGATGGATGGATGGATGGATGGATGGATGAATGGATGGACGATGGATGGATGGATGATGGATGGATGATGGATGGATGGATGATGGATGGATGGACGATGGATGGATGGATGGATGGATGGATGGATGGATGGATGATGGATGGATGATGGATGGATGGATGGATGGATGGATGATGGATGGATGGATGGATGGATGATGGATGGATGATGGATGGATGGATGGATGGATGATGGATGGATGGATGATGGATGGATGGATGGATGATGGATGGATGATGGATGGATGGATGGATGGATGGATGATGGATGGATGGATGGATGATGGATGGATGGATGGATGATGGATGGATGGATGATGGATGGATGGATGGACGATGGATGGATGGATGGATGGACGATAGATGGATGGATGGATGGATGGACGATGGATGGATGGATGGACGGATGGATGGATGATGGATGGATGATGGATGGATGGATGGATGGATGGATGGATGGATGATCTGGGCTGTCTGCTGGAGATCTGGTCTCCCACTGCTGGCCATGCAGAGAGGGAAGGAGCTGCCAGCTTGAGCTCTTTGCTGCCATTTAACCAAAGCCCAGCCACAGCAGCGCTGTGTGTGTGAAGCCACCTGACCACTGGAGCTGGGAGCAGCCCCTGCCCCAGTCCCTGCTGCCGCTGTGGACCTACTGGAATGTCTCCAAGACTCTGCTGTACTGGGAAAAAATGAAAACCTGAGCATTTCCACCCCAACACCACATCCCATCCCTGCTGCAGCACCAACTTGGAGATCTCCAGGCCAAGGGCAGTGCTTAAGGAGGCACCTAACCCTCAGGGAAGAGGCACCCAAGGATGGCCATTCCCTGCTCCTGGCCAGGCTCTGGGGCTGAACTCGGGCTGCCCAGCCAGACTGAGCTCCCTTCCCCAGCCTGCAGACAGGCAGAGGCTCAGCTCCTACCTGGCACTTCCTGGACAATGTCAGTAAATGCAGTTTCAGTCAGTAAATGGCAGCAAGGAAGTGGGATTGAATTGCCTTTGTTCTAGTTCCAATTTTAAATAATATGAACCTTCCTACAATAGGCAGTGTTATCACTAATCCCCACAGCTGAGCCTGAAATAAGCTTACAAACCATGCAGTAGCACTGTGGGAAGAACAATTATTCCAACAAAGGATGGAGAGGGGAGGAAACAACCATGAGCTCCTTGGATTAGATGGAGGGTGAACACAATTGTTGTCAATTCACAATAAATAAATAATTTTTTTTAAGCTACCAAACACAAAACAAACAAACACCAAGAACAAATGCAGTGTGAAGGCCCAGTAAAATATTTACAATTATTTCAATGGAAAAAAAGGTACCTGCTACAGTCAATAGGTTGTAAAACAAATTCAGATGGAAGCTATTGCTTACCCCTAAATCAGCTCTAATGCACTGGCAAATGTGATTATCAGCATTCTGTGGGGAGCAGCAGCATCAGCATTCATTCCAGGTGTGCTCAGTGAAGGCTCTCTTGGCCACAGGTTCATTTGTAATTATTAAAATGCACCTTGTTAGCCATGCAGCAAGTCCCAAATTTCTGGGCAGCGGCACATGCAGTGTTTGCTTTAATTTATTCTGTGCAATTTCTGCATTATTTTACTGTGTCAATGCCACAGTGCAAATGAGAAACTCCATCTCAAAGGCTCCAAAGGGAAGAGAGCTGAGCACTCCCTGTTACTGTGACTTGGAGCTGGCACGTCCTTTGTTCCTGGGGAAAGCTTTTCCATCAAGGACAAACAGCCAGAGAGCTGCCAGCCACCGTGGCTGTTCCCACTGCCACGGGTGGGAAAGGGACCAGCTCGGTGCCTGGGTGCACACTAGGGGGAAGGCAGTAATGTAGGGAAGGGAAAGACTGGTTATCACCCTAAGGACTCACAGCAGTGTGCTGGTGGGCCACCCTGTAATGCAAAATAACAGCAAATACACAGAAGTGACAGAAAAATGGGGAGAGAAGTCTTAAGATAATTTGTGGCATGAGATGTGAGAGATTACAAAATGGTTTGGGTCAGAAGGGACCTTAAAGCTCATCCAGCCCCACCCCTGCCATGGTCAGGGACACCTTCCACCATCCCAGGTTGCTCCAAGCCGTGTCCAGCCTGGCCTCAGACACTTCCAGGGATGGGGCAGCCACAGCTGCTCTGGGCACCCTGTGCCAGGGCCTCACCACCCTCACAGGGGAGAATTTCTTCCTAATGTTCCATCCAAATCTTCCTCTGGCAGTTTAAAGCCTTTCCCTCTTGTCCAGCAACACCCCCGAGCCCTTTTCCTCAGGGTTGCTCTCCCTCCTCTCCCCACCCAGCCTGTGTTTGTGCCTGGGAGTGCCCCAATCCAGGTGCAGGACCCTGCACTTGGCCTTGTTGAATTTCACCAGAGGAATGCAGGATGCCTCATCTCACTTATCCAAGAGGAGAGCAATGGCAAATCCAGGTGAGAAACCCTGGAGCAGGTCTGCCTCAGCTGGAACCTGGAGCTTTTGAGGAGAGGAGCACCTGGACACAGCTGCAAGGGAAGACTGTCTTTGTTAAAGGGTTCAGCATGGGGAGATAGAGAGTCAAGGGATCCAAAATCCTCCAAAATGCCCATTACCATCCCCAAAGGAGAGGGCCAGGTGGAAATCTGATCCAAAGGATTTTTAAATATCAGGTAGGGAGGATGAAGACATTGGGATGAGGGTCCAGAGGGGTGTAAAGAGCACTGCTTGGTGGCCTCACCTCCCAAGGCAGTGGCACCAGGCATGCCACTTATCAGGGGAAGGGAATGGGATTGAGGTGAGCACGGAGCATGTCTGAGCATTCAAATTACAAGCAGGGCTTGTAAGGGACAGGATCTGACATTTAATGCCTCTGTTTGCAAAGTGCTTGACATTCACGATAACAGGAGCGGCACAGGCAGGCGGGGAGGGCTCTGCATTCCCAGGAAAGCGAGTGAAAGACAGCCTGGTTTTCCCTCTCCACTGGCTGGGAACATCCCTGGGAGATGCAAAGGCAGGGAGCTGCGTGCCTCACACAAACACCTGGAGCACCCCTGGGATGGGCTGCCTGCAGACTCCTGGAAAAGTCACCTCATCCCCTCGTGCCTGAGCTTCCCTCCCCAGAAGATGGATCATCCATCCCGCTCGCCGGTTCCGCGGGAGATGTGCCACATGTGTGGAGCACACACCCGAAGGAGCCAGGCTTTGATCTTATCTGGGGCTCTGAGGAGCCATTTGCAGAGAAATAAAGTTCAACACTCAGTCTTCTCTTGGAAAGCTGCAGACTGGATGGAAATAACTTACTTTAAGGTGCCTCTCCTGACAGCAGTTCAGGGACGGGAAATCAGAGTTACAGCTAACACTTGGCAGGAGCTGGAGGCTTGGAACCAGTTTTAAGGCAGGGCTCAGCCTAGAGGTGCCACCACTGGTGTGGGCAGCTGGGTCCTCAGCAAGAGGTGCCAAGTCCTGGGAGGTGCCCAGGTGGTCTGGACAGGGCTTGGAGCAAGCTGGGACAGTGGAAGGTGCCCCTGCCCGTGGCAGGGGTGGGACTGGATGAGCTCTGAGGTTCCTTCCAGCCCAAATCATTCCATGATTTCCTTCCCCAGGACCGCTCTTATCTCACACTGGCCTCCAGAGGTTCTCCTGGCATGGCTGGAGAGTGGCCTGCAAGAGCAGATCAGTCTCAGGGTGTCCCCCAATAGTCCCAGGTTTTACAGGGCGGGGCCTGGCAAAGCTGAGCTCAGGAAGGCTGATGACAAGACTACTCAGTATTGACACAAAACAGTGTTGTCACCACATGTGAACAGTTAATTCCACTCTGGTATTAATGGACTGTCCAGCACAGAGACAGGGCTTGTGTGGTGGCAGGGGAGGGGACAGAGCCCAAAGTCCCCAGAGCACAGCACAGATCCTGCTCTCTCAGCCATCCATCCAGCCACGTCTGCTCTTAATTACATTAAAATAACACTCTCCCACCTCATTTGTTATTATTAGAAATGAACAGATTTAAAGCATTTCCCCTCAAATTATGGTTCACCTGAGTAGATAATTAAAGGAGATACACTTCTATGTGTAATTACGCCTACTTCTGCTGCTGTATCAGGGCTTCAAAAATATTTGCAAAACAACTCAAAACTTTTATTTTGTCAGCACAATAATTGCTGCTTGTCAGGGCTATCGGTGCCAGCATCTGCTCAAACAGGAGCAGCATCCCACAGGCAGCCTTGCTGGGAGAGGGAGCAGCATGGAGCTGCAAAGCATCCCAGGAGATCTTCTGGCAGAACAGCTGTGCACACCATGCCATGGAGCCAGCACTGAGCTCACCCAGGGAACAGCTCCAGGACAGGAGAAGGATGCTGGTTTGAGTTTTGTGGGGAGCCAGGAGGCTGAAGGGAGGATGCTCAGGCTCCTGGCCTGAGCAGTGCAAGGGTTGTTCTCCAACCATCAGGTCGTGGAGACCCACAGGGACAAATCTCCACATACTGCTGGATGCATCTGGATTGGTTTGGCACACTGAAGGCTCAGCACAGAGCCAGAATTCCAGGGTGGTTTGGGTTGGAAGTGAGCTTAAAACTCAACCATTCCCACCCTATTCCATGGGCAGGGACACCTTCCACTATCCCAGGTTGCTCCAAGCACTGTCCAAGTGTTCCTGACCTGGAACAATTCCAGGGATGGAGCAGCCACAGCTGCTCTGGGCAACCTGTGCCAGAGTCTCCCCACTCTCACAGAGGAGAATCTCTTCCCAGTAGCTCACCTAAAGCTTGTCAAGGAATGTCTGCAGCAGCAAGTGGGAAAGGGGATCAGGCAAGGACAGGATGCTCCTGCACCCTGGGCAGCTCCCAGTGGGCCCACAGCTAATCCCAGGGATGCTGTCACAGCTGTGGACACACCTGAACTTCACACTGGGGACAGCAGGCTCCAGACAATCCACCAGTTTCTCCCTGACTTATAATCACAGAATCATGGAATAGGCTGAGCTGGAAAGGACCCACAAGGAACAGAGTGCAACTCCTGGCCCTGCACAGACACCCAACAATCCCATCCTGTGCACCCCTGAGAGCGTTATCCAAACTCTCCTGGAGCTCTGGCAGCCTCGGGGCTGTGCCCATTCCCTGGGGAGCCTGGGCAGTGCCAGCACCCTCTGGGGGAAGAACTTTTTCCTGATATCCAGCCTGAACAGCCCCTGAGTTGTCCTAGGGGAAAACCCCCAGTGGGGGATGAAGATGCTGAGGCAATTTTGTGCTCCCCCTGGTTACTCTTGTTTTAAGACACTGCCTGGGTGTGCAGCCTGGTGAGCCTCACTGATCAAAGCAGGAGCCATGTCAAGAACCACCCCCAGCACAAGCTCCAGCTGGACACCAATTTGGGGGCCTGGTTGCCTTCCCAGAGCACACACCGCAGTCCCCTGGAGGGTCACCCACTGCCACCCATGACATTGGACCCACCCAGTGTTTTCAGAGCCAGGTGACCAAACAGACACTGAACAGAGAAGGGAAGGTTCCCTGGGAGGATGGAGCTGCTGGGATGAAGGCTGAGCAGGGACCAGCAGCATGGGGCCAGCAGCAGGCCGGACATCGTCCCGCTCTCCGTGCTGGGACAGCCAGAGCCAGCTGATGCCCGTGGCCACTGCTGGGTGCCAAACACCCCTGGCTGTGGAACACCAGCTCTGCAGGCCACCCAGGGTGCCAACGTGCTTTGAAGTCTCCAAATCCACACTTGAGCTCGCTGTGTATAAAGAAGATAAAATACCCCATCTCCCTCATAAGGGCATGGAGAAATAAATTCATTAGTGTTTATAAGGAGCTAAGAAACTCTGATTAGAGAGCCAGGGAAAGGGCCCACGAGGGAAATGAATAATCCAGCGTGCAGGAAGAGGGTGGTAAATAATGCATGGGCTGCCGTGGCACCGGGGAGCAGCTCTGGGTGTGGCACAGGGCCAGGCAGGGAACACGTCTGGGGTGGGGAATGGAATGCACCGCCCAGCCCTGCCTGGGACTTGAACAAGGAGATGTGGGCAGGTGGGCAGGACTGCTGAGACTGCCTGGGTTTTGAGCCAGGCAGCACAGATATTGTGGGGTCTGGGGGAGCTTTTCACTTCAGAGGGGCACCAACATCTCCAGTTGGGTCCACAGGCAGCAGAGTCCCCAAAGCTGGGGTGACAGCAGAGACATTTTCCCACCCAGGATAATGCCAGCACCCAGGGCACCTCACAGCAAAGCATTCCCACTCCTCCAGGGCCAGGTGGGTGTGAGAAGTGTTTCTGAGGGGCTGGTCCTGCAGGAAAGCACCCTGAATCCTCCCCATTGCTGAGGGCAGGGGCAGAGCAGCCCAGCTCACAGCACAGGAGCAGCTCAAACATGTCCTCCATCCTGCCCAAATCCCAGGTGGGATTTGCTCAGTCAGCTGAGTGAGAGCGTGTATCTGGGAGCTTCATGGAATCCTAGGATGGTTTGGTTTGGAAGGGACCTTGAAGCTCACCCAGTCCAACCTCCCACTGTCTCAGGTTGCTCCAAGTCCTGTCCAACCTGGCCTGGGACACTTCCAGGGTTGGGGCAGCCACAGCTGCTCTGGGCAGCCTGTGCCAGGGGCTCAGCACCCTCACAGGGAAGGATTCCTTCCCCTTGTCCCATCTGACAGTGGGAAGCCATTCCCCCTTGTCCTGTCCCTCCATCCCTTGTCCTAAGTCCCTCTCCAGCTCTTCTGGAGTCCCTTTAGGCACTGGAAGGGGCTCTGAGGTCTCCCTGGAGCCTTCTCCAGGTGAACACCCCCAGCTCTCCCAGCCTGGCTCCAGAGCAGAGATGCTCCAGCCCTTGGGAGCATCTCTGTGGCCTCCTCTGGACTCATTCCAACAGCTCCTTATCCTTCTTATGCTGGAGGTCCCGGACCTGGATGCAGCACTGCAGGTGGGGTCTCACCTGAGCAGAGCAGAGGGGCAGAATCCCCTCCCTGGGTGCTGCTGGTGGCTTTGGGGCAGCAAAGGGGGCAGCTGTGCAGGCTGAACCAGGGTAAAATTAGCTGAAATCCAGCTAAAAGAACTGCCTGGAGTAAATCCTGCCCTGTCCCCATCACCCTGGAGCAGAGGGAGGATGAGGTGTCTCTGAGGAGGGTTATGTGGGGTGACCACATAAACAGGAACAAGCCCCTTGGCTGGCAACAGGAGGTGACTTTCCTGAGAGCATCCTTTAAAACCTCTCCAGAGGGCCTGGAGGAGATTTCAACACTGCAGCAGCCTCAGACCGGCTCCATCCAACCCCTCCTGGCTCTCCAGCACTGCTGAGCCTCCCTGGCTTGTCCTCCAGGAAAATCCCAGCACTTTTAATAGGCGATGAGGCATCTCCAATAATTCCAGCAGATGCTGCCATTTAATGTGGGTTGGCACAGAACTTTATCATCGGCCCATATTGCTCCAATTACAATTTAGCCTATGGTCCTCTTGGGCTCATCTTTTATTTGTCTTTCACTGCCAAGTGTGGGAGGAAGGGGAGGTGGGAGAGGCCAGGAGATGTGTGTCTGACCTCTCCCTCCTTCACTGCCACATCTCTGCACAGCCGATACATTCCCAGCCACTCTCTTCCCATGGGAAGGGCTGTTCTTGGGCCAGAGCTGTGCATCTGGAATAAGAGCAAGAGTGTCTCACCAGACCGCCCAGGGAAGCCCCTCACTGCACCCCAAGGAGCTGAGCACAGTCCTGGCTCTGTTTTCTCCTTGCAGTGGGGCAAATAAGGATTTATTCCAGCGCCAGTGCTGGAGTTAGGCTGGCACCACTCTGCTGTGCTGGAGCAGTGGGTGCGTTGGGATTTCTGGGAGCTGCTGCGGGGTAATCGGAGCCAACACGCTCCTTCCATTTTTCAAACCTGAGAGCCATGAAGGAAAGATTTTTCATTCTGAGGGTTAGGCTCTGTTCTGGCTGTGACAGTCGCCTGTGTCTGTATTGAAAGCTCAGGGAAAGTTTCTTTGGATGCTGTGTGGCCTCGTAAATGACATCTTGCTCCAGCTGGGACGCAGACGGAGATGGTGACTGGTTATCCCTTGGGGGAAATAAAGCACAGCTTCCAGAGCCTGCAGCTGTACAAACCTGTATCAGGGAGTGAGGGCCTGTCAGGGACTGGCTGGCCATATTCAGGCTCTGCCGAGGGGCTTTTGGCTCCCCAGGGTCCTTCAGAGCCCTCACGCTGACAGCAGGGCTCCCCCTGACCCTGTTAAGAGGCTCTCCCAAGGCAAACTACTTCAGGAACATCAAGCACTGGCTGTAAATGTCTATTGGTTACTTAAGGGGAAAACCTCAGAGCGACCTGTGTGAAGGATACACCCTCCCAGCACCCCAAATCCCAGAGGATTCAACAAACATGAACACTGATTTAAACCACACCAGAAGCCCATTAAATCAAGTGTCTACTCAATTAAGGACACACAAACAACTTCACTCTGCCCTCCATCAGCTGCTGCCTATTTACATCTTGCATATCCAAAGATGGCAGAGACTCTCTGCTTTCATTTGTCGGGATGGGCTTGGCAAAAAAAGCATGTTCTACCCCTGTAAAGTGTGAGGCAAACCTCACTGTGGTATGTGAGTCTGGGGCAGTGGAGTCCTGCCCGCAGGGGCCTGGAGCAATCCCCATCAGCACACGGAACTCACTCACTCAAAAATCCCTGTAATAAAGACATCCTGGCTATAATGGCCCTGGAGAAGCAGAAAGGATTTGGAAATCTCCTGACAGGAGCCAGGAGAACACCCCATATCAACACCACCACATATCAACACCACCACAGGTGGGACAATTACAGGATGCCAGGGACCACAGGGCTCTGCCAGTCCCACCTACAGCTGAAGCACTGCTTGCCTCCCTCCCCACAGCTCACCCCAAAACCCCAGCCATGGGAACACCTCACCCCACCTCCAGAGCTCTCCCAGTAGCAGCTCCCCTTTCTGAACCCCAAATAACTCCTTGGTGGCTGCATATTTTTAATTTACAAAACCTTTAGCCCCTGTTTCAGCCCCTGTTGTCAGCTGGAGGATGTTCCCAGTGCCAGCAGGACCAGCTGCTCTCAGCATCACATGGATCAGAGAATCAGAATATCCTGAGGTGGAAGGGACCCACAAGGACCATGGAGTCCAACTCCTGACCCTGCACAGGACCACCCCAAGAGTGTGTGTGACAGAGCTGGATGGGTTGTGTGACTGATCCCAGCAGGATAAAATGCCCAAGCGCAGGCAATGCACGAGGAAGAATCCATTTCCAGGCATCATTTACAGCAATCCTTAAGGAAAGCAGGTTCAAGTCGAGATGCATGGACAGGCTCCAGCAGGGCTCGGGAAGCTCGGAGCCAGCAGGGACGGCGCTTTGATCCCAGGCAGCGCTTCCAGCGCGGCTTCCCTGAGCGATCGCACACCGGGGCTTTGAAAGGCGCTCGCACAAACAGCCGTGCCAGGAAAACTCCTTCTCCCGGCTTTTTTGCTGCGAGCAAGCTCCGATAGGGATCGCCGAGAATAAAGTCACTTCATTTACAAACCGGGGAGCCAAATCTGATAGACATCAACATTCGAGGTAAGTCAAGGAGCGGTGGAGCGCTGCCAGCGCCCCAAATGAATATTCATGGAAACACTCCCCCAGCTCTGAGCTGAAGAGAAGCCGGCAGCAGGAAGGCTGCCCCTGGGAAGGGGAAGGCGAGGGACCAAGCTTATTTCATCCTTTTTATTGAGTGCAATCTTCTCTTTAGTACAATATTCTCTGAAAGATACTGTTACAAACTCCGACAATTTCAACACAATCAACAAATTGGGGAAGAAGGGAAGGGGGAGGGAGGAGCAAAAAAAAATTCCAAGGGTTGAAATCTTTTACAGACATCTCACTGGTTATGTACAGGACAGGGTAGGGCTGGCCCGGGACACGCCGCGGCTCGGGGGACGGGGACCGGGGCGCTGCGGGACCTCCCGGAGCATCCTGTGGTGGGAAGCGGCCCCTGGGGCCCCTCTCCGGCGCTGCTGCCCCGCTGCAATGCTGCGCTCGACGCCCCTGCAAGGCAAGAGGAAGACGAGGAGAGGGTGAGAATAGGCACGTCCAGAGCTCAGAGAGCCACGCGTCCTTCCCCGCCGAGCCCCTCCGCAGCCCCCCACCCAGAGAAACCCAAGTCTTCTTACGGCACATCCAGCCTCTCAAAAAAAGAAAAGAAAAAAAAAAAAAGAAAAAAAAAAAAAAAAAAAAAAAAAAAAAAAAAAAAAAAAGAGCAGGGATTAATTAATATGCTGTCAGAAAAGTGATGATTTCACTGAAAGCTCTCCATTTCTCTTCAGGGGGAAAAGGAAGGAATGGAAGAGATGGAATTCTTTGTGAAGCTGAGTTGCTTTAGGGAGCGGAGGCTGGGACGTGATTTGGGGGGCGGGAGGGTATCCGTGTCCCCCCGCAGCCAAAATGCCTTTCCACCTCCTCCCACTGCAAAATGAGCCCCCCCGGGTGTAAAGCAGGAGCAAACCACCAGGCACCATCAAATAGCTTTTTCCAATGTAACAACAAAAAAAAAATCCTTATTCTCTCTGCTGCCAGGGGGAAACCAGAAGGTCTGGGAATCAGAGGAGCAGCCCCAGCAGCACCTTCTCCACACCAACAAGTACCACACAGCAGCAAAATCCCATTATTTAGCCACTTTGGAGAGGCAAAGATGCTTTTAATATACAATTGCACCTTGGAAACATAAAGGCAGCACATTAAATAACAAAGCAATTGACTGCTGGGTCCCTTTGCTGGGCCACAAAAAAACGGGGCTCACTGGCTAATTATTGCCAGGCATGTCTGTGCCTCTCCAAACATACCAATGCTTTCAGAAACCCACCCCAGCTGTGCCTGACATTTCACTCCTATTAAAATTCATCATTCTCCTGAATGGAAATAATTTTTTTCTTTAGCAAACCCAGGTAGTAATGAAAGTTTTATTTAGAAATGTAGTGTTTGGTGGAAAAAGGGGCAGAGAAAAGGAAAGAGAGATTGAGATTATTTTTTTTATAAGGGAACTTCAGCTGGGGGAAAAGATATTGCTGGATATTTCTTGGGTGCAGGGGGCCCCTTTTGGTGCCATGCTTGGAGGTTTGGTCTCACAGCTCTCGTTAACGTTAATGGGATCAGAACAGCAAAACACCTGGAAAAAAAATCTGTAACAGAAACACAAGTGATATAAGGACGCTGAACTCGCTGCTTGAGCCGGGCGGGTCCGGGGGATGGCTGCAAGTCGAGGTGGGGTGGCGGTGATTGGTATCGGCTCCGGATCCTGCCACATTAAAGCCGGACGCGAGCATGGCTCCGGCCCCGGGCGCTGCTCCCGGCCCCGCCACCGCCTTCCCCCGCGGCACTCCCAGCTTTGAGGCGTCCTTTCCCAAGCCGCCCGGCAGCAGCAGAGCTGCGGAAGGGTTTGGGGGTTTGTTTTCCCTGGGGAACCCGCGCCCTCCCTGGGGTGGCGGCTGCAGGCTCAGCTCTCCCGCAGGAGCTGCTGCCTTTCTCTTCGTCGGGGCAAAAATGATCCAGGGACAGCTAAGGATGACTTGGGCCAATCCCAAAGGATGGATCTCAAGAGACCTGAGGGACAGGTCATGAACAGCTGGAGGAGGATGGCGGGGGAGGGCTGGGGGCAGCGCAGCTCATCCCCAGGTACGCAGCCACCGAGTCACCCCCTCATCCATCCTCCTCCTCCTCCTCCTCCCGGAGTGCCGGCTGGGAACCCCTGGGAGGCGGGCAGGGCTTTGATCTCAGCCTCCGAGTGCTGGCGTGACACACACAGCGATGAGAAAGCCACGTTTGTGCGGTGAGAAGGCGTTCCATGAGGGAAGGAGTGACCGAGCAGCGTGGCTGGGATGCGGGCACTGTGTCACCCCCGGGCACTGTTCCTTTCCACACTCCTGGGAATGGGCAGAATTGCAAATACCCAAAATAATCAAGGCTGGGTGGCTCTACAAACGCAGTTGCTGTGCCCATGTGGTGCCATGGGAAAAGGGAATGGGGAAGGATGGAGGCAACTCTGGGAGTGACCCAAAGCTCTCCCTGTATCCTGCAAGCCCCCCTGAGCACCGGCCCATTTCCAGACCCTCTGCAAAAGGAGTCACACCTCAGCCCCTTTTCCCTGGGGCCTCCCAGAGCCCCATCCCCATCCAGGCACCATCAGGGACATGGCATGGCACTGCCACCCAGGCACTAACCCCAGCCTGAGTCCCTGACCACAGCAGCCTCTGGCTGGCTCCCAAATATTTAGAGTGTGGAATCTGCAGAGTTCAGCCAAAACACAGTGGGGAAAAATAAGTGAACCAACGGATATGTGCATGTTCCACATCTGCCCGTCCATGGAAGCCCCACAAGGATGCAATGTGAGTCTCACCTGGCTCCTCAGACACTTGCCATGGGCTGCACCTCCTGCTGTCAGTCCTGCTTGGCACTTATTAGCATAGATAATTGCACTGATGGTGACCATAATTTTCCTGCCTTCTCTCCCTACCTTCACACAAGGGTTCAATGGCCTAATGAGGCCCCTGAGGATAATCAGAGGGGAGCAGGTTCCCCCACCACAATGGCAGCTTCTGCACAACCTGAGAGGATGGGAGAGCAGAGAAGGGAAAGGCACAGCCCAGCTGCTGGATGGGGAAAGCTGCCGAGTCTTGCTTACTTGGGGACACAGAGAAAAGTTCACTCCAATTAATTTTTTTAAGTGGACGGGCGTTAATCCCCCTACACTTATCTAGAATTAAAGCAGCCTTAAGTAGATTTTGCCTAATCCACTTCCACATCCACCCCAAAAGGGCACTGTCTGTTTTGGGAAGGAGCAGAGTTCAGCTAATCCACTTAAAATTCACAGGGCTGGTTTGTTCAGATTAACCTCCTCCAGCACTAATCCTCCAGAGACAGACCAGGAGACCTCAACACCATCCTGCCTCTGCCACTGATGGGGCCACCCCCTCCATGGCTGTGTCACCTGCAATGCAGCTCTCCACGTGTTGGAGTCCACAAGGACACGGAGATGTCCCCAAAACAGCCACCAGAGCAGAGCAAGGCAGCAGGGTGGGACAGCCAGGGGCCTCGGGGCTGTTTAAATTCCAGTGGCAGAGGAAGGAGAGCAGAAGCAGCAGCGATGCTCTGACACAGATGGGGAGAAGGGGAGCAGCTGTGCCCAGGCTGGAGGGGTGCTCACCGTGCCGGTCCTTGGAGGACAGCCAGCCAAAAGTGACAACCCTGGGCCACCACCCAAGTGCCAGCAGCTCTTGACAACCCCAGAAGGCACATGTGAAAGGCATCATGGTCACCAAGACAGGTGCACTTCCCTCCCCAGCACTGATCTGCTGCTCTGACAGGAACCAAGACACCACACTGATTGCCATGGATCAAAGCAGAGGCAGGCCAGGCAAAGCAGAGGAGGTCCTCTCCTGATTGGAGCAGCTCCCCTTTCCATGTCAAACCCTGGGAAGGCAACACAGCCCATCAGGGTCCAGTGATGGACAGGGGCCAGCAGATCTCCCCTGAGACACAGAGCCAAACCCCGAGGACATCAAAAATAGGAGAGCACAACCCAACAGTGGCTCTCACACCTCCCAGGCAGGCTTTGCAGGAGATTGACCTCAGCTGGGAGAGGCAGAGCCATTCCCCCATGGCAGGAGGGTTGATGATTCAAGATGATCCTAAAGGACCCCTCCAACACCCAAAAATTGGAAAAATATAAGCCAAAACAGGAGCAGCAAAGAAATCACTGATGGCATGAAACAACTTGCCACAGGAGTCCTGTCAGTGTGGAGTTGGCTTCTCCCCCATCATCACTCAAGAAGTTTCTGGCACTTCCAAAATTCTGAGGAGACTCACTGGGAATGATCCAAGTATTGGATCACTATCCACCCTGGCAGGATCCTTCACAGGAGAGGCGTCACGGCAGACAATGACCTGAACATTAAATCCCCCTGCATTCCTGATGCAGTAGGGACATTGGGGCAGCAGGGACAAGCAGCACCTGGATGGCTGCTGGAGCTGGATGTGACTCCCTGGACCCCACCCTTTCCACCAGCAGTTCAAGGAGGACAGGTGGCCTTGGAGCTACAGAACATTTCTGCGTCTGTAAATCCATTCCTCGTCTCAGAAGCTGATTGATCCTTTTTTTTTTAAACTCAAATTCAATGTTTAAGAGTAATGATTTCCAAGTGAACACAGAGTGGCTCAGATATATCGGCAGTTTTTATGGATCAGAGGCAAAAGCCTTAATTCAGACCTTAACGAAGAGAAACGTGTCTGTCCCCATCTCAGAACAGGGGCTGATGGCAGTGCAAAAAACCTTTCATAGGTGATGCCCAAGGATTTATCCCAGAACATGGGCCAACTGGGATGTTCCCACAGAGGTGTCCTTGGGATGCGGGCAAACTTATTGGTGACATTCTGCAACCCAACCCCAACCCAACTCTGAATCAAACACCTGGAAAAGCAGAAAGCAGAAGAGATCCCATGGGACTCAGGCAAGGGGGAAGGATAGCCCTGTTTTCTCTTTGGCAAAAGACCATTAGAGACACCAAAAGCTGACAGGCTCAGAAATAATGGTTTGAGATCACTCTTGTTTAAAAACCGCTGCCTGCTGTTTTCATCGCAAGCCCTGCTCTGACTTGCAAAAATATTTAAAATTAAATATACATAAGTGCTTTCAAAGAACTGTTAATTTGAAGGTCATTAAATGGCATAAAATACATTCCTTTTTTTTTTTTTTTTTTCTGGAAAGAGGCACGTAATTATGCCATTAATACACGCTCTTCTTCCACATTCAAGCCTCAGAGATGCGAGGGGCCTGGGTTCACCTTCCCTGGCAGAGGCACCACATCTCCTTTTAATTACTGCCATTGAGAAGCCTGCTGCTCCTCTATCACACCCAGGGATGGGGCTGTGGAAAAAGCATGGAAAAGCCCCAGGGGAGAACAATGCAGCTGAATTGCAAATGGAGATTTTTGGGGGATGAGGGAAGCAACAATGGGTCTGGAGCCACTTGGCAACGCCCAGTCCAGTTGTGAGGATCTTGCTCACTGATTCTCACATGAGACCTTGGGCAAAGCTCAAAGCAGGGGTTTGGTAGCCAAAAGTCCCTTTTTTGATTTATCACTCTATGCAAAAAGGATAAAGCCAACCCAGACACACACAAAAAAAACCCTAGAAAGACACAAAAGGGTTGATGTTTTTACAGTTGCCATAGAAATGGAGAGAAGGAGCTGATGACTGCAGAGCACAAAGTGAAAGGCCAGGATCAGGGGCGAGGGTGAGGTGGGCTCACCCAGGCATGCAGCCACATCCGTGCGTGGATATTCATGTGGGATGCAGCCAAAGGAGCAAGGCACTGTGACTGAGCTTCACTCATGAGCAGTGGCAGCGGTCAGGATCCAACCCAGCAATGCCACCTCCCCCCCAGCACTTCCACATGGCACAGGAACCCATCAGCACCCTGGGTGATGGATAGAGCCCAGCCCAGAGGAAAGGCCTGTGCAGTTGGTCCTCTTGGATCCAAAACTCCCTTTTCTTTTCTTTAAACCATAACTCTGCAGGGAGGAAACAGCTTCTGAGCCATCCCTTCTCCTCTGTGACCAAAGAAAGGAAGTCCAACACCAACCAGCGTGGATCAGATGTGAAATTGGAGTGTTCATCTTTAGATCAAGGAAGAGGCTCTTGCCAGAGTAGGAGCAACAGAGCAGCACCAAAGAGGTGCCACCCAAGTCAAGGTGAGAGTCTCTTCATTGGCATGTGACAAAGGAAAAGGAGGAGCAGGTCAAACACAATGCTGCTGCCATGGCCAGGCAGGGATAGCACTGTCACTTCCAGACAGAAAGGCTTCACAGTTTGGAAAACTGATTTTATGTGGAAGAAAGGCCTCTAAAGTAACAGAATGGTCTGTCAGAAATCATCTGAAATTTTTATGCTGTTTTTTTCAATAAAAGCAGAAACCAAACATGTCTATTTTGGATTTTCCCCTTTGTTTTCCACTAACAGACTGATGGCCTTTCATGAAATCTTCTGGTTGGGATGAAATGACTTTCACTGAAAGGCAAGAGAACAGGTGGCCCGTGGTGTCCCTCCCTTGGCCCATGATGGCTCTTTGCTGTAGGGATTTGTTTGAGCCCACCTGCATGCTCTTTGCTCTGCCTGGAGCACCACCAGTCTGCTGCTGGGCTCTTGCATGACCCTGGAGGGGACACATACAGGTCCCAACACAAGGCCAAGATGTGGGGACAGCTGGTAAGGAGTGGTGGCATATGGGAATCATCTGCTCTGACACAGCTCAGGAGACATCAGGTGTTGGACAGCTGGGAAAGGGCAACAGAATGGAAAGGCCACCAGCCCTGGCAATGCCCAGGGGCACTGCTCGTGGCCCAGAGCCAAGGAGCATCATCCACCCTGGGAAATTGAACCAAGATAGTCTTGGCATCTCTGATAGCACCTGAGCACCCAGACAGCCTGTTTGATCCCTCAGGGGTACTTGGCCTGCTGGGTGGGATGGGCAGGACTAATGATTCACATTTCGTATCCACGAAGAAATGGCCTCAAGCTGTGCCAGGGGAGGTTCAAGTTGGACACCAGGAAGAATTTCTTCACTGAGGAGTGATTAAACATTGGAATGGGAGGTGGTGGAATGCCCATCCTTTGAGGTGTTGAAGGAACGGTGGACATGGCACTCAGTTCTCTGGACTGGTTGACACAGTGGGGTTCAGTCACAGGTTGGACTCGATGGTCTCAGAGATGCATTCTCACCCTATGACACTGTGGTTCTGCATTAAAGGGTTTACACTAAACCAGGGTTGCCGTGGTGTGCTGGGGCAGGGACAGCACTGAGCAGGCAGCAGCAGCTGCCTCACAGGTGCTCGCAGGGCTGGCAACAGCAGCAGGGGAGCCATAAAGGTGCAGTATTGATATTTAGCCTGTGTGCCTGTCACTCGTTCCTTTAAACGCCTTTAGCTTCCTTCTAATAAAAGAGAAATCATAAAAAACCCCACAAAGGACCCTTCAGTGCCAGAGAATACCAATGTGGCGGGGCGGCGCATTAGCATGCGCGGCGCCCGCTCCATCTGCATGTTGTGTTCCGTGTGACAACATCCCAGAATACAGATTTGGGCCGCCAACATCCCAAGAGGTATTAGCAATCGTCTATCAGACAGGAAGAGGAGCAGTCCCTGCTGTTGTAAACAAGGGGGGTTTTTCTCTGCCTCTTTCTCTGAGGGGAGTTCAGTGAATTGAAACAAGCTCATTCCTGCATCTTGTTAGTTCTCGTTCTTCAGCAGAGCACAGGTCATCTGCCTTGGGCAGTGGAGAAAAAAACTGGAGGTGTAGAGAGCACCTCAAAGGGTCCTTCACCTGCTGGTGGTGATGAACCATGAGCATGAACGTGCTCCTCATGAACCACCAGGAACTGAGCATGTGCTCCTCACGGGATACACAGGGGCCCACCCAGCCACAGAGGACCCTAACAGCCCCAACACAGGAGGGACAGTGCTCCCACTCAGGAGATGTGGACAGGTGCTGGCAGCAAGCAGAGCACAGGCTTGTCTCCTTGTGTTCAGTGGCAGCAAGCAAATCTGGTGAGGCATCCCCAGGCATAGATGGGAATACGATGGGACAGATGGACATGGAGTAACGCCATGGTGTAGTTGGATATGGGCAGCCCCATGGCAAAGAGAGACATGGGGAAAAACCACAGCCCAGGTGGGCATGAGCCATCCTCACAGCACTGAGGGACGCAGGACATCACCTCGACACAGACAGACATGGGCTGAGAAGTAAAGCAGCCCCTATAACACAGCTGGACATGGGGCATCCCTGTGGCTCAGGAACACCGCCAGGACATGGATGGATGCAGGACATCCCCATGGCGCTAGCAGATGTGGAGTATTGCCACAGTGACGATGGAAGAGTGAGAGGGATGGAGGGTGAGTGAGGAGGACAGAGGATCTCCGTGTACGTATGAGCCACCACACCACCAAATCCCAGCTGGGACCTGCAGCCCCTGAGGCACAGCCACAGCCAGCCCGTGCCACTGCTCCGCCACCACACGGCACAGCACGAGTGAGAGCACCGTGATGGATCATTGCAACTCGCACACAGACCTCTAAGTAAAAGCCTTAGAAAGAGTTCATTCGTTTTATAAACTCCTGGCACGATCCGCAGGGGGAAGTCAAATGGCCCAGACTTACAATATTCTGGGTAAACACTGACATGTGTTGGGCAATTTTGACCAGATCAATTTGACTAGAAGACCAGCGGAGGAACCAAAAACAAAGAATAATAAAGATCAAATTAAACATGGGGAAACATCCACTGGGAGAGGTTATAAAGAAGAGCAGAAAAATACAGAGCAGGACGGATGGATGGACAGAGATACACAAGACACTCAGACCTACCTCTGAAGCCATGAAACCTAAGTCCATAAATCAATATCAAAATCCTTAGGTCCACAAGATGGGGGAAAAAGTCCTCCATAGCCATCTTCCAGACATCATCGAGGCCCTGGAGGCCTGAGCAGTCCACTTCCCAGAGCATCTCTCCTCCTCCAGCAGCCACCAGCCCAGTCACAGCCACGCGGTGGCTCCTCCAGTCCCGTCCCATCCCCACCATGCCAGCCCTTGGTATCCTCCTCCCCAAGTACAGGATGCCGAGCGCTTCCTTCATCACCAGGTGCTTCCAGGCTGCCTCCTGCCCCTGGGGGCTGTGGGTACAACCCCTGGCCTCCTGGGTCAGGGACCAGCTGGCCGCTGGCTGCAGGGTCAGCGCTGGTCTTCGGTCATGGACAAGCAGTGAGTCCACGGAAGGTTGACAACATACACAGGCGCATGAGCGCGCACACACACACGGGAACACCTCTTTCCATTTTCCAGGATGGAGAGTTTGTGTTTTTTTTAATCCTTTTTTTTCCTTTTTGCAAAAAAAATGCAAGCAAAAGAGAAAAAAAAAAAAACCAAAACCCAAGGTTTTCTATTGAAGGTACATCTCTTCTTCAATATGAAGACATTAACTGGATTGAGTCGGATCCCCCATGCAGTGGTCAGCAAAGTCCTTTGGTAGTTGCCAGAGTGGCACCTGGGTGGGATGGCAGGGAGCTGCAGAGACATCTGAGGACACGTCCCCCAGTCCGTGAGCAGAGAGGGGAGCAGGGTGAGCCAGGAGGGCCAGGGCAGGGAGGAAGGGCAAAAGAAGAAAAAGGAAGGTGGTTCCTCTGGACAGGATGCTCCATCTCATGCCTCTCCCTTCCCCAATAGCCCCTTCCTCCTTCTCAGTTTCGACCACTGCTCACTGGTGGCAGGATTGGAGTCTGGTCTCTAGGGTTTGGGTTTGCTTCCCCAACGCACATTGGTTTGTCTTCATTGTTTTCTATGATTTTTTTGTTTTGCTTTGCTTTTTAAATATATGATTTGTACATATTTATACGTATTTATATGCTGTCCCCCATGACATTGGTAAGTGTGCTTCTGTTGGTGAGGAACGGAAGTCACCAGTCAGAGGTGAGTCCCAGGAACATCCTTTGGCTGCAGTCGCAGTCCCCAGGCGGCGGCGGCTCCTCTCCCAGCACTGCCCCGCGTCAGTTCCTCCCCTCCCACCTCTGCCCTCCGCTGCACGCCCTCCCCGGCCCCTCCCCACGGAACAAGGGACGTCATGCCATCGAGGTCGGAGACTGGCTCATCTGTACTCGCATGGACTGGACGCTGTTCAGGATCTTCTTCTGGTGCCCAGCCAAAGTCACCCCTATTCTCAGGAGGTCTCTGGAAGACAGACAGACAGAGGAAGGTCAATGGCAAGCTGAGGGTGGTGAACCTGTTTTGCTGTTGCTAAGGGAGGTGAGGGAGGTAAGCTCAGCTGGAACACCCACAGGGCCCAAGCATGGCCCCATGAGCATCACTGAGAGCAAGGAGACACCCACACATTGACCCCCAAGTAGTGAATGTGGCCACCTCCAGACTCTGGTGACCAATGTAAGGGATGCTCACACCAGTCCTTAGCCCTGAACTGACCTCCCCACCTCCTCAGCTGGGCAGCAACCTGCTTTCAGGCACAGCCCTGGCATGGCCAACTCACTCGGATGTCATCTGGGCCACCAGCTGCAGGGAGGTGAAGCCAGCGGTCAGGAAGCTGTCCCGGTACTGGCTCATCTTCACAGCACTCAGCCAGTCATCTACTGAGGTAAAGGCAGTGAAGTCGGGGATGGAGCGGTCGAGGAGGGGCTGAGAAGGCCTGAAACAGGACACACCGCTGGTGACACGCCTGGCTGGCACCAAGGGGCTGCCCTGCCTGAACCCGGCCAGCACAGGGACACACTCCCCAGTCCACCCCCAGTATCCCTGTGCTCGCTCCAGCACACACCCATGGAAGGCCACGAGGAAAGCCTGTCCCACGGGAACACTGCCGTGCCAAGCAGTGCTTTGCAAGCTCGCACGTTGTATTCCAGCCGTGGGAGCCACAGGGATGAGGCGTCGGCAGAGCAGCCACCGCACCCAAATGGTCACACACCATAAAGAATCAATAGCAAAGAATTATTGCTGTTGCTCGGCTGAAAACTGCATGTTCTTTGTCTGACTGTCAGGCAGAGGGAAGACAAAGCCCCTCTGCCCCATCTAAGGATTTATGAATTCTCGAGCCGCTCGGGGAGCCTTTCCCCACGGCGTGGGATGGTGACAGGAGCATCCCCACGCCCAGCACTCACACAGCGGTGATGGTCGCCACAGTTTTGAGGCTTGCCGGGTTGCGGATCATTTTGTCGAGGGTGTTGACGATCTCGGTGAAGCGCGGGCGGGTGTTGCGGTCCTTCTGCCAGCAGTCCAGCATCAGCTGGTGCAGGGCGGCCGGGCAGTCCATGGGCGGCGGGAGCCGGTAGTCCTGCTCGATGGCGTTGATGACCTGAGGATGGATGAGGTCAGATGAGTGAGGGGGAAGTAGACAAAGGATGCGGGGAGCTCCCTGAGCTGCCTGTGCAGGTAGAGGGGCTGCAGGCAGCCGGGGAGGGACGGCCAGCCCGGCTGATCAGCAGCCAGGGAGCGGGAGGAGCCGGGTGCTCCCCAAGGTTAATCTCCGCTCTGATGCTCTGCGGCTGCAGTTCCTCCCAGCAGAGAGCTGCCACTCATTATCTCGGTGGATCTCGCCGGAGTACAGCAGTCACACTTCCAAAGCTCCTTCCCCGCTCGTAAACCCTCTGAACATTTTCAAAGGGCCTGCAGCTTGCTGAAGTCCAATTACCAGCCCACTGGCTTTTCTTTCCAATATCCCTCCTTGCATCCTCTCACTCACCAGCCTGTTTCATCTCCAAACTGAGTGCTCCTGAGGCTCCATAAAGGAGCAGAGATCCCTTCAGGCAGGGATTTCTTTTGGGAATGAGCACCCCCTGGCCCCCAGAGCTGTGTGGATGACCCCCAGTGCTTACATCTTGGTTGGACATGTCCCAGTAGGGCCTCTCTCCAAACGACATCACCTCCCACATGACGATGCCGTAGCTCCAGACGTCGCTGGCCGAGGTAAACTTGCGGTAGGCGATGGCCTCCGGCGCTGTCCACCTGACAGGGATCTTGCCCCCCTACAGAAAAAGGGACTTCAGCTAAGAAACGTCTCCCTAGGCAGAGGAGGCTGGATGCCCACAAGCCAGGGTTGTGGCCATCCCACAGAGCCCAAACCACGGGTCCCTGGGAACCCCACCAAGGAGCAGGCAGGTGGCACCTGATGGGATGAAGAGGCAGGAGCCAAAAACAACTGCATGAATGTATCTTGTACCTGCCTAAAATGGCTTAGCTGAACAAAACAAATGGGTTTATCCAAGGATTTACCCCACTAACTGACACCACCCCACTCCAGCTGCCCTGCAGGACCCAGCACATCAGTGGCCTGTCCCCAGGTCCCTTCCCAGGTAGTCGCCAGGTGACAAGCCTAAGCACAGCTGGGCTAGTGCTTGTCACAGGTGAGGAGCCACAGGCACCCCCATCCCTTGGCCTTCGATGGAAACCAGGTTTAACTAAAAGCATCCTCTACAGATTTATCTGGGCTCCCACAGCTGCCAGAAGGTCCTTCCAGCCCTACTGTTGGAGTAGAAGGCAAAAAGCAAAACGCCTTTAAAACCCAATGGAAAGCACTGGTGTAGGAAAGTGCCTTTGGCAGAGAGCTCCTCATTTCTCCCAAAGGCTCCAAATCAGGCTCAGCATCTCAAGCCACCCCGCCAAGCCAGGGCAGGTCCCAGGGCCAAAGGCCATGCCTAGGGCTCAGGGATGTGAGGAGGGGCAGCACACACAGAGGGATTGCTCCCTGGGAAAGCTCCATAAAATAACCACAAAAAAAGCCAAGGGATAAGGAAAACCACAGACAGGCACGGGAATTTTCTGGGGGCAGGACTGCACTGTGAATCGTTCAGCACAATCATTTTCCATAGCCTTTCCGAGGGCGCGTCAGCCGCTCTTGAAGGATGAATGGCAAAAAATTTGATTTGAATAACTACAAATGGAGAAATTAACTGCTAGGTTGTTTTTCCTGCCTTTTCCCCAGAGCAAAAAGCCTGCTGTGGGAGGCAGAGTGATGCAATCGCAGGCACAGCATCACTTCCCAGCTGCTGGGGAGATCTATTATGGCCTAAATTAAATAAAAACACAGATGAGATAATCTCTTTTTATCTCTGAAGGTGGGGAAAAGACTAATTCATGCCTCATCTCAGCAGCTACCGCTGGGGTCTTTGAAGGAAAAATAAAAGCCGGGTGTCTGCTCAAAGGCTGCTGCCTGCAGGAAGGGTCTGGGCAGGGAGCGGGGCAGGTCTGGGGGGAACAGGAACATCCCATTGAGCAGAGGAGGGACAGTGAGGGGCTGAAACTGAGCCAAAACATTGAGTCAGCCTTAAAGGCATGTCCCTGGCTTTCCCATTTTGGCAGCTGGAGCCAGCCCTGACACTTGGGCACAGCTCAGCAGCCCAAAGAACTGCTTTGGCAGGAGCTGGTGCAGCCTCGTGCCGGCACCCACCGCACACTCTTCTATTAATCCATTCGATGAGCAAGCTGCTCATCACTTTCCCCTCTGATCAACCTTAACACCTCTCAGGGGCTCACAAGTGGGACAATGGCCATGGTGGGGAGCTGGGGGTTCCCTGGGGTAGCCAGGAGCAGGGGGAGAAGAGAGCTGCCATTACCTACAAATGAGTTAATTAAAGAGGAGAAGGATGGCTGGGGAATGGCAGAGCTCCCGTTAGGCTTGTCTCTTTAATTTATGCTCGGAACAAGTTTCCAGCAGGAAAAAGCAGAGTAGACCTGGAGCACTGGGGGAAGGGGAGTTAAAACTCCCCTGGGGGAGGGAGCACCATTGCTATGCTGCCAGGAGTTGCTGTGATCTCCCTGCCTCCCCTTCCTGTCTCTCCAGAGATTCCTCTGTGCACCTTTCCTCCACAGAGGACAGGGAAGAGGCTTATCTGGAAAATGCAGAAGGCAAAACGGTGCTTAGGGAGGAGGGAGGTGGAAAACTTCTAAAAAGGAGGAAGAGAAAGGAGGGAAAAGAGGATAATTTGTGGAAACTACAGCCAGGACCTCTGGACCATGAGCCTATGTGGTGGAACACCCACAAGATACTCCCACCCATGGCAGACTGTACATCCAGCACCCTTCTCCCAGGTTCAGCAGGTACAGGGCACAGGGAATGCTGGGCAGGAGAACATCCTGCAGGAGGTACCTACCAAGGAGCTGGTGTAGGTGGGGTCAGACGTGTCGTCCTGCAGGTAGCGCGAGAGGCCGAAGTCAGACACTTTGCACACCAGGTTGCTGTTGACCAGGATGTTCCTGGCAGCCAGATCTCGATGCACATAATTCATCTCTGCCAGGTACTTCATGCCAGCAGCAATCCCTCTGAGCATTCCCACCAGCTGGATCACTGTGAACTGCCCATCGTTTTGCTGCGAGCAGAAAGAGCAGGCACTGGGGTGAGCATGCAGACCCCACAGTGGGACCAGGGCCACTCCCCCTGACCTCAGGAGGATGCTGCACCTCCCCAGAGGACTCCAGCTGCCCAGCCTGATTACAGAAGAGGTAAGCACCCCAAAAGACACATTTTGGAGATGTATGGCACACTCCAGCCAGCTCCCAAACAAAGCAAACAGGCTCGAATTTACAAACAGGACACCAACATCTCATTCCCTAATCCCACAGCCCACGTGGCCCCGCCTCATGGGGCGTCACGGCATCACTTCCCAGCTGCTGGGAGATCTATTACGGCCTAAATTACCCGCAGGAACGAGTCCAAGGCCCCGTTCTCCATGAACTCTGTGATGATCATGACCGGCCGGCTCTTGGTGACCACCCCTTCCAGGCGAATGATGTTGGGGTGGTCGAACTGGCCCATGATGCTGGCCTCGCTCAGGAAATCGCGGCGCTGCTTCTCCGAGTACCCGGCCTTGAGCGTCTTGATAGCCACGTAGATCTCCCGCTTGCCTGGCAACTTCAGGCGCCCTTTATACACCTCTCCAAACTCCCCTGCGAGCGCAAGATGGAAGCATTTAGGTTGGAAAAGACCTCCAACATCACTGAGTCCAACCTTTGATCAATCAACACCAGAGCTACCTCCTCCTCCTCCTCCACACTAAACATTGCAAAAAGCAAGGAGTCTTTGCCCAGCTGAGAAATGGCAGCCAATTTACACTTCAACAATGCTCTCCTCTACAAATCTGCCCACCTGTCCTCTTTAAAAGGGCCAGTGTCTGCTACTGGGGACATGTTTAGGTTTGCAACCTTCTCCAAGGTGACAGAGCCCAACATTGACACAGGCAGATGCTGCAGCCGCCTGTGCAAACCCCCACAAGGAGGATTTGCAGGGAAAGTGCATCCACATTTAAGGACTACCTCAAATATCAGGTGTCTGTATTGTTAATCTTGGCTGCCTTTCTGCACATCACTTATCTTGGGGTGGGAAATAATTGGGCTGTTTACATTGCTGCTCTCTGATTTAAAATAGAGGGAATGCAGGAGAGCTTTCACTTCACCAAAGCAAAATTTGCCTGAGGAGGAATCATATTTAAGCCATGTTTGTAGCCACTTTGCCTTGATGAGCAGCAAAGGCCAGGTGATACATTGCTGAACTTGATCCCAAACAAATTGACTCATGGCTTCCTCAAAGCTTCCCCTCCCCGGTTTCTCCCTTTCTCCTCTGAGGGTATGACAGAGTTATTTAAAAATGGCAATAAAACAGCACAGATCACACACACGCATGTGTGTGTATATACATATGTAGGGGAGCATGGCACAGACTACAGTGAAGTCGAGCTTTTCTTGTTATCTCATGGAAAATCCCAAGAGGCCCCATGGTCAGCCAGTGAATACATTCCTGGAGCCTTTCTCACCTCAGAGGAACTCTGAAAGCATGAAACAACCTCATGTCCACCCTAACCCACCACAAACCCAGGAAAGCCTGATATATTAAGGCTTCCTTGAGGCCTTCCAAGTGAAGGACCATGTGTGCTCCCCCACAAAGTTGCTCCAGGTGGGTGCACAGCCACACAGGAGCAGCGGGGGGGGGCAAGGAAGGATGGGGAGCAGGACACAGAGAGACCCACCTGCCCCAATGACTTCTTCAATCTTCACAAAGGACACATCGATCTCCTTGGCGAACTCTCGGACGGCTTCATTGGGATCCTCGTAGGTGAAGGGGTCGATGTAGATCTTCATCCCTGGAGACCCTTGTTACAGGGAAAGACAGGAAAAACAGCAAAAGGGAGAGAATTATGGAAACAGAGTTAATAGAATTGTCTGGGTTGGAAGGAGCTCGAAGTTTACTCCATACCATCCCTCATGAGCAGGGACACCTTCCACTAAACCACTTTGCTCCAAGCCACATCCAACCCAGCCTTGAACAATGCCAGGTACAGTGGTCTCTGGGCAGCCTGGAAAACCAAGAGCAGTTGTACCATGGCCAAGAGCTGGAGACCCTTCTGTCCTCACACTCTCCACTAAGTGGCTGCTATCACTGTACTCACCCACACCACTCCCACAGAGCCTTATCATTCCCTTTGGGCCACCAATTCACCCAACTCTCCCCTGCACCTCCTCCTCTCCCTCTCTGCCCTCCACTCTAACATTATCCTTCCTCTTTCTCCTCCATGGCAATGGGAGCATTTACAGACCTGAACTACAGTGTGGTGGCTTTACAGTGAAGGCTTTACGAGGCTCCACGCGTTAGTGAAGAAATACTTATTTACCCAAAAAGGCCTCTGATGGTTTTGTGGCAGCTACTAAATTGACAGAGTGCAGCAATTATAACCAACAACCGGTATGGATCCATGAAATACGGCTTGGCTGGACGCCGGGACACGCGTGCGGTCCCTCACCCGGGGCAATGTGTGGTCACAGGATCTGGCCACGCTGCAGGGACGTGCAGAAAGTGAGCTCTTGCCCTTTCCCAAGGGGGAAAAACCAAAAACAGGTCCCCAGACTTCCCAAAGGGGTTTGCAGATGTCACGTTTGGATGGCAGGGGCTTACAGAGCTGGCAAGGGCACGGTGGTGAGGCACCGTGAAGACAAAGGGCTCAGCTGGACACCAGTGTTGTAGTGCCACCCAAAAGGGACCTACAACAGGCTGTGGTGTCCCCCGGGGCAGATGGGGGGCAGTCAGCTTCCTGTGCCATTTCTCACCCAAAAAGAGGACTGTGGATGGCATAGCAACCCCTCAAGGTCATCTCTGCAGGAGACCAGGAGGGACATCACTGCCTGGTCCCCTCCCCAAGGTACTTCACCCTTATAGGGATTGAAATCCCTCAGTTACACTGTTCAGGACCTTTCATAGGCCATGATCCCATCACACCAGTGCTTCCCAGTGTCCCTCCAGAGCTGGCATACAGATGGATGCAGGGACCACAGCATCACCTCAGCACTAGGAATCTAAATCAGCTCCCAGCTGTGAAATAATTCAGGGGGACGCATGAAAGCCTCACAGTGGGCACTGCTGGTGCCAAAAAGCCACCAGGAGAGAGCTATGGGGGACCAAGGACTCAGGAAGGACCAGGGAGGAGCATCCTCACCCCCAAAAGGGGCCTTTGGGGCACAAGTTCTGCACCTCGGAGGCAGAGGAGGCTGCAATGAAGCCATCTGTGCATCTCCCAGTTCATAAATCCCTTTACAGCTCTGTCTCATACACTTTAACTGCCCCATAAATTCTTTTACAAGAGCAGCTGATGCTCCAGCCAGGATTACAAAGGGATTTACAGGATCGTAACGGAGACTAGCTCACGGATCAAAACATTGAAAGAATAGAGGAGAAAACAATGCCCAAGTTTCCTGTTCCCTGTCAACACAGGCTGGTTTTCAAACACCCTCTGATGTGTCCATAGGCTCAGTAATCACCAGGATGAGCTCCCCCCTCATCCTCATCCTATCCAAATGAGGAATTGGGCACCTAAACCCCCTCCTCATCTCTGCCAACATCAGCCCCTGGCTCATCATTCCCACACCAGCAAAAGCTGGGTGAAATTCCAGGTACTGGAGCACAGCACCAAATGCACCCATGGTGAGCCCATCTGCAAAGAGCTTTGTGCTCTTAAAATCAGCCCAAGAATCCTGAAAACTGGATTAGGCCATTTTTCACTACTGCAGACAAGGGCAAATCTTTTATCACTCTTCAAAAGTTGAAGCGCTCTGCACCACGACCCTGACTCCAGCGGCCAATTCCTTCTGGCATCACGTTTCCTTGGCAATAAATATCATGGGGACAGAGAAGAACACTTCCTGCTGAATTGCTGGTGCTTCAAAAGGGCACTTTTCCTATTTCCCCAATCTCAAAGCTCCCAGTAAAGCCATGGAAGGGATAAAGCACAAAAAATTACACTCCAAGAGACCCCATCGCACCCCAAAATCCACTTGGAACACTCTGCCAGCAGCCGGTGATCCCAGGGGGCTGCTGGAGGGATGGCAGAGCTGTGCTGGGAGGCTGTAATTGCTGTACCACTGAACACATGGTGATTTGTTCCAGAGGATGCTCTCATTTCTCCATTAGTTGCTCACCACAAATTTCCCACCTGTTTTGCTCCAGCCTCTGCATTGACAGAGTGCCCAGAGGCTCACTAACCTTGACAGGGTATTGCTGGCACCCTGGATTTCTGACGTCAGTCATCACAGCCCCCAGGTTTAGAAACACAGGACAGGCACATGCTTCAATTGCTTCCCTACCTAGGTTGAACATCCTGGATTTTGGGCTGCCTGGGGCCAGCTAGGGATGCATGTGTAGTAGGGAATGCTTCAAAAGGGGGAAAATGTGAAAAATCAGTCTGTCTGCAGCCTGATTTGAGTTTATCCATCAGGCATCAAATTAACCTTGCCCTGCCCCCCACAGTGCAGCAACATGGAGAAAAGAGGGAGGAAAAGCACAGGTCTGCCATCACCTAGTGATATTTGGAAAACAGTTTATTGTTTGCCAGGAGGTTCAGGGCCCCCCAAAGTACTGCCACGTTGGGAGGGTTCAGTATGATGCCAAGAGGGTCTAAAGAGATCCAGTGTGCTTTGCTCTCTTGGCTGGGCTCTCCTGCTTATCTCCACTCCCTCTTCAGCTCTCTCCAGCCCTCCTGTTCTCAGTCAGGCCGATTGCTCCATCCCCATTCCTCCCCTCTGCTCACCCATACTGCTCCCTGCCTTCCCCACCCATCCTTCCTCCATCCCTGCACCCCACACCTCTTTCCCCCAAGGAGGCACCCAGGACCAAGATGGTTCTTCCCACAAATAAATTGCATCAGGGAAGCAACTCTAGGAGAGCGTAAATGGGGTTTTCATCCCACAGTGATGGAGCATGGGACCAGTGGACACGAGGAAAATCCTGGTCCCCAAAGCTGCTGCTTTGCTGCTTTATTTTCATTTGCAGTGCTGGCTGCTGGAGGGGCACCAGAGCAGACATTACACACACAAATACACCAGGAATTAGTTCTGGTGCACAGCTCCACCAGCCGCAGAGGTCTCCTAGGAAAAGCTCAGGCTCTCCTAATTGTTTGCCAAGGGGATCAGCAGCCCAAAGCCAGTTAAACATTCCCAGTCACTGGCTGCACATCCTTCCCAGAGCAAGGTACAGAGAAAGCATCAGCCACACAGCCAGGACAGCAGTAATGGCAGCAACCCCAGCCATACTCCCAAAATCCAGAATCCTATAACAGATCAGCATCAACACAGATCCAGGCAGAGCCTGTGGCAGGAGATGGGGGCTCACCTTCCAAACACCACCTTTCTCCTTTCTTTCCTCCTTTGGGAGTCTTCACAGCATCCTCTCCCCATCCCTTGTCCCCTACATCCCCCCTGCCCCTGACATACCCCCAAATCCATCATCATTCCCCAGATCCCTCCTGGTACTCTTCTTTTCCACCCACAGTGCTGCACCACTGCAGCCCACCTTCCCCCACACCCTGACAGACACATGTGGACATCTCCACTGTGGTCCTGTCCATGTGCCACGGGGGGCTCCCACCACTCCACAGTCCCCCTCGGAGGGGAGGAGTGGGGCAATGGCGGGTGCAGGTTTGGGAGCGTCTCCCGTCTGCTTTTCCCACTTTCCCTGCTCACCTCTGCCGGTGCTGTAGTGCTGGAGTTTGTCGCTGTACACCGCCTCCTTGCTGTAGGCGCGCTTCCTGGGAGAACAGGGCAGAGAACAGCCACACTTCAGGCATCAGCAGCTGTGGTGGCCCCAAGCTGCTCCTCTGCCACCAACACTCCATGAGCAGTGGCATCATGCTGCTCCCTCTGGCCACATGGGCCCCCCATCCCACCCCTAATCTGCACCTTACCAGCTCCACCTTCCAGGGACACTGATCCCGCGGGGACCCACCTGCTGCAGACGATGGAAATGGCCACCAGGGAGACGATGAAGACCACCCCGGCCGCTGCGGACCCCGCGATCAGAGGCAGCTGCTCTCTCAGCTCTGACTTGTAATCGTCTGCGAGAGAAGAGGGACGGGGTCAATCCTCCCTGGCACGCTCATGGAGTGAGAGCAGCCTTTGGGAAGGGATCGCCTCTGATTCCAAGGGTGCAGCTCCCAAGGCGGTGGGACAAGGGGGATCCAGGCAGGGGGATCAGCTGAGGCAGGGGATGAGCCAGTGCCACGTTGCACTGGGTAGGACTGTCAGGCTTGGCTCACACACCTTTGGCTTAAAGACAGGGGAGAGAAGATTCTGGAAATAACATCAGACCAGTGTGCATGGGCCCAGTTTCCCAAAGAGATGAGGTTCACAAGGTGGCTTTGTCCATGGCTTTGGCATTTCCCTTTCCTCAATAAATTAATTTCTTGAGCAACCTGATCTACCAGAAAGTTTCTCTGCACATGGCAGGGGGTTGGAACAAGATGAGCTTTAGGGTCCCTTCCAACCCAAACCTTTTTGAGACTCTATGATTTAAATCTGTTGGCCGATTTGAGCAATTTTAACATGGAGTCTCACAGACACAAAATTCCTACAAGTTATAGGAAAGGAGGAGAACACCATTAACAACCAAGCCAGCAAGAGAATGCTGTGCCAAGACTTCACCCAGATCAGACATCAGAGAGTTCACACAAATGATATCAAAGTTCATACAATGGTGAACGTTGGGAGTGAAATTTATTTATAACAGTGAGGCTCAGGAGAACCTGGGAACCCTCGCCGCAGGTCCGCTTAATATCTCAACATTTGCAGAGCCATGGCACCCACAAGCATCCCTTCCCCACCAAGCATCCCTTGGAACCTCCTTTGTCTGCTCAGCCACTCCCTGCATCCTTCAGCAGCAGGCTGGGGTGAAAGCCAAGGAGGCACCAGAAGGACTGGATATGCCTGGGGGAACCCCCAAAAAGCTACTGGCACCCTCCATGTGTCTCCCCCATCAGTGGTGTGGGTACTCTCAACAGGCAGCATCCATCAGATCCCACATTCCTGGGGCTTCTGTAGCATTCCAGAAATATCCTCTCTCCAATTGCCCCATCGAGGTCTGCCCGGCTGTGCCAGCAGCCACATGCAAGGGTTAAAATAAAATTTATCCAAAAGAAAGCATTTAGCACTCTTTTATCTGTATTTCCTACTCTGCAGTTAATTACTGGCACCTAGATTTATCTCTTGCATGCTGCTTAAATCCTGAGAAATTCTCATCTAACAATCAATTATTATTTAATAAGCTACACAATCCATTCTTATTAAATTTCAATTAATTGCTTATTTGAGGCAGGATTTTTCTTCTCGCTTCTCTAATCCTGAATATTTGAGGCATTGGAGGGGGGTTTATTACCATTTCCTTCCCCTTTGGTCACCCAGCATGGTTTTCCTCTTCCCACCTCAGCTGGCACTCAACATGAATGCATGCTTGGGGTGACGGTGACCCGGTTTAGGAAAGAAGAAAAGCTTTAGGAAAGAAGAAAAGCTTTAGGAAAGACAGGCAGTGAGGCTGGGAGCCATGGATGTCACCTAAGCAGAGAAGGAACCACGCCAGCAGCAACAGGGAACGGGCTCTCAGCTGCCCTAGGGGTAGGAGGATGTAGTGGTTTTGGTTCACCAATTTAAGATTTCCCCAATTTTAAAATTTCTCTAAATTCACTAATTTCACTTCCGTAAATTTCCTCCCATTCCAAACCATGACAGAGGACCTGCTTCACTCACCAACTTTTGGATAACTCCTGAAGCTGGGATTAATGGAAAACATTCCCATGAGTTAGTAGCTTCTAAAGGAAGCCAGTGTTTGTGGGTGCAGGGAAGGCTGGGGCCAGAAGAAGCCATGAATGTCATGAGCTGACCCAACACCCCCCTTTGGCATGGGAGATCAGCTTTCAATGGGTCTGACCATCCCAGCTTTGTCCTGATGGCTCAGATGGACTCCAAGTATCCCAGAGTCCTTCCTCCAAGGGTCTACAACCCTCCTCCCACCCCATCACACCGTGCCCGACTCACAGCTGGTGCCAGGGGCTTCTGTCCCCACAGCTCAAGGCAGCAGAGACAGAAACAAATAGCGGGGGAAACCTGGAGCCAGGAGACTGAGGGCGGATCACTCCTCCCGCCGGCGGTTAATGAGACACCGCCATAAATCAGCCGGCTCCCGCCACGCTGCCTGCTGGGACAGAGGTGTGTGCAGACAAGCTCCTTTAATCCCATGAGAGCAGGAGGCTGGAGGCGCCGGCACGCCGCTGGCCGGCCGCACTCACCGTCGGTGAGGGTCTGGAAGCACATCTTGCCGCTGTACTTGCCGTAGCCGGCCACGGTGCGGGCGCGCACCTGCACCACGTAGACCATGCCGGGCCGCAGCCCCTCCAGCCGCGCCGTGTTCGTCTGGCTGCGCGCCATGGACGAGTTGTACTCGTTGTGGTCCTGCGGGCACCCCAGAGAGCCAGCGTCAGTGGGACAGGGACAGGGGACAGCGGGAGGACAGCGGGAATGCAGCCCAGCTGTCCCCGTTGAGGGCAGGATGGGGTTCGGCTGCAGGGGGATAAGGGAGAGGCTCTGCTTCTGCTTCAGAAGTGTCTCTGACCCAGAGCATCCCACAGGGAAAGGCTGGAAGAACTGGGCTTGTTCAGCCTGGAGAAGGCTTTGGGGTGACCTAATTGTGGCCTTCCAGTACCTGAAGGGAGCTACAAGAATGATAGGGATGGACTATTTATAAGGACCTGGAGTGACAGGACAAAGGGGAATGGCTTCCCACTGACAGAGAGTACATTTAGGTTGGATATTCAGAAGAGATTCTCCTTTTGAGGGTGGTGAGGCCCTGGCACAGGTTTCCCAGAGAAGCTGTGGCTGCCCCATCCCCGGAAGTGTCTAAAGCCAGGTTGGATGGGGCTTAGAGCAATCTGGTCTAGTGGAAGGTATCCCTGCCCTTGGCAGGGGGTGGAACAAGATGAGCTTCAAGGTCCCTTCAACCCAGGACATTCCATTCTATGATTTTATGAAACAGGACCCACAAGGAACTGGAGAGGCCCCTGCAGCATGTGCCCCCCAGGCAGCCCCCTGGTCCCACCAGAGCAGGGAGCATGGAGTAGCAGAGGGAAACAATAAGATCGTCCAGAGCAAAAAGAATTAATGAACAACAGATTCCGCCTCTTCAAATGATCGACATCCTTGTGCATTTCAGAAACATCCCACAGTTATGGAAACCTGGTGTTCCTGCCCACACCACAGGGGTTGGAACTGAATGATCTTAAAGATCTCTTTCAACTCAAACCGTTCTGGGATTCCACTAAACACTATAATGTGCCCTATGAGACCCTGCCCAAGCAGGTTCAAGGGCAGCTCTCTGCTGAGATCCCCAGCCCCTGCAGTCCTGCTCTGTTGCCACAGGTCCTTGGCCTATACCTTGCTGAAAATTCATGCATCTCCAGTGTCATTTTTTACCACGTTCCCCAGTGTCTTGCTGGTAAGAGGCCGCTGGTGAGATCATCTAATTATTCATACTTAGAGGAATTCATTAGAGCTGGCGAGACACAGGAGAGATGGAACAGCTTGGGCCGGGCACGGTTCATCGCAGGGGTTGGAAGCGTGTCCCCTGCAGGACAGGACAGCTGCCAGGGACAGGACCAGTGGTAGGCAGTGACTCAGGGCAGGGACAACCTCCATAACCTTCCCTGGTCCTCTCCAACCCCCTGCTGATGCTATCCCCATGATCCAGGTCCCTGCTCATCCTACCAAATACCAGAGCCAAGGCAGCCACGGCCACTGATGTGCTGGATGAATGCTGCCACGGGGAAGGAATGGCTCAGGTTGGACAGGGCTCTGAGCAACCCGATCTGGTGAGAGGTGTCCTATGGCAGGGGGTTGGAACTAGATGAGCTTTAAGGTCCTTTCCAACTCAAGCTGTTCTGTGATTCTGATTCAGTGATTTAGCATCTGCAGTCACAACTCACTCCCACCTTCTGGATGCAGCTCAGGCGACCTGGTGCCCATCCCACCTGACCATTCCCAGCAGAGCCTGTCTCAGAGCCCAGTGATGTTGCCCTTGCCCCCATGCCCCCAGCCCAGCCCCCACGGCAGGGCTCCCCCTGGGCTCACCGGGGCCGGCCTGGAGCCCACGGTGCTGCCGACGTCGGGCGTGCAGATGCGGCTCAGCTTCTCGTAGTAGCGGATCTCGTAGTCCAGGATGATGCCATTGGGCTGCTCAGGCTGGGGCCAGGACAGCGTGATGCTCCTCATGGTGGCACTCACCTGGTGCATGATGGGCACAGTGGAAGGGGCTGCCAGGGAAGCAGGGAGCGAGGGAAAATTAATGGAGAGGGCTAGGAAAAATGGCCTTGAGAGGGGGGAAAATCCCCACAGCATCCCAAATCTCCCATGCCTGTGGTTGGCTTCCCCATGGGACCAGCTCACTCATTAGCAGTGGGAAGACCGGCATCTCAGCAGCTTTACATGGAAGCAGAACAGCAAGTCACCGAGGGAATTCTGCTATTTAAACCAACTACTCCTTTTAATTAGGGGCTTGGAAATACTTGGTGTTCCTTCTCCCTGGGACTGCTTGCTCCAAGGATGTCTCCCATGGTGAGAGAAACACAGCAAAGCTCTCCCCAGCAGGGCAAACGAAGGTTTGGTGACAGGGTCCAGCTCTGTGTGACATCTTTTGCTGTAACAGCCTCTCTGGGGAGCCAGCACTCAGCACCCAGGGAGCTGTGCCACAACTGCCACCCCACATGCTCTCAGAAATGGGATGTGGGAGCAAAAATCTTCCCACCCTGAGGACAGTGACATGGAACCAGGGCAGGGACACCCCAGCCCAGCTTTGGCTCCAGAAAAGCTGCTGGGGCTGCTCTTAGGGGCTGTCAGGGGATGCTCATCCTCAGCACCCAAGTGTGCTTCTCCCAGGAAAACAGCAACACTGTCCTTCCACCATGGGCCACTAAATCAGTCAGGAGATCCTCTTCCAAATGCTTTGTGCCCTCCAAGCTATACTTATAAGTGGCAGAGCCAGCCAATACAGCCCTAATCCTGCACTTAATCCTATCAAAAGAAAGACATCCAAGTCTTTCCACACCCAAAGGGGCACTGGCATGTCCTGTCCACAGACTCAGCTCCCAGTCTAGCCATCTCTGCTCTCCTCCTCCTCATCACCATGCCTACAGTACAGGCAGTGCTGGCAAGGGAAAATGCCTCCCCTGTGTGAATCCAGGGAATAGCTGAACCCAGCACAACCAGCCTGGGGCACGGGATCATGCCATGGAGGGAATCTGGGGGTGGCAGGAGCCCTGTTTCTCATGGTTCCAATGGAAGACGTGGATAGTTCAGCACTGCCTTTGTTTATCCAGAATATTTAATCCTATATATATTTTTTTTTAATCTCTCCACATCTGCTCCAGGAAGATGCTCATGGGCTGAAATTAAACACTCAGATTGACTGCTGTTTTATTAACTCCCATTAGTTTGGATGGAGCCGGGAAAATGGTTGGAAAAACCCGCTGCAAAGCCAAAGAGATTTTAGAGGGAGAGCACCAATGCCCTGGACATCCCTGGTAAATTTCCATCAGGTGACTCCACAGCCCAGCATTTTCATGTTTGTAATCAGCCTTTGCATGACAAACACGGACCACTGGGGTACAGACAGACAGATGAGGGTCACCTGGCTGTTCCCAGCTCCCCATGGTGGGAGAAGAGCTAAGGAACACCCCAAAAATCCCCCCCAGGAAAAAAAAGGCCTGGAAACAAGAGGCAGGTTTGGCTGCACGTGGTTCAGCAGACAGCAATGCCAGCCAGGCACAAGTGTAGATTTGTATTCCCTGGAGCCAGGAGACTGAAATATTTACACTGGTTTACACTGAAATATTTACACTGAAATATTTACACTGAAATATTTACACCAGGTTTCTCCATTGTGCTATCCAGAGGGAGCAGGATGGCGAAGGCTGCCTGCCCTGGCACAAAGCAGGAATTCCCATTCCCTTTTTAAACCCAGAGCACGTGAGTTCCCATCCCCTCTGATCCTCAGTGCAGCCCAGGACCAGTTGCCCCCTTGCCATCTGCACACCCACTCCCCCAGCATCCCTGTTTGACCCAGAGCTGCTCATTTGGCTCCTGATGCCTGACTGGGGACAGGAAAGGGAGCAGAGGAGTCTGCAAAAGGAGACAAGAGGAAAATGATGGGAGAGGGATGTGCCAGAGGAGACAGAGCCTGGACTCAGCCCCAGGATGCTGCTCCCTCTGTGCTGTAACACAGTCAGACTGTGTTTCAAGGCTGGATTCACCCCATCTCCCTTCTCCCAACTGGGAAAATGGTGATGCCATTTCATCCCCAAGCAATCTAGAGGGGGATAAAAGCAGGTATCAGATAACCCTCCCACAAGCCAACTCTCACCCTGCCCAGGGCACAGACAACCATTCCCTATCCCCGTTCCTCTTCCCCCTCTTCTCCTGGCCTTTCTCCCCCCGCAGGGCTGGGGGCACCACAGCCATCACACACCCTCCCACGCCGGGAGCTTTTCCTTTAGGACACGGAGCCTGCAGCCGGCAGCGGGACAGCCAAACCCGCCGGCATCACCCGGCACTCACCGGCCTGGTTGGTGGTGATGTTGACGGAGACGTGCTGCTGCGGGAAGGGGCTCTTGTTGGACACGCCGTTGACCGCCTGGATCTCGAAGGTGTAGGGGGTGTGAGCCCACAGGTTGCTGATGAAGACGCGGGTGTCGGTGAGCCCCAGCTGGCGCGGCACGAAGTCCACGTTGTCGTCGCAGCGGGAGCAGGCGCGCCGGTCCGAGCGGCACTTCTTGCACACGATGTTGTAGGTGACGTCGTCCCGGCCACCCGTCTCCCGCGGCGGGTGCCACTCCAGGATGATGGACGTCTCGTTGACGATGGAGATGACGTTGCGGGGGCCGGATGGGACACCTGTGGGAAAGGAGAGGCGCTGAGACAGGTCCTTGCCCTCCCCTGGAGGCTCCAGCACAGAGGAGGACACCCCAGGGCGCTGCACTATTCATCACCTCCTCCCTGAGGAGGGGTTTGGTGTCCACAGCTTTGCTTAGCTCAGGGTCAGACTTCCCACACTGGCAACACCAACCACCCGCACTGCAAACAAGTCTCCCAGATGGAGATGACAACTCCCGTGCCACAAACCCACTTAAGCCTCCAAAAAAATTCCATGTGGAATGCACACAGATCCATCCATGATGTTGGACCCATTTTAATCCCACCAGGAGATGCTGAGATAACTGCACTGCTCACATGGAGAAGCAGATTATCCCAGAAAGAGAAAAAGCACTTAGCCAGCACCATGGAGAAGCAGAGAAGCAGCAGGAGAAGAGAGAGTCAGAAATGGAAAGTGGTTATTAAGGGTTCAATATCTCAAGTTGGAAACCCGGGAATTTCCCAGCATGGAGGAAAGCCAGCACCACTCCATGGTTTGCAAGCAGCTCCCATGTTGGACAAGAGATGAAAATTGCATTGATCAAAGCTGCCAGGAGCCATTGCAAATACTTCAGAGGATGGGAATTGAACACAAATCCAATTGCAAGTGCTGCCGGATCGGGGCTGCAGTCCGTTCAGGAGGAACCCAGGAGAGCAGCACTGAGGTACAAACACACGACTGCACAGACCCAGGGAAGGATTTGGGGTCAGCCAGGACGGCTCCACAGCCAAAACCACAAAATTCAGCTGCTTGGTTCTATTAAATAAGGGAAGCAAGGAATTCCTGATGCTGGCTGGGCTGGGGGTTGCACTTCCAAGAAAGAAAAAGGACTTTGCCATGATGCAGGGAGCAATAAAAATGATGGAGGACTTGACCTGCAAGGAAAGGTTAAGAGAGAGAAGCACACTCTGTCTTGGGGAAACACATCCCACAGGAGCCCTCTTCATGTGTGTTCCAGGGAACATCGTTAGGGCTGTGGATAAATCAGCCCTGTTAAGTGGCCAGGGATGGGCTGGACAGGGACAGATTCATCAGCACCATGGTGACATGGCTGGTGGGATGGAGAGGTCATTCTGCATGGAGACATTCTGGGAGCCTCTCTAAGCTGCTGCCGTGGATAATGCGGATGAAAGATTTTGTTCAAATGCCCAGAGAAATAACCGCCTTAAAAAAAAAAAATAAGCTAATAGAGTTCCATTCCCTTTAACCTTTTTCCTCTTTACGAGTAAAAGTGTCTGTCATGGAGCAGCCACCACCAGTGCAGCATCCTTGCTGGAAAGGGCTTTCCTGTACCTGAGGCACCACAGCACTGCCAGGCTGCCCCATGGTCAAGATGCCACAGAGTTACAGGAGGGTTGTAGGGGCCACAGCAGGGGCAGGAGCAGATTCCCCAGGGGAACAAGACTGCAGGACTCACAAAGGCTCAACGGAATCAACATAAGTATTACCCCCAAAAATCTGCAACCTGTCTCACAAGCCTTTATCCAAATCCTCCCTGCATACCTTAAGCAGTTAATACCTTTTCAAGAAAAAGGAAAAATACCCACATTTCTTCCCTTTCCCAGTAGCAAACTGCTGCCTCCCCAGATTCCTCTCACTTTAATTGCAGCCCCTTCCCTCCTCTGCAGGGGCCCAGGAACTGCAGGGATCACCCTTGGAAGGGTTCCAGTCCAGGGCACTGCCAGCAGCTCCACAATGTTATGTACTCCTCTGACACAGAGAAACTTTGTGGGTGAACAGATGGCACCTCAGATTGGAGCACTACAAAATCAAGCACTGACGAGAAGAAATAAAAATCAGCAGAGACGTTTTTCCTGTATTCTTATAGCACAGCACTGTTATAAATCAGTTATGCAACGAGGCATAATAAAGATGTGTAGATTATCTGTAGTTGTGCAACCTGCTGAATACTTGTATGAGAGCTCAGGTGATCCAGCAAAACACACAAATCCTTTCCTTGTTTCCTTGATGTGTGCTTTGGGCACTTCCCAGCATAGAGGGTCTGGAGCATCCGTGTGCTAAAGCTCCATGATAGGCTGGTTCAAGGGCCTGGAGTGTATCTGGTGGAGAGTTGAGGCCGAGTTTCCAGCAGGCTGAAGAACACAGCAGCTCTTTCCTCTCTCCTGGCCTCTTTTCCCACCAAAAGATGGGCTTGAGGACACTGCTGCCATGCCAGGCAGCTTGGGCAGGCAGCCGAGCAGCGACGCATCGCTGAATACCAATGCTTAATGCAGCCTTCCCCCTATTAAAAAATACTCCATCTGCAAGACTATGAACAAGACAGCCAGAGCAGATAACTTTAAATCCTAATTTATCCTGGGGACTATCTCCCTGCCATCACCGCCGCTGCCCGGGTGATGTATAAATTCCAGAGGCTGCCAGTAAGGTGGGATGTGGGGCCATCCCATCCCTCCGCCTTGCCCACCCAGCCGCGCTCTTGCTCCCATCCACAGTGGGACAGGGGGAGAAAATAAAGCAAACTCTGCATGGATTGAGACTGCTGCTGCCCCAGGAGGGAGGGGAGACCCTGCAGCCCCCAGGCCCAGCCCCGTACTCACTGGTGCAGGCGGCGGCCGGCGGGTCGAAGTCTGCCCGGTAGTAGCCGTTGCGGCAGGCGCAGACCGGCGAGGCCTCGGCGGTGGAGCGGCTGTTCGGGGGGCACGGCACGCACAGCCCCGCGCCCTGGCTGGCCTTGAACGTCCCTGCAGGGCAGGCTGCAAGAGAGAGCAGAGCAGTTGGGTCCTGAGCTGCTCCAGGACACAGGGGAAAGCAGGTCCTGTCCTTGGAATGGGGTGGAAAGGAAGGAGGGGAGACACAGAAAAACTTCAGATTTGTAAATGGGGTAGCACCTTCCCATGAATCTAGGATGGCCAGAATTTTCCATGTTGGCTATGGATTATTCCTCAAGCCACTAGACAAACACATGGCAACAATCTTTAGCCAGGCAGAGCAAGGGGTTACAGTAGCTGCTTTGCTCCCTACTGCTGGTACCCAGTCAGGGGGATGGCAGGGGCTGTGGGACCCCCGCCCCCAGCAGCACCCATGGGGAGATGGACAAGCAGGGGCAGGGCAGTGCTCCTCTTCTCCTGATCAGCCCCTCTCCACCACCCCCAACAGCCCAGCTCAGGTCCCACAGCTCTTTTTTCATGCAAAATTTAAATATGTAATGAAAAAGTCAGTGTGACGCCCATGACAGTGCGTTATGGGTCCATCCTGTTCATCCCCCGCAGCCTGGGGCTGGAGCTTCCCAGCCTCTGAGTTCATTCAAGCAGGAAATGGCATCTAATTCATAACGGAGAAGATGTTCCAGTTACAGTGAGGGTTTAATCAGCCACAGGGGAGGTTTCATTAATCAACCATCTCGCTGCTCTGTGGAGAGAGGGCGAGGATGGAATGACAGGGATGGGGTCCCTCATCTCTGCCCCACCCCACCCATCTTCAGCAATGGGCACTGATGAATGGATGCTCATCCATCCCTGACATCCAACAAAATCTGACGGAACCAAAGGCTGCAGAAGGGAATATCTGTAGTTTGGCACGTGCACCCAAAAGAACAGACTTCCATCCAGCGCAGGAGAGACTGTTCCTGGCCTCACACCAGGGTGGTCCCAGCCCTGTCTGGCTCCCAACCCTGCCCCTGTGGTGCCATCCCCCCCAAGGCACAGCTCTGCAGAGAAACACCCGACGTGTCTCATAAACACGGCGATGATTGAGATAATGGAAAGTGCCTCTTAGCCCCTGTCTGCTGCATCAGGATATGAGGCATCTCCTAGCAGCCATGAAGAGGAAATTAATAGGAGCAAGCAGGAGTAACCACTTTGATGCAATTTCCTTGGGAGATAGTGGACCATCTAATCTTTATTGGAGCCCTTTAACCTGTCATTCAAAACTCATGAAGGCCTCCTGCTCACACAGCCTTCCCAGATATTAACAGATGATAGAAAAGAATAAATCAAAACAATATTTTACAATTTTATTATTCAGAAGATTTCCACCCCCCCCACACCCAGCCTGAGGCACACAACTGGCTGCAATGAACTGTCTCTTTCCAGTGGCCCTGACAGCTGGGTGGGGATGTGACATTCCAAAGGAACCAGCCACCATCTCCTGCTGCCCTTCCTTTTCCCCATCAAAGGAGTCCTCCACATCCCACCACAGCCATCCCATGCATGTGGCATGTTAAGGAAGACTCGGGGCCATAATCCAGCACCTCATGTGGTGGGCAGTGAGACACACGGGGTCACCATGCAGTCCAGAGGGTTTGAGGAGACCTCCAGGATGCTCCACAGCAGAAGGCAGAGGGATGCAGACCCTTCCCCAATACACACACAGCCCTACTCCCATAACAGCACAAGGAGGCACAGAGTTACACAGACACACAGGGCAGGAGACAAAACCACAAATGGACACCAAGGCTTTGAGTGCATCCCCAGCTCCTCACCTCTCCCTTCCCACCACTGTCTCTCCACCGTGTCCCAGCAGCCTTGTGCTCCCACAGGAAGGGGGAGCATCCATGAGACATGCAAAGGGGGACCAGTGGGCTCTGGAGCTGGAGGATGTGTCAGAACACACCTGAAACATGCCAGATTCTTTAGAGGAGCAGGAAGGGGAGGGCAGTGGAACCAGGGAACAGCCGCCTGTATTTTGATGGAAGAGGATGGAGGAGGGAAGGAGGATGATGAGAGGATTGCAGTGCTATGAGCAAGCCTCAGTTTTAAGCTTGAGGGCATGTTGGTGGGTTGGTTGAAGAGGTTTGTTAATGTTTAATTACAATTAATCCGAGTGATGCTTTGTCAAAACACCTGAACATGGCACCCTGCACCCCAGTGTCCACCAGTTTCCGTTATCACTTCGCTTATCCACAAATTCCTGTAATCTGCAGGCACGTGGCTCTTAATTGCTATTATTACCAATTAGCTTTTCTCTCCTGTAATTACACTGTGCTTGCCTAAAGCCTCACACAGTTTCGGGGAGGTGGATGCCTTCTCCTCCCTCCCAAATATGCCATGGGTGCAGCACTCCCCTCTGGCTGCTGCCCGTGTGTCCCCTCTTTCTGGGGGAGCTGAGCCATGAACCTCATACCAAAACCACAGCACAAAGCCCCAGGGCCCTACAATGCCATGGTGGGATCCATAATCCTTCACGTGGCAAACCTACAGTCCAAGTGCAAGGCTCAGATGGAAGACTTGAGCCCAGGAGGGAGCAATAAATCACCCCACTAATGGCCAGTGCAACATTTGCCCTAATTTAAGGGCTGCTCCAAGAGCTCCTCAGAGCTGGCAAGGCCTGCACCCATGATAGTGTGTCAGACAAGTGCAGGATGAGGCTCTGCCTCAGCTTTCCCTGTGGGAAGGGACTCTTTCTGCCAGTGCCCAGGCTATGGCACAACCCGCATCTCTTCAGCCCGGAGGAGAATTAATTGATTGTTGATTATGGGGGCTGGATAAGATTAATGATGTGCTTAACTATCCATTTCATCACATTTAGGCACCAGGGGTGTGTTGGTAAATGCTGAGGCACAGAACTCCTCCGTGCTGCTCAGCAGGGAGGATGCTCAGCACTTAACCCCCCCACAATCCAAAGCTGCCCACGGATCCATCATCCTGCCTGCACACTAGGAATGCTGCACATCCCAGTGTCAGTTTGCCAGCAGGACTCCTTTGCCAGGGCTGACATGTCTGGGGGTGGGAAAGAACATCATTGAGGGGCTGGTGAAACTCAGGCTTCTTGCAGCGAGATGTCATCAGTGGAAGTTTGGGGGAAAATAGCTGCAAGTTACCGTCACGTCCAAGGGGTGATTGTAAGGACATGGCCACAGGGCTGGATACAACTGGGACTCCCAGCCAGAGCTGAACCTCTCCTATCCCCCCCTCAAAGGCTCAGAGGAGGGATGTGTTACACCTCTCACACAAGGCAAACACTCAGTCATGGCACCACAAAGCTCTGTCCCCACTGCCACCTCCATCTGCAGCTCCCAGAATCACAGAATCTGGGAATCACAGAACCTCAGAATCTGAAAATAACAGAATCATGGAACCACAGAAACTGAGAATAACAGAATTGCAGAATGACAGAATCTGAAAATAATGGACTCACAGAACCTCAGAATCTGAAAATAACGGAATCACAGAACCAACAGAATCTGAGAATGCCAAAACCAGGAATCACAGAACTACAAAATATGCTGAGTTGGAAGGGATCCCCAAGGATCATCAATCCAGCTCCTGGCCCTGCACAGACACCAGAACAATCCCACCCTGTGCATCCCTGACAGCATTGTCCAAACTCTCCTGGAGCTCTGGCAGCCTCGGGGCTGTGCCCATTCCCTGGGGAGCCTGGGCAGTGCCCAGCAGCAGGATGGATTATGGAAGCACTCGTGGCACACAGCAGCACTCTGAGGGCTTTTTACTGCTTAACGCTCCCCTGTATCCTGCATCACAGTATTCCAGGGGGCAGGAGTCCTAGAAAGAGCCAGGGATAAGCAGGATCTCTCGGCTCATCCATCCCTGCTCCTGCCCGAGGCAAGCCACCATCACAGCCTCTGTGGAAATGGTGCAAGTGTGGGGATATTCAAGCATGGGGGTATCCAAGCGTTTCACTTTCAAAGTAAATCCTCTCAGCACCTGGAACTTGCACTTTTTAATTACTCTCTCAGGGAAGCTTAAGTCAAAAGAGAAAAAAAAAAAAAAGAAGAAAGGAAGAAAGAAAGGAGACATTGCCTCTACATTAACTTGCTCTAAAACTCTCTGGGGATGCAGAGTGGCATTTTTCCTTCCTGGATTTTAAAATAGCAGCTTCTTCAAGGAATTACAGATTCAGCAGCGATTCAGAGAGCCCTGACCTGCCCCAACCCTCACCAGCACCCAGCAAACCAAGTCAGCAGTGCTTCATCCATCCCATGCCCCTCTGTCCCTCCTGTGGCAGCGCTAACCCCATTTTCCAGGTATCCCTAAATTCACGCTTGGGTGGGGTTCCCTTTTGGGTCCAGCGCTTTTCCAGGGCAATCCCAGTGTCTTTAAGCACACCTGTGGCGCTCTGGCACAGCAGGTGATGAAAAGCTGCCTCAGAAGCAGCAGTGCTGCATGAGATTATGCCCTCAAGCAAGCTGAAGGTGTGGAGAGCACTGTCAGGTGCAAAGGCACTAAAGAGCCTGGATGATCCAGCCTTGCTCTAAAAAGAGATGTGGAAGCACCAGCAGCACCCCTGGAAGACGGGCAGTAGGGATTGAGGACAGAACAGGTCAGGAAAAAAGGAGAAACTGTGGCTCATTGCATTTGCAGCCTGCCAGAAAGAGATTCAAGGCCCCACTTTCTGCAAACAATAATTTATCTTAACAAAAAATACTGTCGCCTCAGCCCAACACCTTGTGCACAAGGCTCATAATTTTTTTATGAGCCCCCCCCCCCAAAAAAAGGGAGGAGATGTTTTCTAGAAACCCCTTGTGCATTTTGTAGACACCACCAACACAGAATCTATCTTTAATTACATTTAAAAAATAAAATAAGAAAAAGAAAATCAGTTTTTCAGCCTTCAAACTGGTTAGCCCCAGAGATGGGTGTTTTAAAATGCTCTCCTTGCCATCCTGCTGTCACCCTGAGTGGCCGAGATGCTGGCTAGGACACCCTCCCAGACGCTGTCAGCTGAGAGACACCATCCAGGCAAATAAACACCCACACGAAATCGTGTGCTACAGCGAAGTGTCATCGAGAGGATGCTGTGACTACAGGGGCAGCCACTTGGCACAGCTTCCCAGGGCTCCCGCTTGCCCCCCGGGGCAGTGCAGGGGCACTGCTGACACCATGCTCCCTGGGGACACACGCAGACCCCGGGCTGCCACCCAGTCCATGCATTTGATATGATGATGACACAGGCAGCAGGTTGGGGGGAAAAACAACAGAATTGGGCAGGTTGTCACCCACAGGCAGGGGCTGTCACCTCCCACCTTCAAAGCATGGCAGGAGCGCTGCTCTCCCACCCTGCTTTCATCTCTCTCATTATCCTCCCTGCACACATCCAAGCAGGGAGCAGGCACGTGGTGCCAGAGGTTTAATTGCACCCCTACATGGTGCTCTCCTGCCATCCCTTCCCTCCTGCCTCTCTGTTGGGGAGGGGGCTGGCAGGTTGTTCTGTGAAGATTTTGCCCCCATACCTACTTTATAATGATCTGATTGCCTTTCATATTAAGCCAAGTGCTTCTCCAGGAACATCTCAGCCTGGCACAGCCACGGGGAGCCCAGCAGGCAGCCAGCAGTGCCAGGGGGTGCTCTGCCATGCCACCCTCTGCCAGGCATCCACAAATTAATCCTGAGAGCTTGCCATACTGGGAGCAATGCTGAGCCAGGAGAGCTGGGAGGGTACCTGCATTCCACCTTCCCAACCATGCCAAGAAAGGAGACTCAGCACTTAAACACCCCATCAGCCACCAAATCCCAGCATCCAGGCCTCAGCACAGGGAGCAGAGCACGACCCGGGTGGAGGAACAGGGAAGTTCAAGCATTCCAGCCCTGAAGTATCCTCCTGCTCCCAAGGAGGGAGCTCAGCACAGGACCCCATGCCATGCCAGAAACCACAGCACATGGGGACAGGACAGCCCAGCAGAGCCTTGTCCCCAGATCCTTATCCCAAAACCTCATTTTGGTACAAACTTCACCATTTTGTAGCCGAACACACAAATTTTGGCTCGCCCGGAGATGCTCCTGCCCCGGGGCCATCTGAATTACAAACAGCACCCGCCTCATTGTGTTCCCTTCTTTCAGCACTGTACAGGCAGAAACTCATGAGATAAACTCATGAGATAAACATGAGCTCCCCAGCATCGGGCTGGCATCCTGCAGGCACGGGCTCTGTCTTCTCCCTGCTCCGCATGACGCAGCCGCTTAATTAAACCAGCCCTGCACCTCGGGAGGAACAGCTTAGATCCGCCTTGGGACACATGTAAATTAAAGTCAGAGCCGGCCTGCCATGGTTTATTCATGGAGGGAAGTAAAATTCAATGTGGTTTTACCTGTCTCGGGGTTTTTTTTCTGCTTTTCTTCTCGTGGATGAGAAATGAATTGGAGCAGGGCAGGATTTCAAAGGTGCTTGCGGGGTAGGAAGCTGCACAAGGCATATTAGAGGCAAGAGGACTGGATGCATCCCTGTTCACCTCTCCCAGAAACCCACCCCGGGCCCGGAGGAGCAAATACCTGGTTGATGGAGCGAGGTGCTCACAGACTGAAATGCTCACCAGAGTAAGCCCCACGTGCTTCACTGGAAGCAAAATGCAGTCCATGCTCACCAGAAACAATTTTCCTCCAGAAAGGCTTACTTGGAAAAATTAAGGATCTCTGGATGCAAAGGAGCTTCAACACCAGCTGTTTAGGTGACATCATGGCCCTAAACAAGGAGTTTAAGCCTCAAGCAGGGCATGGAAGCAGCTGGTTCAGGCTCCCACAGGCCTGGCTGCTCACTGCCTGCAGCTTCCCAACAGGTCCATGCTCACCCATTTAATCACCACTCTGGGCTTCACTCTCTCTGTTTTTCACGGTTCAGAGGATTTTGAAGGTCTGAAGAGAAAATCTGTCCCAGATGGATGGGAAGAGAAGAGCAGGCACGCCCTGGGCAGACGGTGCCATGGGGCTGCCAGCTTGCCACGGAGCAGGGAGCCCACTTTGCTCTCCAGAACAGCCAAAGGGGGGGAAAAACCCAGCAGTTGTCATGGTCACTTTCCCAAATCACTGTTCCCCACTCAGGTTTTGTTCTGTTTTAGTTTCCACTTGGCTCCAGGCTCACTGCCCAGTCCCATGGCACAGCTCCCTGACCACAGCTCCACTTCCTTGCCATAAACCAGCCACTTTGAGTGATCAAACTGAATAAATTAATCAAACTCCATACAAGTCACACACATACACAGGGAGGTTCACAGCACAGCGAGCAGCAGACACATGGCCATGGCACTACCAGGCACAGGCAGCCCCTCACCATCCTCACTGCCCCAGCTCATTATTCTGAGTTAACAAATGAAAGGGGGATGAAGTTGTCATCAAGGATTTGATGCTATTTAACCTCCTCATATTCTTCTTTAAAAACAGATTTAGCAGCTGCAGCCTGACACAGGCTCTTCCCTCTGCCATACCTGCAAGCAGGAGCTTCCAGTGCCTAAAGGGGCTCCACAGGCCTGGAGTGACAGGACAAAGGAGAACAGCTTTACATGGACAGAGGGCAAGGTTAGATTGGATATTGGAAAGAAATTCTTGGGTGGTGAGGCCCTGGCACAGGTTGCCCAGAGAAGCTGTGGCTTCCTCATCCCTGGAAACATCCAAGGCCAGTGCCTCACCACCATCTGTCATCCACAGTGAACCTCACAATGAGTCTGGGGTAAAAAAATGGAGGACTGATTTTCAGGCCAGGACTTATGTCCCAAAATCACAACCCCCAGAGATGCTCTACTCCCACTCCAGGCATCAGGCTCCATGAAGAAATATTTTTTTCCTTCACAAACTGCAGCAATGTGAAACTCCAGAGTTGCCAGACACAGACTGGAAGAGGCAATACTCCCATGTGCCACCTAACCCAGGATATTTTGCTCACCCCTCAACACCTGCATGAGCTATCGAGCCACCTCATCAACAGGGAAGTGAAAGGGCACAAAAATTCCTGGAGGATCTCCGGGAGAAGCTCTTCCCCCAGGTACAGAGCTGCTGGCAGGGGCTAACAAGTGGTTACAAGCCCCCTAAAAAAAATGCATCTTTTCTTTACAACTAGGGATTTTGGGAACCACTGATGTCACTCCGTAATCCCAGCCCCTCTTCTGACTGGAAAATTGGGGTGGCATTGCCACTGGGCTCCCCAAGGCACAGTCCCCTCCTGGCTGGGAAGCAAACATCTCCCATCCCTAACAGAAACTAATTAAGCACCTCTTCCTCCTTCTCCAGCTCACGCCACACAGTGTCCCCTCGATCTAGAGAACATCAAGTGCTCATTAATTACGTCTGAAGTGCTTCCTCATTAGTGCTGACACCATGAAGGAAGAGTCACCCCAGGACAGAGCTGGGGAGAGTTTCAGCCACAGGGCCAGACTGGCACTGCTGGCACGGGCAAGGACATGGGGACACACAGCTTCCCTGTGTCCCGCCACAGCACTGCAGGACATCGTGCCTGGGGTCACACTGGGGTGGCTGAGATGTCCCAACATGGAGCAGGACATTGCCACCCTGGTGGAGGTGAGCCCTGGGGGGCTGTGGTTTGGCTGACCACACCCGGGAATAGATTTGCCATGGGAGGATGCCCCAATCAAGGCACATTCCTCATCCAGCCCAAGAGCACCATGCAAGAAATCAATTAGAAAAACAATTAAGAGAGCTTCCCAATGGGTATTTATAGCATAACAAGCCATAATTACTATTCCTGGGAGGAAAGGCACCTTCCTACCCAGCTGCAGAGAGGACACAAGGCACCAACAAGGGTGGCACCTTTAAAAAGCCCTTCCAGCCCAACTATTCTATGCTTCCATGATTCCCACACTGGGTCATCCCTATGCCACAGTGGGGAGGGCAGGCAACCTGCTCTAGAGCTCCTGGACAGAAAAGGACCTCCTGCAAGCAGTGTGAACACTCTGGCACTGTCCATTTTGGTGCCACCACTGGGGACAGGACAGATGTCCAGAGCTGCAGGGTGGAAGAACACTCACTGACCCCACCTCTGAGCCCAGACAGCTTCCCCCTACCTAAATTTCCACCTGTGTCTATGCTGGTGATAGCAACAAGCAGGCACAAAGGAGTGGTCTCCTCCATCCTCAACATCTGCTACACATAAGTCAAAGCCACCTGAGATTGCAGGGATTTACTGTACATAGGCAGCTCTGGAAGCTTTTCTTAGCTGTGAAATATAATTTGCACCTTGGGCTCTCTAAGAATAAGTTGTCTTCAATAATAACACATGATTAAGAGCTCAGGAGCAGATCCGATGTGAGGCAGGAGATCTGTGATAATCCCAGGTCTCTCCTGTCACCCCCCCCCCCTCCAGCACTGCCACCCTTGCTTGCCTGGTGTGCTGAAACAGACATCCATGGCAGAACCAGAAGATTTAGCCAGAGAATGACAGTCCCTGGAAACACCCAGAGAACCTCTCTGCCATGCCCACAACCATTTCAAATGCTCTGTTTTGTATCAGTGCAAAACCCATAAACATCAAAGTAATCCCTGCTTGTGACGAGGGTGACCAGGTCCCTCTGCACCATGGTTGGGACAAATGCCAGTGTGCACCAACCCCTACCAAAGCTACGTCCAGCGCCAGGGCCGAGCTGTTGAGCCTGGATGCAATACATACTACAGTAAAGTACAAAATAAAACATAAAAGTGCAAGTCAATATCGTGTCTCTCCTCAAGGGCAATTTCCTCTCTGGGCTGCAGACCCAGCAAAGCTGCTTGAGCCAGGATAGAAATTCAATTCATAATTCTCCCTGTATATAATTTTCCAGGATGACCCTGCTTTTACAGACAACTTTTAGGCAGCAAAGTCCAGAGACCAGACCTGAGGCTGAAGCTCTCTACCTTCAGCTTGGCACACAGTTCTCTGCCCCACAACTCTCCCCCAGAACAGCAAGGAGATGGCAGTGTTGCAGTTGAGACAGGCACACAGAGTATGGCTATAAAATTTCAGAAAGCTTCAATCCATACACAGCAACGCCTTACCACTTCAGAAGGCTGCAAGCATCTCCCCATCTTGCTCTTTAGCCTAACTTTTTATCCCCTCATGTTCATGCAGTGCCCCTGTGTGCCCTCTGTTCCCTTTGGAGGTTGGTCAGTGCCCCTGGGCACCCCATGGCTCATTGCTGTCAGTGCTGCTCACTGCTTCTCACAGCTGGACCCACTGGGGATGAGGCTCAGCCCCACTCCCACTCACCACAAACTGTGTGCCTACAGCAGAGCTCTTCCTGCACCTACCAGAGCATCATCCCAGAGAGGCCCCAGGGAGGGAAGGGATGAGACAAGACAAGGACAGCATTATCCCAGGAATTGCTCCCTGCTCACAGGGATGGTGCTGCTGGGAGCCCAGCCATGCTCAGGCAGGATGCAGCCACACTGAGAGCACCAAGGTGAGCAGCTTGTACCACAGCTCTCCTGCCTCAAATCCATTGCATACAATAAGGATGACACAAGCAGATGAGTCCTGGGCTGAACACAAAAACAAAGCGATGAAGCTCCCTCCATGCCATTAATGACATTTTCGTGGCTGCTGCTGGAGCCTAGGGTGGGGAAACAGCAATTCCCCCTGGGGTGGGTGCAGAAGTTAATTTGGGGTGCCCACAGCTCTGGTTTGATGCTCCCACAGCGAAGGCACAGAGGCTCCCTGGCCGTGAGTGCTGCCCTGGCTGAAGACGGATGGGTTTTCCCATGGCTCCTCCAAGGGCCTGTTTGCGACGCGAGCGCCGCTTTGATTTAATCGCCCCGCTCCTCTCTCCACGCATCCTCTGCCATCTGAGGCGCCGGGTGTGACAAATGACCACTTGTGCCACACTCGGAGCTGACACCCACGGCACCGCTCCATTTGTCACCATCCGAGCGCACGGTGGGATCGGAGAGGGGAGCAAATTAAAACCTCGCTATCTGCACTGATTACTTTTCCCTCATCCCAGCGGGCTCCATCCTTCCAGCAGCGTCCCAGCTGGCAAATCCAACCCACACAAGCCTCCTTAGACAGCCAGGGGAAAGCAGGGCAACTCGTTCCACCTGGGCCATGGATTTTTCACCACTCTGGGTCTCTCACTTACTAAAACATCATCAGTGAAGGGCTGTTTCCCCACACAAAGCCCAACTGCAGCCCAACTCAGCTTCCAAATGATGCCTTGTACAGGGGAGTGGTGATGAGTTATCTCATGGCTTGAGGGGGGAAAATCCATTATATTATTATTGTTATTATTATAGAATCACAGAATCATTAGGTTGGAAAAGCCCTCCAAGGTCACTGACTCCAAACATTAACCCAGCACTGCCAAGGCCACCACTAAACCATGTCCCCAAGTGCCACATCTACACACTTTTCAAACATTTCCAGAGATAGTTATTCCTTCACTTCCCTGGGCAGCCTGTTTCAGGGCTTGGCAGCCCTTTTGGGGAAGAAATTTTCCCTAATTCCCAATCTAAACCTCTTGAGGCCATTTCCCCTTGTCCTGCCCCTGTTCCCTGGGAGCAGAGCCCAATCCCCCCAGCTGTCCCCTCCTGTCAGGAGTTGTGCAGAGCCAGAAGGTTCCCCCTGAGCCTCCTTTTCTCCAGGCTGAGCCCCTTTCCCAGCTCCCTCAGCTGCTCCTGGTGCTCCAGCCCCTTCCCCAGCCAGGGTAAAAAACTCCTTTTTTTCATGTTTTAAGTTATTACTGTTATCCTACACTGGCGCCATGGGCTGTAGGGTGCAGCACAGCCCCAAACATGGGTGAGATTCCCACCCCTTGGCAAGCAAACCGCAGCAAGACGAGCCATTCCCAAAGGAGTTTTCTCGTGACTGTAAAAAAAAAAAACAAAAACAAAAAAAACCTCAACAACCCAACAAAAAAAAAAAAAAAAAAAAAAAGGAAAAAGTTATAGAAAGGCTTTAAAAGTCCCTGGCTGAGTCACTGGGTTTGCCAGGTGCTGGCTATTTGCAAACAAGGGTGAAACAATGCGGGTGCCGGACATGGGCCGGATCTGGCGCTTCCTTGCAGCTCTCCCATTGTCCAGGAGAACAATCCCTGCTCCTGCTGGACAGCAAAGGCCCCCGACGTGCTGGCAGCAGGGTGAGAGCCAGGTCTCCTGGGCTGGGTGAGTGGAGAAGGCTGGGAAAGAGGGGGGGGTTTCACAGCCCACTGCCGCAGGGATGCTCATGAATATGCACGAATGGAGCTCTGCACCCCAAAATTCCCCAAAAAATTAATTTCCCCAGGCTCTTCAGCTGGCACAGGAAGTTTCCTAAATGGATCATTAACAGAACAAGGGTTTGGATGCAGTTTTATGCCTCCATTTGCAAACAGTCACAAGGAAAGACCCTTAGGTGAGTGGAAAAATCAAAGGAGGATTTTTCTTCCTGTTTTAAGGCTGGAATCAATGTTATAAACACTCAGAAGTTCTCATGGTAGGGAAGAAAAAAGACATAAATGGCCCATGGAACGATTTATAAGTGGGAAATTTGATAAATGGGAAAATAAAGCCATACATGGAAGCTAATCCCTAATCCCTCTGAGGTCACTGCTGCAACAGTCCAGCTTAGGAAT